>NC_029778.3:29427579-29444486 GCF_000817695.3 Arachis duranensis | reverse complement strand
AGGATGGTAGGTAGCCATTGACAACGGTGAAACCCTACATAAGCTTGCCATGGAAAGGAATAAGAAGGATTGGATGAAGACAGTAGGAAAGCAGAGAGACGGAAGGGAAGGCATCTTCATGCGCTTATCTGAAGTTCCTACCAATGAATTACATAAGTATCTCTATCTTTACCTTTGTGTTATTTCCGTTCATCACCATATCCATATGAGTTTGCCTGACTAAGATTTACAAGATGACCATAGCTTGCTTCATACTAACAATCTCCGTGGGATCGACCCTTACTCGCGTAAGGTTTATTACTTGGACGACCCAGTGCACTTGCTGGTTAGTTGTGCGAAGTTGTGTAATGCCATGGTATTGAACACCAAGTTTTTGGGGTTCATGTCCGGGGATTATGAGAGTTGTGAAAAGTATTGTTCACAATTTCGCGCACCAGACCCCGATCCAAAGGTAGCCCAAGCCTATAGAGATAAGGGCGGTTCCATAGAAGATAAGCTGACCTCGACAAAAGATAAGATAAGATAAGATAACTAACTTATCTTATCCAAAGAAGGTCACACCTCACCATTATAAATACACTGGAGCACCCAGGTATAACTCATACTCTAATTCTACTAAATACCTGCTTAATACCTTTGCTAACTTAAGCATTGGAATCCCTTGCAGGTACCCCCCACCCTCCGGGGACGAAGGATCAGCACTACCACCAAGTTCAACAAGTCGGACATAACCGCTCCATTCAACACAGAAAATCTCGTACGAGATCGACCTCCAGTTTCAGGTAACCATCGTAACAAAACCCTTGAAAATCAGTATTTTGTTATAATTTGTTGAAGATTTTGAGGTATTGGTGATGTAGGGTCGAGTTTCGGTAATTGCATATTTGTAATTAAAGTTGCTGCTATGGCTACGGGTATAATGGAGCTGTGGCTGTGGCTGCCACTATTGCGGGCCAAGAGAAAAAAAATTTTTTGACATGTTTATTTTATGGGTTTTGACTATTCAAAGTAGAGGCTTTTTCTTAAACCCATTTTATTTCCAAGAATTGTTATAAATCAATATCGATATTAAAAATATATTTTTGTTATTATGTGAATCTTATGAATTACTTTGAGCTGTTCGGATGAATGAAACTGGTTAACTGGGTTTGGATTGAGAATTAAATGAAGCATTGGATTGCTTATGATTGACTTGATTTCCTGATTGTTGGGATTCTTGATTTGTTTGAAGGGTTTGTATTGAGAATTATTGAGTGTTCTGGATGATCTTATTTATATGTATATTTAGGAAATAGTTTGATATTGAAGCGGTTGATGAGAGATGTTGGTTTGGTTGGAACCCTTGAAAAGTGGTAAAGTTCGAGTTTTAGAGATGATGCTGCCGAATTTTTTATAAGCTTTACGTGAAATTGAATAATAAGAATTAACTCATTTTGGGTTTGATTAATTATGAAAAGAATTATGTTTTGGGGGCAGTTCAAGCGAAAAATAAAGTAATGAAAATTGATATTTAAGAATAAATAATTTTTGAGTCTTTGAGAAAAAGTTGAGTTTGAAAAAGTAGTTGAAGTTGGTTGATTTGATTGAAACATTCTATTTTGAGAAGTTTTAGAGGAGTTAAAGTATTTGAATTTGATTTGGTGAAAACGAAACAGATTTTTGTACTTTTGAAGAATGTCTTAAACTTAAAAGTGAAACTGTAAATTGTTTTGGAAAAACTTGGTTAAATCAAAAGTGAGTTTATTTGATTGATTCTAATTAAAGAGCTATGATTTAAGGATTTTAATAAATTTAAAGTAATGAATTTGATTATTCAAGGTTAAACAAGAATGAGTTCTATGATTTTGTTAATTTAAGAGATTGGTTTATGATTTAACTCATTTAAGTTTGAGATAATGGTTAAAGACCTTGGAGATAATTTAAATTGAAATTGAGGATTTAGGAAAGTTTGTCTTGATAGCCTACAAAGTGATTAATCAAATAATAATGTATGAGATTATGATTATGTTAATAAAGAATTTGATGATGAAAATGATTGTATTTGATGTTGGGGGTAGATATGATGAATTTAATGAATCATTCCCCGATAACGACTTGATTTTAGAAACACCTACCTAGATAGATGCAAGGGTTGTGGATTTGTCCCACTTACTCTAGGTTAAGCTTTGGGACACCTGGGTAGACACAAGGGTTGTTGTTCGTCCTACTTGCTCTGGGTTGAGATTTTAAACACCTGCCTGGGTAGATGCAAGGGTAGAGACGTTATCTCACCTGCTCTGGGATGTGGTGAAAGGCACCTATCTAGGTACATGCAAAGGTTGAGGCGTTGTCTCACTTGCTCTAGATTGCAATGTGAAGCACTTGCATGGGTAGATGCAAGAATTGTGGTTAGTCCCACTTGCTTTGTGATGTGGTATTCAATGTCCGAATTAGCTACTGGATGTGTAGGGTTTGGCATTATAACCAATAAGTGAGCTTATGGTCAATAGGACAAGCATGCATCATGTGTATCTGATTGCTATTGTTTGGGTGTACATAATTGATTTGGTTTGCCTAATTAATAATTTGTGTAACTACTAATTGTACGACTACTTATCATAATTGTTCTCTATGTACGTAATTGTTTGATTACTTGTGATTGTGACTTGTTGATTCGGATTATGGTGGAGTGTGGTGCCTTGTGAGTGATTATGTTCTGAGCCGTAGGTCGTGGTTTGATTATATTTTGAGTCGGAGGCTGTGATTTGATTATTTTTGGGACGGAGGCCGTGGTTTGATTTTGTTTGGGTCGGAGGCCGTAATTGGATAAGCTATACATCTTGGTAAGTTGGTAAAAAATTTGATATGCACATTGACTTGTGGTGGTGTGATTGATGATTTTGGTTTTGAATGAATAATCGCATAACTTTGAAATAAAGATTGAGGTTAAGGAATTGATGAGTAAGGGATTGGATGGATTTAATAATGAAATAAGTTAAATTAGAGATAAGGATTCATAAGACGAGTAATGATCGCTATTGTTACACGGATTTTGATTATATATGTATATCATTCTATAACAATTTTAAAACTCTTCCGGTGAGACCATATGGTTAGGTTTTCACCCCCTACAGCTTTATCTTTTTCAGGAAACGGACAAGGAAGTCTACGAAGATTTTTCTGTGCCTTATAGCTATATTATCATAGATGTCTTTTTCCTCGCCTTTGTTATTGATATTTACATTTTGTAAAGAGGGATAGGAGTTGTGATTTTATGACATAGTTTTGTATATATGTACATATATTTGAATGTGAATATAATATTCTTTGTGTATATATATTTGTATGTATGTGCGTACGAACAAAAAAAAATATTTCTGATTTTTCAAAAAAAAATCAATACCGTTTCGAATTAAAGGCTACTATTTTATTACCAAATATATGGACGTTGTCATAATATCTTCGCTACCAGAGTGACATAGGTAGAAGGGTGACATTCTGGTAGTAAGGGTATTATAGTTCTCAAAATTACAAGTTGTTGTAGTATTATCAACTACATAACCTGGATATATGGAAGTTACGCAATCTTGTAAAGAAGCAATTTGACTGCAAAGGTTATTGGAGGAACTCGGTCATAATCAGGATATGATTCCAATATTTTGTGATAGTCAGAGTGCTTTGCATATCGCAAAGAATCCAGCCTTTTATTTAAGAACGAAACACATGGGTATTCAAGATCATTTTATTTGTGAAGCAGTGGAAGAAGGAAAAGTGAATATGCAAAAAATCCACACCAACGACAACCTTAAAGATATCATGACAAAATCAATCAATACAGATAAATTTGATTGTTGATGCAGATTTTCATTTAGTCTATTAAAAATATGAACAACATGAATACACCAAAAGAGTAATTTTGATTAGAAGATTGTGAAACGAAAAAGTAAAATTCTTTTTTTTAGTTTGAAGTCAACAAAAATGCCTAAAAATTTCAAGTGATACAAATAGTGGAACAAGTTAAAGTTTGAAGAAAACTAAAGAACATTATAAAATTTTGACTAGAATCAAAATATGGTGCTACAACTTGATTGATTTAAAGATGATACATAAACATAATCATCCTAGTCAAATATTACAACTTGATAAAATTGAAGTGAAAGGAGATATTAGTACACACCACTTGTGCAATTTATACAAATAATTTATAATGTGTAATTTATGCACAACTTGATAATTTATAAATCAAATGCATCTCCACAAGAAAATTATATATAGGTGATGTATTTGTTTGTTGAAAGTGAAGTTTCTCATGTTCAATGTCAGTGTGATTGAGTGAAAATTAAGAAAGAAAAATAATAAGGTTGTAATCTCTTTCTATGAGTGTCCATAATGTATAAAAATTTTTGTGTAATTTCATTTTTTTTCTTAAATTTAATTATATTATGCTATCCTTATTAATTCTGGTATCTAACTAACATATAGGAGGTGCAAACATTTGGAGATTGACCTTTACAAGAAAATAGTGAATAAAAAGAGATGTATGTAGACCACATTCTAGCGTAGGATCATGTTCACTAAGCCATTGTCCCTCAAGTTATTCACTAAGTTCAGAGACAAACTTAAGGTGCAAGATTATGACAACCTAAATTTGAAAGGGTGTTAATGATTAGTCAAAACGTTAATTATGCCAAGTGTATCAAGTTAGTTATTCAGTTTTGATAATTGGTACACGTTCTGTTATTAGATTAGCTTGTGATCTTAGTAAATAGCTTAGGAAAGTGTATCCATTAGGAAAAGCATTTTTCCTATAGTACCTTATCAAATCTATATTCTATAAAAAAATGATCAAATCTATGTTCTCATATTTTATTAATTTCATTAACCAGAAACTAACCTGTTCAAATTTATTTATACATAAAATTGGAAAGCCTAGAGGTACAATGCAAAAATGCAAAATTGCAAACAACAGTGTTTCCTATAATTATTATTGGAATTATATAAGAAACTCTTTGAAATATACATGTGAGGACACTAGCTAGACACATATACAGAAAATGTTGGTGCGTGTAAGATCAAAGATTAAGTTATAGCACTAACAGTACATTATACGTTTCGTTAAAGAGAATGGCAACAGGAGGAAACTTCGTCTTCTCTAACCGTATGGATTAAATGTTGGTTAAAATCTTTTACGTATGAGTAAATCAAATTAATCATAATAACAATAAGGTCAGAGAGACAGAGAAAAGTAGTACTATATATGTTTGAGGGTATGAAAACAATCACTATGTTTCTAAGAAATGTTTTCATTCCATTTTGGTTATCAATTAATAACCATACGTATATAAATAAAATTTAATTTTAATATATTTTTAATGTAAAATAATTTTATATATATTTAATTATATAATATTACATCAATAAAAATAATTATTTTTATATTAATTACATAAATATTTATCTAAAAAATAAATGTGATTGAATAATTATAAATAAAGACAGAATGTGATATACATACAAATTTATCATATCACTTGCATAAACAGAGGCTAATTAACTAGTAACAACTATGGTGACTGGGGTCACTAAAGTAAATAATCCAATTAATATATAATTAATTTAATAGAATATAATGCTGAAATGTAGTGGATTGGCAGCCATTTGTTAAAAATATAGGTAGAAGAATTTTGTAGAAAAATTAATTTATATGAATTTAATGGTATTAAGATTTTCTTTTTTTTTTAAATAAAATTATCTTACTTTTGTATACTTAAGGGAATTTATAAAAGAAAATTTTATTTTTAGTTTCATGCTATTGTGTAGATACCTATTTAGATATTTAACAAAAAAAATACTAATATTCCCAATATTTGTTCAAAATTTTAATTTTAAACCCTAAATTTAAAACGATTCAATTTTGTCCCAAAATGACTAAAATGATTCGAACAAGTTTCTATTTACCTCTCTTTTTTAATTAAAATTATTAACAATAATAAACACATAATAATTAACCTTTTCTTTAAAAAACAAAATCACCCAGATTTTATCCACAAATTTTCTTTCATCACCACCACCATCTAAAGGCAAAATGGTGTGTGGCACGGAAAATCACAACTCCACACAACTGAACCAGTAAGTGCACTAGGTCGTCCAAGTAATACCTAAGATGAGTGAGGGTCGATCCCACGGAGATTGTCGGCTTGAACAAGCTATGGCTAACTTGTAAATATTAGTCAGGTAGATACAAATGATATTTGTTGTGAAGAACGCATAAACATTAAATAAAGATAAAGTTACTCAGTAGTTGTGAATTCAATGGTAAGAAGACGGTTCAGACTTCGGAGATGCTTCATTCTTATGAATCAACCTTTCTTACTGTCGTCCTCCAACTGTGAGTGATTCCTTCTATGGCAGGCCGTAAGTGATCAACGCCGTATGGTCGCGACTGCTAATCTTCCTCCCTCAGCCGAACGCCAGGCTTAGTGTACGCCCAGTTTGAACGAGGGTGAAGCTCCTGCATTCCATCCCTTTGATGATCCTACTCAAAACGCCACAGACAAGGTCAAATCTTCCAGATCAGAGAATGCTGCTCTTTGGTTCTAGCCTCTACCACAAAGACCCTAATAATCTCCCCATACCTCGGCTGAACTGGTATCTCGAGAAGTACCCAACGAAGTCGTGGATTAGCTATCTAAGAGATGTATAATCAAGCTTGTGGTTTGGCGTTCTCCAGGCCTGGTCTCGCGCCGCACCCATGTAGAATGAGGATGATTGTCACGGGTCATCCCATTCATAAGGTTGAAGAACGAAGATACATCTTAGAATAGAATCACACACGAATTGAAATAGAACAGTAGTACTTTTATTAATTCATGAAACTCAGCAAAGCTCCTAACCTTAACCTAAGAGGTTTAGTGGCTCATACTGTACATAAAAACAATGTAATTCAAATAATGCCAGGAGAGATCTTAAATAAGGGTGATCTTTTCCTTTAAATACTAAAAATAATAACTAAGGATTACAGAAATGAGATACACTAGGCTTGTAGTGCGAAAATCTACTTCCGGACCCACTTGGTGAGTGTTTGGGTTGAGCTAAAAGTCTTCACATGCTAGTACCCTTCTTGGGCATTGAACGCCCACTTTGGACTCCCTTTTGGGTGTTGGACGCTAGCTGCTCCCTTTTGGGCGTCCAACGCCAGGACTGGGGTAAGTAGCTGGCGTTGAACGCTAGTTTTGGACCTTTATTTCCCAAGTAAAGTATGAACTATTACATATTGCTAGAAAGTCTTGGATGTTAGCTTTCCAATTCTGTTGACAAAGTGCCATTTGGACTCCTATAGCTCTAGAAATGATCATTCGAGTGCATGGAGGTCAGAATCTGACAACAACTGTAGTCCTTTCTTTATTTCGGAATCAGACTTTATCAAAACTCTCTGATTTCAGGAAGAAAATACCTGAAATCACCATAAAACATTACAACTCAAAGTAGAATCCAAAAATATGAATATTTCACTAAAACCTTTGAAAATATAATAAAACTTAGCTAAAACATAATGAAAACTATATGAAAATAATGCCAAAAAGCATATAAAATATCCGCTCATCATAACACCAAACTTAAACTGTTGCTTGTCCCCAAGCAACCAAAAACAAATAGGATTAAAAAGAAAATGAGGATACATTAAATCTCAGAGTTTTCAATGAAGCTCAGTTTTCAATTAGATGAGCGGGACTAGTAGCTTTTTGCTTCTTAATAGTTTTGGCATCTCACTATCCATTGAAGCTCAAAAATGTTGGCATCTTTAGGAACTTAGAATCCAGATGATATCATTGACTCTCCTAGTTTAGTTATTTTTTACTCTTGAACACAACTTCCTTTTGAATCTTGGCCGTGACCCTAAGCGCTTTATTTTCCAGTATTACTACTGGATACATAAACGCCACAGATACTTAATTGGGTGAACCCTTTCGGATTGTGATTCAGCTTTGCTAGAATCCCCAGATAGAGGAGTCCTGAGTTTTTAAGCACACTCTTTTTGCTTTGGGTCACGACTTTAACCGCTCAATCTCAAGCTTTTCACTTGACAACCTCCACGCCACAAGCATATAGTTAGGGAAGCAGCTCACTTGAACTGTTTAGGCCAAGATTTAGTTTCTTTTAGGCCCCCTAACCATTGATGCTCAAAGTCTTGGACCCATGCTCTTGCCTTTTGGTTTAAAGAGCTATTGGCTTTTTCTTTTATAATTTTTTTCTTTTTCTCTTTTATTACTTTTTACTACTTTTTCTTGCTTCAAGCATCAATTTTTGGATTTTTCAGATTACCAATAATACTTCTCCTTTTTCATCATTCTTTCAAGATCCAACATTCTTAACTCCAACATCAAATATGCACTGTTCATTCATGCATTCAGAAAACAAAAGCAATGCCACCACATCAAAATAATTGAATCATTCTTATTATATAACTCGAAATTCATGCATTTCATCATTCTTTTTCAAATAAAATTTTCTTTTAAGTAAGGTGAGAGATGTATGAAACATTTTATAGCCTTAAGACATGGATAGGGATAATCATGCACTAAAAAAAAACAAGACATAGACAATGAGACAAAATACATGGAAAATAGAAAAATAACATAAGCAATAAGGAACGGGTCCACCTTAGTGAGGGCAGCTACTACTTCCTCTAGTTGATCCAATGGAGCGTTTAAGCTCCTCTATGTCTCGTCCTTGCCTTTGTTGCTCTTCCCTCATAGCTCTTTGATCCTCTCTTATCTCATGGAGGATGGTGTCTTGATCTTGATGTTCTACCCTTAGTTGCTCCATATTTGAACTTAATTCCCCTATTGAGGTGTTAAGTTGTTCCCAATAGTTTTGGAGAGGAAAATACATCCCTTGAGGTATCTTAAGGATTTCTGATTGAGGCGGCTCCACATGCTCTTGATGAGGTGCATGTGGAGGCTCTGTAATATGCTCCATCCTCTTTCTAGTGATGGGCTTCTCCTCTTCAATAAGATGTCACCTTGTATGACAATTCCAGCTATATTACATAGGTGCCAAATGAGATGAGGGAAGGCTAACCTCGCTTGAGTGAAGGTTTTGTCCGCCACGTTGTACAGCTCTTGAGGTATCTCCTCATGAACTTCTACCTCATTTCTGAGTATGATACAATGGACCATGATGGCTCGATCTATGGTCACTTCGGACCAGTTGCTAGTAGGGATGATGGAGCGTTGGATGAACTCCAACCATCCTCTAGCTATAGGCTTGAGGTCAGGCCTTCTTAGTTGGACAGGCTTGCCTTGAGCATCCCTCTTCCACTATGCTTTTTCCATACAGATATCCGAGAGGACTTGGTCCAGCCTCTGATCGAAATTAATTCTTCTAGTGTAAAGATGTGGGTCTCCTTGCATCAATAGCAAATTGAGCGCCAAGCTTACACTTTCCAGACTAAAATCCAAGAGTCGCCCTCAGACCATGGTGTGCCAATTTTTTGGACTTGGGTTTACACTTGTATCATGGTTTTTTGTGACCCATGCATTGGCATAGAACTCTTGCGCTATCAAGATTCTAGCTTTTTGGATGGGGTTGGTCAGAACTTCCCAACCTCTTCTCTGGATTTCATGTCGGATCTCTGGGTACTCATTCCTTTTGAGCTTAAAAGGGACTTCGGAGAGCACCTTTTTCTTCGCCGCAACTTCATAGAAGTGGTTTTGATGAGATTTGGTGATGAATCTCTCCATCTCCCAAAATTCGGAGGCGGAAGCAATTGCCTTCCCCATCCTCTTTTTAGAGGATTCACTGACTTTGGGTGCCATAAGTGGGAATAAAAAGCAAAAAGCAAGGCTTTTCCGCACCAAACTTAAAAGGTTTGCTTGTCTTCGAGCAAAATAACAACAAGAAGAGAAGAATAGAAGAAGAAAATAGGAGGAGATGGGGGGAGATAGTGTTTTGGCCAAGTGGGGGGCTTTGTGTATGTAGTGTGTGAATGAAGGTTGGTAAGAGGGGTATTTATAGTGGTAGGGTTGGGTTGGGGTCGAATGGGGAGGGTTTCGGGTGGGAAAGTATTTTGAATTTGAAGTGGGTGGTGGGAGTTATGATGGTTTTGGGAAGAGATATGGATGTGATTGGATGAGGATTTATAGGGAAGAGTGTGTGGGGAAGTGTGAAAGTATGAAAGAAGAAGGCGGAGTAGGTGAAGATTTTATAGGACCCACTGATCCTGAGAGCTAGGGAATTCAAATTCCCTGTCCCCTTTGTGGGCATTGAATGCCCAGCATGTGCTCCATAGCTTGCTTTCAATGCCAGCTTTCCCTTCCATTTAGGGCGTTGGACGCCCAGTAGGGAGCTCTATCCTGGCGTTTAACGCCAGGTCACTGCTTCTTGTTGGGTGTTGAACGCCCAGTCTCTGCTCCCAGGCTGGCATTCAACGCCAGCTTCATGCCTCTCTTTGGGCGATGAACGCCCATTAGGGACACTGTGTGTGGCGTTCAATGCCAGCTTTTCTACTCTTTGTGGACGTTGAACGCCTACTCTTGCCTCCTTGTCTGGCATTCAACGCCAGCAAAGAACTTGTGCCAGGGTGTTCTTTTTCCAATCCTGAATGTTTCTGTCTCTGTCTTGACTACTACACATGATAAAAAACAACTATGGAAGATAAAATAAAAAAGAAATAACTAATTATGGTTGGATTGCCTCCCAACAAGCGCTTCTTTAACGTCACTACCTTGACGGTTAGCTCCTTACGGAGATGTATAGGGGCTCAGAATTTCTTCCCTTACAGTGAACTTCTTGTCTGTGCTCTCATGGTTAAGCTCCACATGTTCTAGAGATAGGATCCTGTTCACAGTATGTGGGATGATTGGGTTGTCTGTGAAGACAACTCTCGGTCCAGGTGAGAGGCCTTCAATAGGGATTTTCTTGTCCCTCCAGCCTTTTGATACTCTCTTTTTACCACCCTTCCTCTCAGAGCTTGATGATGGTTGCCCAACACCAAACTTAAAGTTGGTGTTTGGGGGATTTGTTAGGCTCTGTACTGAGAGGAGTGGTTAAAGCACTTTGTGCTTGTTTCCGACTAATGCAGAGTGAGGTTTGTGAACCTTGAACACAAGATAGTCCTCTTTCAATTGTAGGACTAATTCTCCTCTGTCTACATCAATCACAGTTTTTGCTGTAGCTAGGAAAGGTCTTCAAAGGATGATGGATTCATCCTCATCCTCCCTAGTATATATGATTATGAAATCAGAAGGGATGTAGAGGTCTTCAACCTTTACTAAGACATCCTCTACCAGTCCATATGCCTTTTTCATTGACTTGTCTGCCATCTCTAGTGAGATTCTTGCAGCTTGCACCTCAAAAATTTCCAGTTTCTCCATCACAGAGAGTGGCATGAGGTTTATACTTGACCCTAGGTCACACAAAGCCTTCTCAAAGGCCATGGTGCCTATGGTGCAAGGATTAAGAAGCTTCTGGGGTTCGGCTTCTTCTGAGGTAATTTTTGCTTAACCAAGGCATTGAGTTCCTTAGTGAGTACTAGAGATTCTTCCTCCAAAGTCTTTATTCCAAATAACTTGGCATTTAGCTTCATGAGAGCTCTTAGATACCGAGCAACTTGCTCTTTCTTAGTTTTCTCGTCCTCATCAGAGGAAGAGTATTCCTCAGAGCTCATGAATTGCAACAGTGCATTCAAGGGAGCCTCTATGATCTCTACATGAGCCTTGGGTTCCTTCAATTCCTCAATAGGAAATTCCTTAGTGGGCATTGAATGCCCAATAGAGACTCCATTTTTGGTGTTCAACTCCAGCTTTTGTGCCATTTTGGATGTTGAACACCCAGTAAGTACCTCCTTACTGGCATTCAATGCCAAAGCATCTTCCTTTTTGGGCGTTGAATGCCCAATAGGGGCCTCCTTACTGGAGTTCAACGCCATATCACCTCTTCCAGTTTCGGCCTCAGCTTCGGCAGTTATGGCCTTGCACTCTTCTCTTGGATTTACTTTAGTGTTACTTGAAAGAGTGTCAAGAGGAGACTCAGGGATCCTTCAGTTATGAAACTGTGTGTAGTCTTAGAGAGTTTAGAGACTATGTTTGCTAAGTCAGAGAGGCTCTTTTTAGAAGTCTCTATCTCTTGCTAAGAAGATGGGAATGGTGTTTTGTTGTTGAACTATTTTGGTTTTTTCCACCTTGATTGTTATTGAAACCTTGTTGAGGCTTCTGTTGATCCTCCCATGAGAAGTTAGGATGATTCCTCCACGAAGGATTGTAGGTGTTTTCATAAGGTTCTCTTTCATTGTGGGTTGGTCAGGATCATAAGCTTCTCTTTCAAAGGAAACTTCTTGAGTGCTGCTAGCTGCAGCTTGCATTCCAGTTAAATGCTACGAAATCATGTTGACTTATTGGGTCAAGATCTTGTTCTGAGCCAATATGGCATTCAGAGTATCTATTTCCAGAACTCATTTTTTCTGAGCCACCCCATTGTTTACAGGGTTCCTCTCAGAAGTGTACATAAATTGGTTATTTGCAACCATTTCAATGAGTTCCTGTGTCTCTGTAGGTGTTTTCTTCAGGTGGAGTGATCCACCAGCAGAATGATCCAATGACATTTTGGACATCTCAGACAGACCATCATAAAAAATACCTAGGATAGTCCATTCTGAGAGCATGTTAGAAGGACATCTCCTGATATGTTGCTTGTATCTTTCCCAAGCTTCATAGAGGGATTCACCATCTTTCTATCTGAATGTCTGAATTTCCACCCTGATCTTGCTCATCTTTTGAGGTGAAAAGAACTTGGCCATGAAAGCATTGACCAACTTTTTCCAAGAGTCTAGGCTTTCCTTAGGTTGAAAATCCAACCATATCCTAGCTTTGTCTCTAACAGCAAAATAGAAAAGCATAAGCCTGTAAACCTCAGGATCTATCCCATTGGTCTTAACAGTATCACAGATTTACAAAATTTCAGATAGGAATTGATGTGGATCTTCTAGAAAAAGTCCATGGAATTCGCAATTTTGTTGCATCAGAGACGCTAACTGAGGCTTAAGCTCAAAGTTATTTTCTCTAATGGCAGGTATAGAGATACTACTTCTATAGAAGTTAGAAGTTGGTACAGTAAAGTCACCAAGAACCCTTCTTGCATCTTCACCATTATTAGGATTGTCTGCCATGTCTGTATTTTCTGCTTCTTGTTCGAAAATCTCTGTGAGGTCTCCTCCGGAGTTCTGTGCTTTAGCTTGTCTTAGCTTCCTCCTCAGAGTCTGTTCAGGCTCAGGGTCAGGTACAAAGAGGGGTTCTTTATTCTTGCTCCTACTCATAAACAAGAAAAGAAAAAGAAAAGAGAAGAATGGAAGTCTCTATATTACAGTACAGAGAACTTCCAGTGAGATAACCGAAGAAACAGAATAGAATGGAGATGGAGGAAGAAGAAGAATTAAAAAATAAAAAAGGGGGAGGGTTTCGAATTTTTGAAATAAAAGAAGAAATTAGAATTAAAATATTTTTGTTTTTATTTTATTTATTTATTTATTTGAATTCAAAAAGAAGAAAGAGAAATGAAAGAAAATAAAAGCTAAGATAACTAATTAACTAAACAGATTTGAGAATTTTAATGTGGTTTTCAAAAAACTAGGAAAGAAAATTTTGAAATTGAAAAAAGTTTTAAATTTAAAGAGAAGATATGTTAGGTAAGTTTTTAAAATTTAAAAAAAGAAAGATAAGATTAGGAAGTTAAGAAAGATAAGATTTAAAATTAAAAAGATTTCAAAATCAAATTTGAAAATGTAGTAATTTAAATTGAAAAGATTTGAAATTAAAATTTAAAAGAGATAAGATAGAAAAGTTTTAAATTGAAAAGATATGACAAGATTTGAAAAAGATTTTAAAATTTAAAAAGATTTGATTTTAAAATTTGAAATGAAGACTTGACTAATAAGAAAATACCTGTTCATACCCTGACCGAGCTCCCCCAACTCGGAAGTTCATAGAAAGGTCCGACCTCGTCCCAAGGCCCACGCCTGAGGTCGGACCTCGGACAAATAAGCTAAGAAGGCCCATCAGAAGGAACGAAGCCCAAAACCTAAAGGCCGAAAAGGCCTAAAGAAAGGCGGTTCCACAAAGATAGGGATAAAACCCCCAAAAGATAAGATAAGATAAGAATATCTTATCCAGGGAGGATCACGACCAACTACTATAAATACACTGGAGCACCCAGGTATAACTCATACTCTAATTCTACTCAATATCTGCTTGGACCCATGCTAACTTAAGCATCGGAGTGTCATTGCAGGTACAACCACCAACCACTCCACATATCAAGCTCGAGTCCCTGACCCCCACCTCGGGCCTCACCAAGACGTCCGAGCTACTCGTTTCAGGTAACCCCCGGAACAATAACTACTACTTACCTTACTGCTAGAGATGAGAAAAAGTTAATATCCCACTCAAACCTAACACTGTTCTGCGATAACAAATGCCAAGGTACAAATATTAAATTTCATCTTAACTTTAGATTAATATACTTTAGTAGTGACCTTAATATTAACCATACACGAAGAACGTTGCTGCATTCTCCAACAACATTATTCATGTTTGATATTAAACCGGAAAGCATTCCTCAGAATAAAAGTTAGCTGATATTATGTCCACGTGGCCTTCATAACCTGCACCTTGAAGGAAATTTTTTTCGTTTGTTAACGGATTAAATCTCAAAAATAGAAACTTTGTAACCTCCGGATAACCGTAAAAAAAATTTGCTTCTCTATTGGTTTTCTTAATTAGTATCATCTCTTTTGCACATGATAAAGATGGATTCTCTGGATTTCCAATGCCATTGAAACTAAATAAAATATCCCATGAATAGATACCATCAGTTTCTGTTATTTTTCAAACAATTGTCACGTAATCTTCTTTGTCGTAAGCACTACTTACTATACAAAGCACACCTTCATGTATCATGAGCTGTTGATGGTTGGAATAGGCCTCTTGAGGTATTGTTATAGTAAAGAATTACTTTGTCAGAATAGAAAAATCAATTATATTTGTAGGGTATTCCATATTGTCTCCCCCAGGTTAGCCAATAGCAGACACCATTGAGGATAACACTTTTGCCATTTAGCTTTTTAACAAATTCAGGATAACTGACAGTATACTCCCACTTAGGAGTGTTGGGTGAAAACAAAGTTAACCAAGAAACAACATCACCAAATGTTTTTTTAAATATATTAACAAGTGCATATGCACTGGAGTTAGGATAGTAAACAAATGCATATATAAAAGTGCAATTGCTGCAGAAATGTTGTGTTGGATCATTTATTATTCGGTAAATAGTGGCTGCAGGATTCTAAACTATGATTTCAAATTTTATACTTGTTGTAGATAAATGAAAGCAGAAGTTACCATTTTCAATTCTGATTATACGTAGCCACCCTCCAGGTTGATTACGAAGGAAAAAGAGACATTCATTCGTTGACCTATGGTGGTGTCCATTCTGATGACCCAATCAGGCTTCGATTTGAACCCATGATATCCGAGGTATCCGAGAAGACAGTCCCTTGCCCGAGTTACCTGCTATCTCATTTACCCGAGAAGATGCTCTTGGAATAATACCCGTGCACGACGATCCAATGGTGATCACCATCATCCTAGCAAACGCCAACCTACATCGAACCCTGGTTGACCAGGGAAGCTCGGCAGATATCCTGTTCAAAACAGCCTTCGACAAACTCGGGCTTGAAGAAAAAGAGCTAAAGGCCTATCCCACCGACCTATTTGGACTAGGGGACACCCCGATCCATCCCTTAGGATACATCTCGCTACATACCACCTTTGGAAGAGGCGAACAATCTAAAACATTAAGCATCGACTACATCGTAGTCGACGTCGCTTCAGCATACAATGCCCTCATTGGGCGACCAACCCTAAATAGACTAGCAGCTATAGTCTCAACCCCACACCTCTGTATGAAGTTCCCTACCACAAAGGGAATCGCTACCCTAAAAGGCGACCAAAAACTAGCACGGCGATGCTACAACGAAAGCCTGAGCCTAAAAGAGAAAGAGGTCAATACAATAAGAACTCGGACAAGTTCAAACCCGAGAAGACCTCCGGCCACAACCAGAGGGAGAAACCGAAAAAATCTAAATCGGGAACACACCTGAAAAAATAACAAACGTAGGAACGAACCTCGAAGCAGGCCTAAAAGAGGAACTCATAACCCTCTTAAAAGAGAATTCCGACCTCTTCGCCTGGAAAGCCTCCGACATGCCAGGCATAAGCCCCGACCTAATGTGCCATAAGCTATCAGTGTACCCGGGATCCCGACCTGTCCAACAAAGACGCAGGAAGGTCGGGCCCGAACGCATGCAAGCAATAGAAGAACAAGTACAAGCACTACTAGATGCAGGGTTCATTAAGGAAGTAAAATACCCCCTATGGCTCGCAAACGTGGTCCTGGTAAAAAAGCCCAACGGAAAATGGAGGATGTGCGTCGATTACACGGATCTCAACAAAGCCTGCCCCAAGGACCCATATCCACTACCAAACATCGACGCCTTAGTAGACGCAGCCTCAGGCTATAGATATCTCTCCTTCATGGACGCATACTCGGGATACAATCAAATCCCGATGTACGGACCCAACCAAGAAAAGACCTCGTTCACAACCCCAAGGGCAAACTACTGCTACGTAGTAATGCCCTTCGGGCTGAAGAACGCAGGGGCAACCTACCAGAGGCTAATGAATAAAGTGTTCTCAGAGCACATCGGACTACAGCTAGAGGTGTATGTCGACGACATGCTGGTAAAGACACAAGAAGACAGAAACTTGCTGACCGACCTCACCAGCGTCTTCAGCACCCTCAGAAAACACAACATGAGACTCAACCCGACAAAATGCACCTTCGCCGCAGAAGCCGGAAAATTCTTAGGCTTCATG
>NC_029778.3:29421814-29422389 GCF_000817695.3 Arachis duranensis | reverse complement strand
TGACTTATAGCTCGGAACTGGGGAGTCGGAATAGTCTTCGACCGAGTCTGAACACCTATAGTAGTCTTCTGCGGAGAAGATCGGGCAGAAGCATCCCCGGCCTCGAGATTTCGAGCAGCCACCGACTTCTTCGTCCGACGAAGAAATTTCATGGAATCCGCCTGAGAAGACATCTCTGCAAGAAATAAAGAAAGGGATTACCACAATAGAAATTCCACCAAAAACAAGCAAAACCAAAATACTAAAAAAGATGAATCTCGGAAGAGGTCGGGAACTACCTAACTCGGAACGGAGAAGGCTTGGATCTCCCAACATTTTCTTCGTGTCCAAGTGAGGAGCCCGACCCCATAAACTGCTCACCACACCCACAAAGGCCTGCTCCACCTCATCTAAACTCTCAAAAGTATACTTAACAGACACTATATTCTCCTGCCAACAAAGAGGAAAAGAAGGCTCCCCACTCTCATCTAGAAAGAAAGGTCGGGCGTCTCCAACAGCCCGGACCTTAAAATAAAAGTTCTTAAAATCGTGAAAAGACTCATCATACAGGGTACAGAACTTCCTCCCCTGGTTAG
>NC_029778.3:29414024-29421260 GCF_000817695.3 Arachis duranensis | reverse complement strand
GGATAGATTTCTCTCAAGGGTGCATCAAGACCACTTCTATGAAGTTGTGGCCTTGAAGAAGGTGATCCCCGAGGTCCCTTTTTCACTCAAAAGGGGTGAATATCCGGAGATCCGCCATGAGATCCGAAGAAGAGGTTGGGAAGTTCTTACCAACCCCATTCAACAAGTCGGAATCTTGATGGTTCAAAAGTTCTATGCCAATGCATGGATCACCAAGAACCATGACCAAAGTGTGAACCCGAATCCAAAGAATTATCTTACTATGTGTTCATACCCTGACCGAGCTCCCCAAACTCGGGAAGTTCATAGAAGGTCCGACCTCGTCCCAAGGCCCACGCCTGAGGTCGGACCTCGGACAAATAAGCTAAGAAGGCCCATCAGAAGGAACGAAGCCCAAAACCTAAAGGCCGAAAAGGCCTAAAGAAAGGCGGTTCCACAAAGATAGGGATAAAACCCCCAAAAGATAAGATAAGATAAGAATATCTTATCCAGGGAGGATCACGACCAACTACTATAAATACACTGGAGCACCCAGGTATAACTCATACTCTAATTCTACTCAATATCTGCTTGGACCCATGCTAACTTAAGCATCGGAGTGTCATTGCAGGTACAACCACCAACCACTCCACATATCAAGCTCGGGTCCCTAACCCCCACCTCGGGCCTCACCAAGACGTCCGAGCTACTCGTTTCAGGTAACCCCCGGAACAATACCAAACTTAAAATTTTTGAATTGAAGAAGGCAAGATTTTCGAAATTTTTAAAAAGAAAAACACAAAAAGACACCAAACTAAAAAAAATTAAATCAAGATAAGAAAAGAAGATAAGATTTTTCAAAACTTAAGGAAAGATGAAAGAGATATTTTTTTTTCTTTGATTTTTTTTGAATTAATGACGAAAGAGGAAAACAACTAAAAGATACCAAACTTAAAATTTTTAGATCAAAGACTCAAGGTTTTCGAAAATTTCAAAGAAAAACAACAAAGGACTCCAAACTTAAAAATTTTAAGATCAAACAAATAAAATCAACAAGAATAACTTGAACACCAAGAAAAACACTAAAGAATAATTTTCAAAAATTTAAAGAAAGCAAGAACACACAAGGGACACCAAACTTAAGAGTTGACACTAGACTTGAATAAAAGACACTATTTAATTTTATTTTTTTTGAAAAAAATTTGAATAGAAAGCAAGAAAGTTTGAAACTTTAGCAAGAACAAGAACAAAAGACTCAAACAAAAGACAGAATAATAAAGAAAAGAAAATTTTGAAAGATTTTTGAAAAGAAAACAAAAGACACAAACAAAAGCAAAACTAAACCGTAAAAATACCTAATCTAAGAAACAAGATAATCTGTTAGTTGTCAAACTCAAACAACCCCCGGCAATGGCGCTAAAAACTTGGTGTGCAGCATGGAGAATAAAAACTACGCACAACTGAACCAGCAAGTGCACTGGGTCATCCAAGTAATACCTTAAGGTGAGTGATGGTCGATCCCACGAAGATTGTCAGCATGAACAAGCTATGGCTAACCTGTAAATCTTAGTCAGGTAGATATAAAGGATGTTTTTTTGTGAAGAACGCATAAACATAAAATAAAGATTATGTTACCCAGTAGTTGTGAATTCAATGGTAAGAAGATGGTTGAGGCTTCGGAGATGCTTCATTCTTCTAAATCAACCTTTCTTATTGTCATCCTCCAACTATGAGTGATTCCTTCTATGGCAGGTTGTAAGTGATCAACGCCGTATGGCCGCGGCTGCTAATCTTCCTCCCTCAGCCGAATGCCAGGCTTAGTATATGCCCAGTCTGAATGAGCGTGAAACTCTTGAAGTCCATCCCCTTGATGATCCTACTAAAAACGCCACAGACAAGGTCGAATCTTCCAAATTAGAGAATGTTGCTCTTTGGTTCTAGCCTCTACCACAAAGACCATAATCTCTCTATACCTCGGCTGAACTGGTGTCTCGAGAAGTCCCCAACGAAGTCATGAATTAGCCGTCTAAGAGATGTATAATCAAGCTTGTGGTTTGGAATTCTCCAGGCCTGGTCTCGCGCCGCACCCATGTAGAATGAGGATGATTGTCACGGGTCATCCCATTCATAAGGTTGAAAAAAGAAGATACATCTTATAATAGAATCACACATGAATTGAAATAGAACAGTAGTACTTTTATTAATTCATCAAACTCAGCAGAGCTCCTCACCTTAACCTATGAGGTTTAGTGGCTCATACTGTACATAGAAACAATGTAATTCAAATAATGCTAGGAGAGATCTAAACAAGGGTGATCTTTCTCTTTAAATACTAAAAATAATAACTAAGGATTACAGTAATGAGATACACTAAGCTTGTAGTGCGAAAATCCACTTCCGGAGCCCACTTGGTGAGTGTTTGGGATGAGC
Source organism: Arachis duranensis (assembly GCF_000817695.3). Lineage (NCBI taxonomy): Eukaryota > Viridiplantae > Streptophyta > Magnoliopsida > Fabales > Fabaceae > Arachis > Arachis duranensis. The sequence goes on along the minus strand of NC_029778.3, from coordinate 29,418,851 downwards.
TAAGAGTGTCTTCATGTGCTAGTACCCTTCTTGGGCGTTGAACGCCCACTTTGGACTCCCTTTTGGGCGTTGAACGCCAGCTGCTCCTTTTGGGCGTCCAATGCCAAGACTGGGATAAGTACCTGGCATTGAGCTCCAGTTTTGGATCTTCATTTCCTGAGCAAAGTATGGACTGTTATGAATTGCTAGAAAGCCCTAGATGTTATATTTTCAATGCCATTGAGAGCGCGTCATTTTATCTTTTGTAGCTCCAGAAATGCTCCTTCAAGTGTATGGAGGTCAGAATCCAACAGCATCTGCAGTCCTTTCTCTTTTTCGAAATCAAACTTTATCAAAACTCTCTGATTTCAGCCAGAAAATACCTGAAATCACCATAAAATACTACAACTTAAAGTAGAATCCAAAAATGTGAATTTTGCATTAAAACCTATGAATATATAATAAAACTTAGCTAAAACATAATGAAAACTATATGAAAATGATGCCAACAAGCGTATAAAATATCCGCTCATCACAGATCGACAGGGGACTAGGATGGGCCATGACTTCACTAAAAATATACATATATGCTTTTATTTTTACTACAAATTTATTATTAAAAGTGATTTTTGTTGTGACCCGGGTAGTTTTGTGATAAAGCTCCTATATATCCTTCTAACTTCATCTACATAGATCAATGATTACTTTTTTTTTCAATTCTCGAAAATGATTAAGCATTTTTAGAAAGAGTCAAATTTATATACATTTAATATTATTAGAAATTTAAAATTTTTATTTTTAGGTAGTGTACTAATTTGTTCTTCAATATTTATATTAAATTTTAATTTGGTTCGTAACATTTTAAATGTCCTACATCAATCCCAAAATATTTTAAATGAATTTAATGTTATTCTATTGTTAAATTTGACTCGAATAATTAACCAAAAAATTTCGATATTAGTGATCATTGGTGAGTCAATTTTATTTACGTACTGAAATTGAACATTATATTGACTTTAAAATATGCTCGTTTTTTTATGTTAAATTTAATTGTAAGACAACATTAAACCCATTTAGAATTTTTAAACCAAAATTGAACGTTTGAAATATTAAAATCAAATTAAAATTTAGCCTAAACGTTGGAAATCAAAATAGTATCTTATCCTTTATTTTTTTAATATTGTTCCAGCCCAGCCCATTTATAGCTGGACCCGGGTAAAGAACCACCGACCCGACAGGGCTACCGACTCGGCGGGTTCCCTAACCCGAAGTTTCCCTCTCTTCTAGCGTGATGCTTAGCCAGCTGGAAGGAAGCTTCTTGGAAAGAGGACCTACACATGTGAGGCCCACTTCCATGCAAGGTATATAAGGGGAGGGTCCTACCCCTCCCCAGAGATATGTCACCTACACCTACCCTACCTGCCACCATTTCATACGGACATTAACTTGATCGTCAGAGTCCTTGCAGGTGGCCACCCCCTACTTTGTTCAACCCATCCGAGGAGACCTCTCAGCGGGAGCTCGGTCAGGACCCACCTCTTCCTCCCAGTGCTCCTACATTCATCTATCAGTTTTGAACCGTCAAGCACCCGACTTGACGAACATTAGCGTCGTTTGTGGGAACTGTGCGAATGGATTCCTTGCTGGGCCCACTTTATGAACAAGAAGAGGAGGTATGCGAGGAATAGGAAATGTGCTTGATGAGCATGATAGCCTCTATGGCTTCCTCCCGCGAGCACACGAGGACCCCCTCTCACAGGAATGACCCCCCTCCAGCTCCCACGAAAGGCGTCCGTTTGGGGACACGGGGATGACAGAGCGAAGATTATGCAAGAACTGCGTCACCATGTGCAAAACCTAGAAAGGGATCTAGCGGCCAAGGACCGTTACCAACCTAGCCCAAGCCTCTCCCGTACTCGATCTCCCCCGAGGAGATTAGAGGGCTGGGGGAGGAGTCCCCGACGAGACCGCGTCAGGCGGAGAGCATGCATCCGATCCCCGTCAACCCATGACGGATCCGAGGGCCAGGGAGAAAGTAAAAAGATGTCGAGAAGACAACAAAACCCCATAATCTACGCTCGATCTCCCTCGGCCCACGATGAATATAGGGAACCGAGAAGGTGAAAAGACCCTATAATCATGGGAGTGACCTCTTTCCACCACTCCATCCTTAAGGTCCGGCTACCGAAGCACTTTGATAAGCCGACGAACATGAGGTACGACGGAACCCAGGATCCTCAGGAACACCTAACGACCTTTGAGGCCAGGATGAACCTCGAGGGCGTGGGTGACGCGGTGAGGTGCCGAGCCTTCCCTGTGACTCTAGCAGGACCAGCAATTCGTTGGTTTAACGGGCTTCTGCAAGGTTCAATCACGACCTTTTCAGATATAACCCGTGGCTTCTTGGCACAGTTTACCATGCACATCGCCAAAGCCAAGCATCCTATTAACCTTTTAGGGGTCACCCAAAGAACTGGGGAACCGAAAAAAAATGCCTAGACAGGTTTAATGACGAATGTCTTGAGATTGATGCCCTGACAGACTCGGTGGCCAACCTGTGTCTGACAAATGGCTCGCTAAATGAAGACTTCAGGAAGCACCTCACCATGAAGCCTGTATGGACAATGCAAGAAATCCAAAATGTGGCTAGAGAGTACATCAATGACGAGAAGGTCAGCCAGGTGGTGGCCACCAATAAACGGCAGCCCGTTAACCCTATACCTCAGCAGCATGGGCATCCACAGGCAGAGAAATCGAGGGAACCCCCAAGGACGGGTTGAGCAAACCCATCAAGCCTTTTCCCCGAGTCGGGAAGTTCACGAACTATACCCCCCTCACGGCCCCAATCATTTAAGTATACCAGCACATCACGGACAAAGGCATCTTGTCGAAACCCCAACAATTGAAAGATAGAACAGGCGGGAACAAAAGCCTGTACTGTGACTATCACAAGGATTTTGGACACAAAAACCAGGATTGTTTCGACCTCAAAGATGTCTTGGAGCAGGCCTTTTGGGAGGACAAGCTGGCTGAATTCTCTCAGTTCATAAGGGAGCCCAGAAGAAGGGAATGCGAGAGGTCCGAGGAAGACCAAAGCCGAGCAGTAAAGCCGAGAGAAGGGCTTAATGAGGAGTCGGAACAACCCCTGGCGGTTGTTAATGTTGTGATCGGTAGGAATGCACTCCCAAGTCAATATCTGCGACTAAGAAGGACGTCAAGGTCCTGACCATGTTATCAGGAACTCACAAAGCCTCATCCCAAGAACCTCCCAGGATATCCTTCGGACTAGAGGACCAATGGTTCCACGACATCCCTGAGAACCCTCCCATGGTGATTACGGCTAGAATTGGAACAGGCCTAGTCAAATGGATCCTAGTTGACACTGGATCCGACTCCAACATCATGTTCAGAAATGTATTCGATGCCTTAGGGCTCCGAGAAGCCGACATGAAAACTCATCAACATGGAGTCATTGGCCTAGGAGACAATTTCATCAAACCTGATGGGGTAGTCATACTCCCTGTTTGCATTGGAGGGAGGAAGCGAAGAAGTCGGTAATGATGGAGTTCGTCGTCCTAAGGGACTCCACAACTCACAACATTATCCTAGGAAGAAGAAAAATTAATAAACTCTCTACTATCATATACACCAAATTTTTTCTCATGAAATTCGTTACTGATAATGGATCGGTTGGATCTCTTAGAGGGGACATAGAAACGGCTGTCGCATGCAACAATGCTAGTCTCTCTCTGAGAAAGAAGTCCAAAGAAGCCTTTAGGGTCTTCTTGGCAGACCTGGATGCCAGGATAGATGAAAAGCCAAGGCCTGAACCTGAGGGAGATCTGGAGAAGTTCTGGGTTGGGGACACGGAGGACAAGTTCACCTTCGTGAATAGGAACATCCCTCACAACTTGAAAGAACCCCTCATGAAGGCGGTCAGGGCAAACGGTGACCTATTTGCCTGGACCCCAACCGACATGCCGGGAGTCGACCTCGAGTTCATGTCACATCGGCTAGCCATGAAGCAGGATGCCAAGCCCATAGCTAGAGACGAAGGAAGATGTCCAAAAAGAGAGCTAGTGAAATGGCCAAGCTAGCGACTAGCTTACTGGAGGCCGGATTTATCTGGGAACTCGACTACTCGACTTGGTGATAAACCCCATTTGTAGGGTTTATCTTGTATTGATTTTAGGGGATTTTATCACCTTTTACCCACATTTACTCAATGAAATAGCATGGTTTTGTATATTCTCCTTTAATTGTGCTTAAGAGTGAAAACATGCTTTTTAGGTCTTAAAATAGCTAAATGTAATTTACCTTGATTCCATTAGATGCCTTGATATGTTTGTTAAGTGATTTCAGATTTAGGAGGCAAAGATTGGATCAAGGGAATGAAGAAAAAGCATGTAAAGTTGGAGAACTCATGAAGAAATGATGGAACCAAAAAGCTGTCAAGCCTGACCTCTTCACACTTAATTGACCATAACTTGAGCTACAGAGGTCAAAATGATGCGGTTCTAGTTGGGTTGGAAAGCTAACATCCGGGGCTTCGAAATGATATAAATTTTGCCATATGTTGCTTCGCGTTCAGGGGCGCGCACGCGCACTTTGCGCGCGCGCCGATTCTGTCCGTGGCCCACTTTAATGAAATCGTCCCCAGCGATTTTAGGAGCCTTATGGGCCCAATCCAACTCATTTCTGATGCTAATTAAGCCAAGGATTGAAGGGAAATCAACATACTTTTGATCATTAGTCATAGTTTAGTAGTTAGAGTTAGAGTTAGAGAGAGAAGCTCTCTCTTCTCTCTAGAATTAGGATTAGGAATTAGGGTTAGATTAGGATCTCATA
>NC_029778.3:29412852-29413064 GCF_000817695.3 Arachis duranensis | reverse complement strand
AACAGCAGCGTGTACTTGGCGTTCAACGCCAAGTTACGTCGTTATTCTTCGAATAAAGTATGGACTATTATATATTGCTGGAAAGCCCTGGATGTCTACTTTCCAACGCCGTTGAGAGCGCGCCAATTGGGGTTCTGTAGCTCCAGAAAATCCATTTCAAGTGCAGGGAGGTCAGATTCCAACAGCATCAGCAGTCCTTTTGTCAGCCTTCT
>NC_029778.3:29410721-29411956 GCF_000817695.3 Arachis duranensis | reverse complement strand
GACTAATGGATTTTATTCATAGCTTTAGGGCATGGTTACATACTAATGATCATGAAATGAAGACACAAAACATAGATAAACATAATACTAAAAACCGAAAACAGAAAGAAATAAAGAACAAGGAATGAATCCACCTGAGTGAGGGTGGCGCCTTCTTGAAGGTCCAATGGTGCTTTTTGAGCTCCTCTATGTCTCTTCCTTGCTTCTGTTGAATGCTTCCAATATTTGTGTGGAGGACAACTTATCCCCTGAGGTATCTCAGGGATCTCTTTATTTGCAGCCACATGTTATACCACTGAGCTATGACGGCTTATATTTTTTTCATCTCCCAAGACTCAGAGGTGGAAGCTTTTGTCTTCCCTTTGAGGTTTCTCTGGCCTTAGGTGTCATTAATGGTAATGAAAAAGCAAAAAGCTATGCTTTTACCACACAAACTTAGAAAATTGCTCGCCCTCGAGCAAGAGAAGAAAGAAAAGATGATGAAGAAGAAGAAGAGATGGAGGGATGTGTGTATTCCGCTATATGGGTGGGTTTGGGTGGGGAAGAGTTTTGAATTTTGAAGGTGAGTGGGGAAGAGTGGATAGAAGTGAGTGGTGAATGAAATTTGGGAATTGTGACATGGGGAATTCAAATCACAAAAATAGGATTAGAAGGTAAGGTGGGAATATGGTAGGTGGGGATCCTGTGGGGTCCACAGATCCTGAGGTGAAAAGAAATACCATTCCTTTACCATATAGGCATGTAAATTGCCTTCGTGCATCATTCTGGCGTTCAAACGCCCATTGGTGCACGTTCTGGGCGTTCAACGCCCATGTAATGCATGTTTCTGGCGTTGAACGCCAGTTTCATGCTTGTTACTGGCGTTCAGCGCCAGTTTGTCCTCTCTGTGCACATTCCTGGCGTTCAGCGCCAGGATGTTGCTTGTTTCTGGCGTTCAGCGCCAGAATGGTGCTCTGTTCTGGCGTTAAACGCCGGCCAGATGCACCTTCTGGGCGTTGAACGCCAGCCCGTGCGTCCTCCAGGGTGAAAAATTTTTTTCTTCTATTTTTGACTCTGTTTTTAATTTTTTTGATTTTTTCGTGACTCCTCATGATCATGTACCTAATTAAACACAAAAATAACAAAGAAACAAAATAAAATAAAATTAGATAAATAAAATTGGGTTGCCTCCCAACAAGCGCTTCTTTAATGTCAATAGCTTGACAGTGGCTCTCATGGAGCCACAAGGTGATCAG
>NC_029778.3:29409689-29410208 GCF_000817695.3 Arachis duranensis | reverse complement strand
TACCTCAATGATCCCTAGCTTCTCCATTACAGAGAGTGGCATCAGATTTATCCCTGACCCAAGATCACATAGAGCTTTTTCAAAGCTCATGGTGCCAATGGTACAAGGTATTAAGAACTTACCAGGATCTTGTTTCTTTTGAGGTAGAGTTTTCTGAATCCAAGTATCCAGTTCACTAATGAGCAAGGGAGGTTCACTTTCCCAAGTCTCATTACCAAACAGCTTGGCATTCAGCTTCATGATAGCTCCTAAATATTGAGCCACTTGCTCTCCAGTCGCATCTTCATCCTCTTCAGAGGAAGAATAGTCTTCAGAGCTCATGAATGGCAGAAGGAGATTTAATGGAATCTCTATGGTCTCTATATGAGCCTCAGATTCCTCAGAATCCTTAATAGGAAACTCCTTCTTGCTTGAGGGACGTCCCAGGAGGTCTTCCTCACTAGGATTTTTGTCCTCCTCCTCCTTAGTGCATTCGGCCACTTTGATTAAATCAATGGCCTTGCACTCTCCTTTTGGATT
>NC_029778.3:29407933-29408480 GCF_000817695.3 Arachis duranensis | reverse complement strand
AGCTCAAAGTTATTGGCTCCAATGGCAGGAATGGAGATGCTTCTTCCATCAAACTTGGACGTTGGCTTTGTGAAGTCACCAAGCATTCTCCTTGCATTATTATTATTATTATTTTCGGCTGCCATCTCCTTCTCTTGTTCGAAAATTTCTGAAAGGTTGTTTCTGGATTGTTGTAATTTAGCTTCTCTTAATTTTCTCTTTAGAGTCCTTTCAGGTTCTGGATCAACTTCAACAAGAGTGCCTTTTCCCTTGTTTCTGCTCATATGAAAGAGAAGAAAACAAGAAAAGAAAGAGGAATCCTCTATGTCACAGTATAGAGATTCCTTTATGTTAGTAGAAGGAGAAAGGGATAGAAGAATCCAAACACAAGGGATATATGATGTTCGGATTTTAGATGAAGAGAGGTGAAGAGAAGTGTTAGTAATTAAATAATTAAATAGAATAAGAAAGGAGAGAAGAGGAGAGAAATTCGAAAATAATTTTAAAAAGGGGTTAGTGATTTTCGAAAATTAGAGATAAATGTAATTGAAATTAAAATTTAAAACAA
>NC_029778.3:29405425-29406099 GCF_000817695.3 Arachis duranensis | reverse complement strand
ACTCAATCCTTCTTACTCCTTTCCATGGCAAGCTTTGTATAGGGGTTCACCATCAACTGTGGCTACTTTCTTCCTCTCGGGGAAATATCCTGTGCGGCTGTCACTCGCACAGCTAACCAGTCTGGAGGCATCACCCATGGCTGATGGCTACATCCCATCCTCGCAGTGAAAACTAATGCTCACGCACTCTGTCACAGTACGGCTAATCACTGGTTGGTTCCTGCGCCTACTGGAATAGAATCCCTTGATTCTTTTGCGTCTGTCACTAATGCCCAGCAGGTTGCAAGTTTGAAGCGCGTCACAGTCATTCATTACCGGAATCCTACTCGGAATACCACAGACAAGGTGAGACTTTCCGGATCCTCATAAATGCCGCCATCTATCTAGCTTATACCACGAAGATTCTGTTGGGGAATCTAAGAGATACGCATTCAAGCTCTGTTGCATGTAGAACGGAAGTGGTTGTCAATCACGCACGTTCATAAGTGAGAATAATAATGAGGGTTACTTATCATCACATTCATCGTGTTCTTGGGTACGAATGAATATCTTGGAATAAGAATAAGAGAGATTTGGATAAAAGAAAATAGAACTTCATTAATACTTGAGGTACAGCAGAGCTCCACACCCTTAGTCTATGGTGTGCAGAAACTCCACCGTTGAAAATACATAAG
>NC_029778.3:29399872-29404510 GCF_000817695.3 Arachis duranensis | reverse complement strand
TAATAATGCAATTTGAGATAATTCATGTGAATGTGATGTTTTTGATTGTTGTTTTGTTAATTCTTTGTAATTGTTGGTTGTTTATTCCTTTTATTCTTACAAATAAAAATGCTTTCTTTCATTACCCTCCAAGTGTTTGATGAAATGTTTGAGAGGATGTTAGAGTAGAATTCTATGTTCTTGGCTTGAGAAGGTGACTTAGGATTTCTTGAGTTTCTAGTGTCCAATTGATTGATAGTTGATAGCCATTAACTCTAGCCTTCATTAATCCAATTAGTGGAAAGCTAGGACTTATGGACTAGGATTGATATAACTCACTTGACTTTCCTTTGTTAATTGATTTAAGGATGACTAAGTGGGATTAATCCTTGCAACTACCATACTTGTGGCTAGTGATAATGATGAAGACCCTTGACAACCAAATCTTGCCAAGACCATTTTGTTAATAAAGTTTTCTTACCATTTACTATTCATGTTTCTCATCTAAAACCCCAAAATAAACAAGTCCATAACCAATAACAAGAACACTACCCTGCAAGTCCTTTGAGAGACGACCCGAGGTTTAAATACTTCGGTTATTAATTTTAGGGGTTTGCACTTAGTGAAAACCAAATTTTTGTATGAGAGGATTATTGTTGGTTTAAAAACTATACTTTACAACGAGATTTCATTAGTGAAATTCTAAACCGTCAAAAATCTAATCATCACTTGGCTGTCAAACGTAGTACTTGTTAAAAAAGCCAATGGGAAGTGGAGGATGTGCGTTAATTAGTCAGACCTCAACAAAGCATGTCCCAAAGATTCTTTCCCTCTCCCCAATATTGATGTCTTGGTAGACGCAGCAGCAGGTTACCGTTTCTTGAGTTTCATGGACACATACTCCGGATATAACCAGACACCCATACACCAGCCTGACGAGGAAAAAATGGCATTCATAATGCCAGGAGACACGTATTGCTATAGAGTAATGCCGTTCGGGTTGAAGAACTCAGGGGCAACATACCAAAGGTTAATGAACAAAGTTTTCGGCGATCTAATTGGAAAGTCCGTCGAAGTGTACATCGACGACATTTTAGTCAAAATCAGCAAGCCAGAGGACTTAGTCAGTGATTTAGAAGTCCTCTTCCAATCCCTTCGTAAGCACAACATGAGGCTCAACCTCCTCAAGTACGCTTTTGCCATGGAGGCAGGAAAGTTCCTCGGATTCATGATAACTCAAAGGGGGGTTGAGGCCAACTCAGACAAGTGCGAAGCCGTGTTACAACTGAAGAGCCCGGGTTGTGTCAAGGATGTGCAGAGGTCGCCTGAAAGGCACACAGCTTTGTCCCGCTTTTTGAGAGCCTCGGCAGAAAAGGCCCTCCCTTTCTTCAACCTGATAAAAAAAAGGATTGCCTTTGAATGGACCTCAGAATGTGAAGAGGCCTTCAACTACTTCAAGAAGGTACTATCGGCACCCCCTGTCCTTGGCAAGCCTAGAGCAGATGTAAGGTTATTCCTCTACTTGGCCGTCACGGACCAAGCGCTGGAAGCCGCCCTCATCCGGAAAGAAGAGAGAACCCGGCAATTGGTGTATTTCGTCAGCAAGGTGCTCCAAGGTGTAGCATTGAGATAATCAAAGTTGGAAAAGTTGGCTTACGCTCTCCTCATTTCGTCTCGGAGGCTCAGATAGTACTTCTAGGGACACCCAATCTCAATGTGAACCGACCAAGCCATCCGTCAGGTCTTGCAAAAGCCCGACTTGGTAGAACGAATGATGACATGGGCAATTGAGCTGTCCCAATTTGACCTAAGTTACAAATCTAGACATGCAATCCAAGCCCAGGCAATGGTAGATTTCCTGGTAGAGGTCGTGGGAAGCCCTCCCGAAAACTCGGACACACGGTGGATGTTCCATGTTGACGGAGCCTCCAGCCAAGCTTTTGGAGGAGCCAGAATAATCCTTGAGAGCTCAACGGGGATGGTCTATGAACAGTCGGTTAGGTTTGACTTTTCGGTGTCTAATAACCAACCCAAATACAAAGCTCTGATCGGAGGCCTACTCCTGGCCAAAGAAGTCGGAGCATCACGGGTTGAGGTCAACAGCGACTCTCAAATTGTGACCTCCCAGGTAAATAGAACTTACCAAGCTAGGGACTTGATCTTCCAGAAATACGTAAAACGGGTAAAAAAGTTGTGCGAAGATTTTCAAGAAGTCACAATTCAGCACGTGCCAAGGGAAAAGAATGCCAGAGCTGACCTTCTATCAAAGCTGGAAAGTACGAAGCCGGGTTTAGGGAACCAATCTCTCATTCAAGGGCTGATAAAAGAACCGTCCATAACCCTATGCCTCACGCAAGCCGTAGGCCCCCGATGCTGGATAGACCCAATCATCTGCTGGTTGGAATTCGGCGAGCTCCCAGAGGGCGACAAAGAGGAAAAAGCAATAAGAAGAGAGGCAACCAAGTGTGTGGTGGTCCGAGGCCAGTTGTATAAGCAGGGGTTTAACTAGCCTCTGTTGAGTTGCGGCCACCGTAGCTAGGAAGCTCGTTAGAGTAGGATACTACTAGCCCTCGATGATGGTGGACGCGTTAGTATTTGTAAAAAAAGGCAAGAAATGTCAAGAGAACGCCAACTTCCACAAGGCCCCGGCAGTAGACCTCGGCTCTATGTTAGCAGATCGACCTTTTCCCCAGTGGGAAGTCGACCTTTTGGGCCCTTTCCCAGTAGGACCAAGACAAGTAAAATATCTAATTGTAGCCATCGACTACTACACCAAATGGGTGGAAGCAAAGCCACTAGCCAGCATATCGTCAGTAAATTGTCGGAAGTTCATATGGAGCCAAGTGGTGTCCAGATTTGGAATCCCTGAGGTCGTGATCTCAGATAATGGGACACAATTCGCAGACAAGAAATTCGACGAGTTCCTTCCTGGGTTAGGAATCAAATAGAAGTTCTCCTCAGTTGAGCACCCTCAAAGTAATGGCCAAGTGGAGGCAGCGAACAAGATCATCCTTCAAGGCCTGAAGAAGAGATTAGACCAGAGGAAAGGATCATGGGTAGACAAATTGCCCTCGGTCCTATGGTCATATAGGACAACGCCACAATATTCCACCGGGAAAACGCCTTACCGACTTACCTACAAGGTCGACGCAGTCATTCCCGTGGAAGTTGGGGAGCCTAGCCCGAGAATGCTCCTCGGCGGTGGTGAAGAGGCAATAGAGAATGCTCCTAGGGAACAATCCCATTTGACAGAAACGGTTGAAACAAAGAGTGGCGATGAGATATAATGCCAGGGTGTTGAAAAGAGACTTTGAACAAGATGACTTAGTGCTGAGGCGAAATGACGTCGGACAGCCGACCCTAGGGGAAGGTAAATTGGCGGCCAACTGGGAAGTCCCGTACAGAATAAGAAAAGTTTTCGGCAAAAGTGCATACAAGCTGGAGCTCCTAGACAGAATCGAACTGCCGAGAACTTGGAATGCCATGAATTTGGAAAGATTCTACTCCTAGGGTATGACCCTATGCTTTAACAATTTATTTCCTCACTTATGGTGTTATCTTCATACTTGCCTTATGTTTGTTGGGAAAGCCTCCCCTGTTTTGTTATCCATTATGTTCATTACTCTCATTCAGTTGACTTAATTTCATTATTAATATTATGAACCTACGAGTTATTGCTTTATCAAATATTATTAGCACCACGTGTTTATTTTTGTTCACGGTTTTCCGGGACTGATCACCCCGGGAGAATATCTATATACGTATATGTATATATAAAAAAATAAAAAATAAAAACAAAGTGTAGATAACGAATTATGGCTCACGAGCTAAGCTAACACAAATATTTCACAAGGGCACACATCAGCCAGAAAAGTACAAAATAATATACAAAACAAGGGCATCACATCAGCCCTACAAGTTCATCACTAAGTAATTACAAAAGTCTTCACTTCTTCGGAATGTCCACGATCTTACTATCTTGGACCATCATGAAAGCGCCAACAACAAAAGTATCAAGATCGGGAGCCAAAACGGCGATCTGAGCCTTGATGCCGTCTTATGTCGCCTTCACGACCTTTCGAGCGTCCCTCACCACTTTTTTGTTTTTCTTTTTCAAAGTTGCAGCCTCCTGCTGAGATGCTTCCAATAACCTCTGGGACTCAGCTAACTTCTCCTCCATCTCTTTGACTTTCGTCTCGGCAATAGTTGTCTGGCCGTGCAAAGTATTCAAGGACTCGGTGAGAGTAAGGTCCCGCTCGGCCAGCCGGACTATCTCGACGGCATCAGCAGCAACTTGTTTTTCCTTCTCCTCAAGACGGGCCTTCAGAGCCCCCTCTGAGGCCTTCAAGCTAGTGAGGTCTTTCTGCACGGCCCTCAGCTTCTCCTCCAAGGCTTGGCAGTTGACCAAGATGGGCTCTAATTTTCGAGCAATGGCAGCAGAACGGAGGAGGCTACGATAGGTCCACCTCGCCTGGGCCGCGAGGTCCTCATCCTGGAAGAACGCCCCGTTCCCTAGGAGGAGCTGGGAATCTATGAAGAAGCTGGCATCAAAATTTTTTTCCATGACAGTTAAAGTCTTGGCGCCGGTAATTGCTTTCCACTTCTTGGGGTTGGTTACAAGGACCACTTCGCGGTCATCTCCAATCTCTTCTTGAATCG
>NC_029778.3:29372074-29399819 GCF_000817695.3 Arachis duranensis | reverse complement strand
TGAACACCCGAAGCAGCCTGGCTCGACCCTTCCCCGATTGTTTCGACACGAGGACCTCCTGAAACAGTCACTAAAGTGTCATCTTCGACGTTGCTCCCATCATGAGGAAGGAAGTGAGCCATCAGCTCGGCCATGGTCGTCTTTCCAGTAGCCATGGAAACTATAGTAAAAAATGAGAAGTTAAAAACCGAAGTAACGGAATCAGTAAATAAGAATTTCAAGTCGAAAGCTTAGGAAGAAGGAAAAGTAAAATGGGTAACTTACTCACGAGGGCTCGACCGGCTCCCCGGTCCCCTGTCACCAAGTGAGGGTTTAAATTTTTGGTGCCAAAGATAGCCAACAGTATGTCGGCTACCTAGCGGTTCTCTTTGCTCATCCAGTTGTAAGGCATCTTTACAAAATAATCCACCCCGGCCCCAAAACTCCAGTAGGTCGGGATCCACCTTGTCCCTTCTAGAGTAAGCTAGAATGGGTGATGGCCCTGGACCGGTCGGACCTTGAAAAATGTGCTCTTGAAATTGTGAAAAGAATCCTCAAAGAGGTCGAAAATCTTGTGGCCCTGTTGATCCCGGAAGGACATATATCCCTTTTTCATTTTTCCCTCCCGAGTGGGGTTCGTCAACTTAAAAAGATAGAGAAACACATCAACGGAGATTGGGAGCCCTAAATACTCGCACACCGATTTAAAACACTGAATGGCGGCCCAACTGTTAGGATGAAGCTGGGATGGAGCAACGTCACAGCGATTTAGGAGAGAAATAATGAAGGGAGAAAAGGAAATCGAAGGCCCATGGTGGTGAACATTGGCTTATACACCCACAACCAATCGACAACTTGGTGTCGCCATGTTCATATGACAAACCCTGTCCTGCTCGCTCGGCGTGTCTTTCACGTCTGAGGTGACCCAGGCGCAGTAATCTATAATGTTCCCACGGACCATCGGTTGAGCCATACCTACAGTAGGGGCACCACTAATGTCAAATCGGGAGGTCGTAAGCTTGTGGGATACACAAAAACAAGTCACAGCCAAGTACAATAATAATCAGCATTGGCTACGCTAATCCAAAAAGCCTAAAACCAAGAAACGTACTCCTAACCAAATCCAATGGCAGATGGTACCCCCTCTGATAACTACTCAATGCAACGCAAACTATGCTAGCGCAAAGCAAAGAGCCAGAAGCAAAAATAAAAGAACTAAAGGAATATTTGCAGAAACGTAATAAGACAGTGAAGGGGAAGGAACAATTACCAGAAAAATGTGCAGGTGATGGAGAAGGAGTAGGTAGTAGGAAGATGCAGAAGCCAAAAATGGAGAGCAAGAAGAAAAGACTAGCGCAGCATGATGGAAGCAAATGTAATGAGAGAGGAATAAACTGAGCAAGGAACAAAAAGTGATTTTATAAGGAAGGAATGGTAACCGTTGAGAAGGAGCGTGAAAAGGCAGGAGTACAATGGTCTTTCCATTAGGGTTTTCAAATCAAACATAATGAGCATTAAATGCTCGGCGCAGAATCCAAGGCGACATCCCAACCAACGGATAGGGCATCACGTGCACACGAGGTCGTGACCTTGGGGAACTCGACTGAAGAGGGCGTGTACTGAACGCGCCAACCACGAGCATAACCTCATAAGTCGGCACGTTGGGGGTACTGTTCTAGCCCAGCCCCTTTTATAGCTGGACCCGGGTAAAAAACCACCAACCCGACAGGGTTACAGACCCGACAGATTCCCTGACCCGAGGTTTCCCTCGCTTCTGGCATGATACCCAGCCAATTGGAAGGAAGCTTCATAGAAAGAGGACCTGCACATGTGGGGCCCACTTCCGTGCAAGGTATATAAGAGGGAGGATCCTACCCCTTCTCAAAGGTACGTCACCTATACCTACCCTATCTGTTACCATTTCGTACGGATACTAACTTGATCGTCGGAGTCCTTGCAGGTAACCACCCCCTACTCCGTTCAACCCATCCGGGAAGACCTTTCAGCGGGAGCTCAGGACCCACCACCTTCTCCTCTCAGTACTCCTACATCTATTCGTCAGTTTTGAACCGTCAAGCACCCGACCTGATGATCAAATATAATTATTATTATACTCTTGTATATTTAAAGGTAATTGCATTGTTAGAAAAATTCATTTTTAATATCATGCTTTCATATAGATAACTTTTCAGATATTTAACAAAAATAATATTAATTATATTTTCTCTATGTTTGATCAAAATTTCAGTTTTTGCCCGAGTATGAAATGTTTCAATTTTACCTTTCTATTAAAATTATTAACAATAAACTATTAATCGACATTTTTTTACTTGTTAAAAGAGAATCGCTATTGTTTTATCCACAAATTTGCTATTGAAGAGTGAATGTTAACATTCATTTTTATATTCACTGTATAGGATTAATTGAAGGTTATCATACCCCAATAAAAAGATCCCAACTTAATGAATATTGCTAATTAACTTCCACCTTATAGAATTTATCAAAATTGAAAATTTCAGGTTGACTTTTTATAATAAAAAGTTGAAAAGGGTTAATAATTGTTCTAAGTATTTGATACAAAATCTAAAGTTTCAATAATGATCAAAGAGAAATTTTAAGAGGACAGTAAATTTGGTAATTTTTAGCTATTAATTAATTATTAATGATATTTTTAATAATATGAGATTGTATTTAATAATATAAAATTATTCAATTTTTTTCTTATAGTTAAATGCTGATTAGAATTGAATGTAAGTGCTGGTCCTTAGCACTCTTCATAATCAAAATATTTATATGTAAAACTGATGAATACCTGTTAAGAGGGTTGGTATACGTGGTTAAAAACTGAAATAGACCAAGTGATTGCGATCCATTTAATAAAGACTTTTATGAGAAAGAAAAAAAAAACAATGGCCTTAATTTAAAAAAATTAATTTGAGAGTTTTAATTTTTAAATAAAAATATTTTATTCTTTTAGTGTTTTCAAAAATAATTTATATATTTAAATCTGTACTCATTTAAAAGTTAAAAAAGTTAAATTAAAATTCAGAATTATTACTCATATCAGAACTGAAAAGAGTAGCGATATAAATCCGTTGCATGCAAATTAGGATATGCATATAACTATATATCTTTCTATATGGCATGGCATGACCCAAGGTGACGCCATAAGAAATGACAAATGAAAAATGATCCCCACACTTGAAAGGAAAACCTTGTTGACACACTGACACACATGTACCAATTATAGGAAGATTCATTCTTCATTCATTAATATCACCCATATTATATAGTAACAATATTTCACACACAAATATGTATAGTACTAATTAATCAGTAAATTGATTAAAATTCTTCTAGTTTTGCTCCCTACTATATCTCTTGCAATAAAGGTTAAGATTTCGCCGATTGGCATGAATATGTACCGCAATAAAACACCTATCACTATACGTGGCTCATGCAATATATTGTTTGAGAAAATTCCACGAAGCTTCATAGCACTGCACTGCTACGGACATTGGAAACACACCGTCTATGTTTATTACAACTATTTTTCCTAATAATAACAAAACATTATTATTATTACTATGGTCAATTGGTTAAGAAAAACAAACACTATATTAATTATTCATTTGATAATGCTAACTTTCGCACACAATATTTAATCTTCACGATATATATCCTAATAGAGAAAGAGAAACTAACAGCAATAAAGAAACTAAACCTATTACATATATACGAACCTTATTATATAGTTTTCATTTCATCCGTTCTTCTTCTTCTTCTTATTCTCTCTCAAATGCACATTCTAAGTTATTACTCATCACAACAAGGCAATAATAATAATAATACAATGCAATCCTCATCCTCTATGGAAAACAATGATTTGGAGAACAACAATAGCAATAAGGAAGTTTCAAACAACATCAATGGTAGTGGTAGTGGTATTTTTGCAAAGACACCATCAATGGTGGTGAGAAAGAAGTCATCGTCAGAAGATTCAATTATTGTCACAAACAATAGCAATGGTCGAATGGAAATGCTTAGGAATTTCGTGACAAATTTGAGAGAGGTCATTCTTGGAACTAAGCTTGCTGTGCTTTTTCCGGCAGTGCCTTTGGCTGTTGCTGCAGATTTGTATAGCTTTGGAAGGGTAAGCTCTAACCATCATTTTTACTACATGGTTCTTATGATTTTCATTTATTTATTTATTTTCTTTTTTATGTCAACCCGTTTTATGGTATTGTAATAAATCCAAAATGTTATGTATATCTAACACTTTTTTTCCCTTTTTATTTTGTTACTCCAAGTGTCACTATAAGTTTCCTTCTATTTCGTTTTATTCATAAATTTAGTTATGTATAAGAATTAAAAAATAAAGTTAAGATTTAATAATGATAAAAAAAAAAACATTTATTAGAATGTCTTTGTTTATTTGTTAGTATCTGATTAACTAATTTTACTTTATATTATTCCATTAATACTATATGCCTTTTTTGTAATTACAATCAATTTATAAGTCTCCTGTTTTAATTTTATAAGGTTAAAATTTTGACTTAAGTTTTTTTTCTTTTTTTTTTTCAAAAAAACTACTAACTTCTTTCTGTGTCTTTATTAAAAAAAATATATAAAAAGCCATTTTACCCTAATGAAATAGGCAGTTTAGAATAAGTAAAACTAAAAAGTACCTATAGTTAATCACATTTATTTTTACTTTTTTCTTTTTTTATATATATAATGTTTAAGTCTGGCATATATCTTACCTGGCCCAAATATGTAAACTAGTATGAATTTGTGAGATGATTATCAAGCACTAGTTGTATCATATTATTAAATTTATCCTATTTTATAAAGTGTCTAATTTGATGAAATGACAATATAACATTTCATAACTATTTAACCATATATTTTTTTTTTTACGTTTCTTTCAAATGATCATCCTATAATTATTATGTGCATGTATATATTCCAACGGTATATTAAAATTAAATTTTTTTATAAATATTTTTTATAATATTTAATTTTATGTATTATCAATAGAAAAATAAATTACATGGATATTAATTTAATTAAATTATTATTTAATTATTTTTATTTGTTAACTTGACAAGAAAATATATGTATCCAAGTATTTATTTTGAAAACGGTTGTCCTGTCCTATGCAGCCGTGGATTTTTGCATTAAGCTTAATCGGACTTGCCCCGCTAGCAGAACGTGTCAGCTTCCTCACTGAGTATGTTTGCCATGACAACTCCTATCTAAGCTATATATTTATTTATAGCGATAATAATTTAGTATATGATTTATGATTCTTGTTATCGTGTTTCTAACTCCTTTTATTTTTCATTATTCTCATCCAACATGAAGGCAAATTGCCTACTACACTGGTCCAACAGGTACAAACACTTTAACATATAGTATATATGTTGCACAAAGATATTGCATATTTTGAGATAGTTAATGGAAATTTCTGTATAATTAGTTGGAGGGCTTCTGAATGCTACATGTGGAAATGCAACGGAGATGATAATTGCATTATTAGCACTGCGCAAGAACAAAGTGGATGTTGTCAAGTTCTCCCTTTTGGGTTCCATTCTCTCCAACCTTCTTTTGGTTCTTGGTAGTTCACTCCTTTGTGGTGGCTTGGCCAACCTTAAGAGGGAGCAAAGATATGACAGGGTACAATAATAATAATATTTAAATTCTATAATTAAACTTAATTACTTGTTCTATTTACATAAATTATTATTATTATTATTATTATTATTATTATTATTACAGAAACAAGCAGATGTGAACTCACTGCTATTGTTGCTGGGGTTGCTGTGCCATTTGCTGCCATTACTGTTCAAATACGCATTAGCAGGGGGAAGTTATTCAATTGCCACTTCTACCCTTCAGTTGTCAAGAGCAAGCAGTGTTGTCATGCTAATTGCATATCTTGCATATATTGTTTTCCAGTTAAAAACTCATCGAGTAATATTTGATGCACAAGAGGTAGTACAATAATTCAAATTCAAGTTAGTTAGCAAAAGGCCAAAATCAGAAACAACCTTAGCTTGGACTATATATACCACTTTATTAATTATTTGGTGCGGGAATTTCACGTCTACAGGAAGAAGATGATGAAGAAAAGGCCGTTTTAGGATTTTGGAGTTCATTTTCATGGTTGGTTATTATGACATTGGTCATATCTGTGCTATCCGAATATGTTGTGGGAACCATTGAGGTATATATATATATATATATATGATTATTTTTGTAGCTATGAATTTTTTTCTTCAGTACCATGCATGATCAATTAATTAATCCCCTTTTGTTTTAAATAGGCTGCTTCAGATTCTTGGGGCATTTCGGTTAGCTTCATTAGCCTAATCTTGCTTCCAATTGTTGGGAACGCTGCTGAACATGCTGGTGCAATCATATTTGCTTTTAAGAACAAGTTGGTATGGTTTAATTTTTGTCAGTTATATAAGTACTATATAGTTTAATAGAAATTTCACTCCGTATCATGCTTGACTTAGATATATTAACTGTAAAGTGATATTTTGAAATAAATTAGTGGGGGCTCATGGTTCAATTAATTATCATGTATGCAGGACATATCTTTGGGCGTTGCCATGGGATCGGCAACTCAAATTTCCATGTTTGTGGTAAGAATGAATTAATAGTAAGAGTTTGTTGTTATTGTTATTCTTTTAATAGAAATATTAACGCGACTTATTTTCTTTAACTATTGGAGTATGAAATCCCCTTATGTAACTTGGTGTACAACAAATAGTGTGAATATAACTTGGTGTAAAACAGGGAAAAAGCGTGATGGATCATTATTGAAAATGTTGAAAAAATTGATCATCTATCGAATAATCGATTTTCATCAGGTTCCATTAAGTGTGATTGTTGCATGGATAATGGGCATTCGAATGGATCTGGACTTCAATCTTCTTGACACAGGGTGTCTTGCTTTGGCAATTCTTGTTACGGCATTTACTTTACAGGTAAAGCTATAAATGCTCTACGCCTTCTATATATTAAAATTAGGAAATTGCTACGGTAATTTTTGAAACTTTGAGGGTAAATTATCCCAATTATATATTATTGTATGATAAGTCTATTATGTATCTTTTTAACATATGAAATAATGAATTCTTTAATTAATATAATTTTTAGTTAAAGTTTGTACAAAAATAAGCTTGTGGAACATGCATGAAATACACTTTTAAGATTCCGGTTTTTTTTTGAAACTATGCGATAAGTTAACTATTAGAGATTAGAGTATGATATTCCAAGTTCAAATAAAATGCGTAAAGAAATTTATTTTTACATGTTAAATATGTGTATAATTAGACCTACCATATAATAATACAACACAACATAATTTCCTCCAATTTCCTGAGGGTACAAGAACCATTGCCGTAAATTTATATGGCCAATTTCTGTTTTCTTTTACCTTACAGAAGATTTTTGTTGTATCTCTTGCAGGATGGAACTTCACATTACTTGAAGGGAGTTGTTCTTACCCTATGTTACATTGTAATTGCTGCGTGCTTTTTTGTTCTCAAAACTCCATTTACCGGTAAGTTATAATCCTAGCGTATTGCATCTCATATTGCAACTTAAATTTCAGTTTGTGCATCTCAATTTAGTTTCTGATTTCTATGTTGAAGGACAATAAATTAGATATGCTGCTGAATATAGAAAATTTGATGTTGGGGAAAATTCCCTAGGAGATCTCCGTTTATTGAATAGAATATCTAATTATGTACTTATCCAATTAGCATGTAAACTATGAAGTGGTTCTTGAATTGACATGGTTTCTCTTATGATGCAGACGACCCTGACATCGAAACTAAAACATCCTATCATGCTGTGGCCTAAATAAAATGGTTTTGTTCCCGGAAGCTAAGCTATGTCACCCTCTTTTGCTTGTAACTGAAGCTCCTCACCTGGATTGGAGAATGACACCTTTTCTATGCTTGGTGGAACATAACATATGTGCCTTAGTAGCCGAGGGTTTGAGACTAAACATATTTCAACGCTTTGTATAACTTTTTCTTTGCAATAAGGTTAATTTTACTCTTAGAAAAAGAAATAATAAGGTTAAGATTTTGGGTCTTCGCATATCCAAACCCCCCCTCCACCCTCCCTTTTTTTTTCTTTTTTTGTTTACCCTTTTATTCCCCTGTTTTAATTCCCTAACTACTTTTTCCTTATTTTTAATGGATATTACTTTTTTTCATGTATTTAATTTATGTGCTCCGCTTTCATGTACTTATATATACACTTTACCAAGGAATAAGAATTCCTTTTGAATAGTGAAATTCAAGTAGTAGTTCAGTGAATAAGGAATGTTGTGTTAATCACTATAAAAATGGTTAAATATTATGTTGGTAAATCTGCAACACTTCTAAGATTATTGGTGTGTACAAATAAATCCTGATGGGTTTATATATTCTAATATGAGCATATTAAGAATGGTGATCGAGGGAGACAGGGTGGAAGCAGTTTCAGGGAAGTTTGTGGAAGCTGCAAGAAATTAAGGTAAAATCATTCACTGATATATGTCTGTTGAATGATTGATTACGGAGTGAATCAGCCTGTCTGAACTATATTTGTATATAATTTAGTAACTACCAATCTACTGAAAACTTATTCTAATTGACTGGACACTTGGTAACAAATTGAAAAACAGAAGAACAAACAACTGATCATAGCTAATCATATCAGAAAATCTCTTCATGTAAGTGAACTGTTGGGTATGACAGAATGAACATCCTAACTTTCCTGTTTGTTTATACTTTATACTTTTACAACATTTTAAACTCACTCGATGAGGAAGCTTGTTGACTGAATTTTCTAGAAGCTATTGAACTAAAGACTAACTGTAAATGACTCAAGTAAATGTAAATAAAAACTACATCTATAAAACTCACTTTATTTAAGGTTATAGTAAATGTACATACCTAAGCCTATACCCTAACCCTCAATTTTGTTTTTTCATAGTTCTAAAACCTATCTAAAACGCTCATCTCCTTTGAAAATTCAAAACTTTGACTGATATGGCAAAAGAGCCGAAGAAGATTAAAATGAATCCAATAAGAACTATCACTGAAAGTCCCACAGATGAAATACCGTTGATTTTATCATCATATCCAAGACTCGCTGATAAGTATCCTTTCACAGTGCCGTTGAATCCGGGTCCCGAAATTGTGGTTCCGACGTCGCCAAGCTGAGATGTGACTATGCCACGTAATGTCCACGAAACCGGGCAGATATAATAGAACCAAATCCACCATCCTGGAATCCTCTGAAACAATAACAAGGGGTCAATAACATCAGAATCCATAAAAGAGAAATGAAAAGTTTCATGGTTTGAACCAGCAGTAAAATTATTTTGCAAGCAAAGGATTACTCACCGATTTTGGCACAAGAAAACCAGAAAGAAGATTCCACAGAGAATAAAATGCTGAGGAAAGAACAGCTGCCAAGTGTTGAGAAGGAGTAAATCCAACGGCCATCATGCCGTAAAAGGTGAAGTAGGTGAAGGTTAAGAACATGAACAAGAGATAGAGAAAAAATTTCGCTGCAATGAAGAAAATATATTCATTGATCAGATGCATATTTTTTTCTCGATGAAGAAAGTATATTCATTTTTGCTTTGCTTCTTTTCAGTTACTACGAAATTTCAACACACTTTTTTTTTCCTGTGGAGAGGAGAAGTAGGCCAGATTCATTGTATAGAATTATAGATTGTAAAGGGAGAAATATCTACATACGGTAAGTTGAAATATTACCAGCTGTCCTTTCAAATTCGACCATCAAATATGTGATTATACCAAATAGAATAGTCTGAACAGCAATGTATGGTATCTCTATCAGCCCCTGTCAATGAGATTAAGTAAAATTTAAAAAACGTTAACATTGGAAATAGTTTCCGGTATTGCAATATATATACCTGAGCGGCAGCGTATGCGATTGGAGAGTACATCCCAGCTGCTTTCTCCCTGTAAAACACTGTTCTTTCTATAGAAACAATGGGCTGCACAGAAGAAGCATTATTTACCCCGAGAAACAAGCATGCAGAATACAGAGCTCCCATAACCATCATAAGATCCTGAGGAGTTGACCTACAGAATGATTATGATAAGTGTTTGATTATTTGGGTTAGAGGGAATGACCCCGAGAAATTAAATTTTATCAACTCTCATAAGGAGTCATCCTTTGACTAATGGAGAATAATTCTAACTTTTTGTCCCTTTGATTTAGTGTTCGAATTATTGAAAGCATTCTCTTTACAACAAATGAGAACATAGAGGGCAGTTACCTTTTTAAGCCAACTTTCCAAAATACAGTTCCAAATATCAGAGCACTGATTGCAGTGAAGAATAGCCTCATGGCATTATATGGTGGGCTTCTCCAGTACACAAGGTTTTGTTTCCATATGCAATAATAAAATTGGGAGAACAAGTTTTGTGAATATGTGGTGTCAAACTTCAGTGGTTTTGAGCCAGCAGGAGGGTCTCCATTTTGAAGAATCGAAGCTTCCACCTCCCTGGTAAAAATTTAAAAGAAATAAATATTGACAACAACAAAATTGACTAAACAGATTAATCATTCAGTTCCAAAATCAATTTTCCTCTCCTAAAGGATAGTTTTTTTCTCCCTAAATATCACCCATCACCAGTCTGTTCTCAAATTGTAATGAAAGATTATGCAATATCAAAGAAACTATATATTAGAAAAAAACAAGCACCTAAATTGGTCAGAACTTGTATATATGTCTGCAAAATCTGCACCAATTCTTTCTTCGACAGCCGAAGTAGTAACCTCAAGCACCCAAGTAGCTGGATTGTAGCCATCTGGAATGGGGGGAATTCCACTGATTCCCTGAAAAATCACGGAGGAAAATAATCACAAACCAAAGATATGAACAACACAGCAGAGAAACTTGCATCCTGACTCGTTTCAGAAAAGAGGCTAAAGTGTCATTTCACCTGAAAGTAGTCTATCATTATCTGTGAGCGCACACCAAGCTTTCCCCCATATATTACTCTTCCCCCACGTTTCATAAGAAGTAACTGGGAATCAAGAAAACCAAGTATTAGGCTCATAATAGAAGCTAGTGCATCGCTAATTATTGGAACATTTAACTGACGAAAAAAGCTATAATTGAACTAACTTCATCAAATGCTTCAAATATATCAATACTTGGTTGATGTATGGTGCAAACCACAGTTCTTCCAGTATCAACCGTATTACGAACAGTTCGCATGACAATTGCTGCTGCACGTGCATCTAGTCCAGATGTAGGTTCATCCATAAAAATAATGGAAGGGTTTGCTACAAGCTCTACTGCAATTGTCAATCGCTTTCTCTGCTCTGTTGATAATCCAGAACTGCCAGGCATACCAACCAATGCATGTCTCAAAGTGTCAAGCTCAACAAGTTGCATTACTTGTTCAACAAATTCCTGTAATATCTCAGTGAATCAAAATTTGGAAATAATTCAAACCAATACGGTACATAATGTGTCGTTAAACAACTTACATGTCTTTGACTGATGCTGACATCCTTTGGCAGGCGTAAAGATGAAGAAAACCATAGGGATTCCTCAATCGTAACTTGAGGAGAATGTATATCATTTTGTTCAACATATCCTGCTATTCTAGCAAATGTCCGTTGCACTTTTGGGTAACCAGATATTTTAATGTCTCCTTCTATATGCCCTCCAGTTTTCCTGCCGGCAAGTACATCCATTAAAGTGGTCTTTCCGGCCCCACTAGACCCCACTAGTGCTGTAAGGACACCAGGTGAAAAAACTCCGCTCACATTTGACAATAGCTGCAACCGAGTTTCTGGTATGCCTTGCTTTCTAAACACCTATTTGAGAAAAGGGGAAAAAAAATCCAAACCAGTTAATGGAAGAGACTTTTTTCAGTGGAATGTAAAAATTAACAAATTAGTTTAGACCTAAAGTACAAATTAACCACCTTCGGCATTTCAACAGAATAATTAACATTGTGGAATGTCATTGTCAGTGGTTGAAATGGAAGAATCATTCCTTTCTTATTACTTTCTTCTCTAATAGTCAATTCATGGACCTGATTCGTAGCTGCAAAACTAAGTTATGGATTGTTAGACAATTTTGGTCAATACATGATTAACCCTGCACATTATATTTGGCTCATTACCATCTCTAGAAGAGTTATTTTCTGAATCATCGTCAGAAAGAATAACTGTCCGTGCTTTCTGAAGTGCTGTATTAAAAATAATAAAGACAAAAGGATTAGAGAGAAAGGAAAATGGGGATTATGAGAAGATGGCACAAAGAAAACAATGATGAACAGAAAATAGAATTTAAAAAAGTGGGTCGAAGGAATGACAGTGATAATTATATAGTAACAGAGAATGCATGCTATAAAATGGGAAGAGGAAAAGAGTGTGCGTGTGTGTGTACAAAGAGAAAATATATTCAAAACTTACGATTTAGATAGGCCAAGGCCACAGTAACCATATTGTTGAAAAAGATTGCATAGAGTGCCAAAACGCCAACACCAATCCAATACCAGTAACCATCACTTGGTAAGCTGTGTAGACGGAGGATATTGTCACCAACTGTGTTGTGATTAATTGCAGATTTCTGCAAAAATTTACATAATAATTTATAAATATTCTTTAAGCCAATTCCAAATAAGGAAGTACTTATATAACGATGACATCAAAGGCTACTCATTGGTCAGATTGCCTACATTAACATCATCATCATTTAGTAAATTTACCAATTTTAGATACAAAAGTCATTGTTGCACCTACACCAGAAGCTGAAGATTTTCATACGAATTGATTCTTTGGAATGAAAACCTTCCTAATCAAGAGTCAAGAGTTTATACCAAACAACTAATGATTCGCTTCTGCCATGGTTACAGACTAAAATCAAGTGAGAAGGAGCTGAAATGCTGAATATAAAGATCAGTTGTTACAGAAAGAGGAAGAGTTGCATTGCAAAACAAAATACCTCCATCCATCTTGAAGCAGTAAACTCATTAACAGAAATTGCGCGTTGTCCATATGTAAGGGGGGACAACCAGTAACCCCAAATCCACCATGGCTTAATCACACCTGAAGGAATAGCACAACAATCACTAACAGCAATATTTTCAATTTTCTTTGCTAACATTGTGCTGCCACCTACCTTTCGGGATAATAAACCCTCCAAGCAAGAATATAACTAACAGTGCAGCTGATCCAAATGTATTCGCAAGAACCATGTCCCGTGCGATAGAAGCCATCATCCGGAATAGACCTAATGCCATTTGATGCACTGTAAACAGTAAAATCATATAGCGAAAAAACCTGAAACATTTAACAGAATTCAATGATTACAAGGGTAAGAACCTGCAACTGAAATATGTAATGAAATTAAGGTACCTTCCCGCGGAAGGGGCAAATCCAACAGTGTAGTATACAACAGCAGACCATATTATAGCCTCAATAACAGAGTAGGGTACACGGAGAATCCAACTAGAAAGAGACCATGCCCATGCAGGATAGAATAAATTGTCTCTTTGCTTATAAAATACTGGAAGCCGAGTTATCATGAGAGGTAGCTCAGAGAAACCATTAAACATCATGTGAATGAGCCCAAAAAATAGAGCAGAAAGATAAAGGTTTCCGTTAACCTCATCTGTGGGATGTAATCTTGTTCGCAGGAATATTGTGCATGTGACAAATCCAACAAAAGCAACCTTCAAGCGGAAGAGAAACATAAAGTAAAACACAATTTCTGAGAAAATAGACAGGAACAGAAGAAATAAGAACAACAAACATTTAACAAATTACAGAAATCAGAATCCGTAACATCTAAGTTATTACCATTTCAGAGACACTATCGTTTAAGATTATTAGGTTTTATCCTCAAAGTTCGTCAAGGACAGGTAAGCAGGAAATCTATATAGTCACCAGCCAAACTCAACAACAGTCATAGATGTGAAGAAGTGCTCATTTAGTACACTGGCTTCCATCGAGTCTTTATGGGTTTTTCAATGAAAAGTGAAAATATGCACTCTAGAAAGAGATATAGATCAGATCAAGAGATTGTTGAAGGGAAACCTACATGATGTGATACCGATACGATTGAATCATGGTAGAATTTTAAGAACAAGAAACCATACGTAAGTTTATATTTCTTTGAACTATTTTCCTTATTTAATAACAGTACTATCCGATAGAAAATCATGTGATGCTTTGGGTTTCGTTTCTTGAACTCTGTGCTGCTACTACAACCATATCATGTAACTTTGAATTGATAAAGAGATATGTTCTGAAAAGAAAAAAGAAGTTCAAACAACCATCTTAAAATTCCATATCAAATCAAGATTACCTGGAACGTCCTAAAGATGTAAAGAAAACTGTGCCTTTTGATCAAAATAATTTCTCGTGAAAAGCAAGCTTTAAAGAGCTCCCACTTCGACACAGCAAACTGAGATTTAGCCAAAGCTGAAGGATGACATTTTGATTTATCAAACGGATGAGCCTGCATGGATTCCATATAGCTTCCAAATTTGGAATTCCTGAAGGCTTCTGCAATCTCAAGAACTGAGACATATTGGTATGGCTTCGAAGGATCAGCCCAATATTGTTCCTGATCCTTTTTAGAGGTCACCTGACAAAAGAAAGATGTTATTAATAAGCAAAAATTTAAGGATGCTATGGCTTCGAAGGATCATAAAAAGCTTTGTTTTAAAATATACTAAAATATACTACCTCCTGAAGAAAGTCTGCAACACCCTTACGTGGTGGAAGTTGAAAACCTATTGACTCAAAAAACTCAAGTACGTCTTCTCTTGGGCCTTGATATACCACGTAACCTTCTGATAGGAGTACCAGATCATCAAACAGGTCAAATGTCTCAGGAGCTGGCTGAAGGAGGGCCATGAGCACGGTAGCCTCCATTTGATGGACAAAATTCCTTATGCATTTTACTATCTGGTATGTGGTAGAGCTATCAAGTCCAGTTGATATTTCATCCATAAATAGTGTTTTTCTTGGACCAACAACCATCTCTCCTAAACGATGCAATGCAACAACTCATTGATTGCGGCTTAAATTGCAGTAATAGTTGAGATACAGTCAAAATATTTCATTCAATTCATCATTAATGGATCATCTAGAAACTCCTAGCCAATCCAGGAACAAATACACCAACTACAAGCACTATTACCAACAAGTATCAGTATGAGATATAACCCAAATTTGCACAATTAAGAATATCTGTATGTATAGCTATCGTTCTACCTGATGTAACTGAGTTCCCCTTTTAATTATCTCAATACCTTACACATATAACCAAATACGGCAACCAAATGCAGTTACTTCCACAAAAAGGGTAAAGACAAACCTGTTGTAACTCTTTTTCTTTGTCCACCTGAGACCCCCCTAATCATTTCGTTACCAACTATGGTCTCTGAACAAATATCAAGACCAAGCACTTTCAAAATGTAATCAGTTATTACACTGTGCTTTTTACCACCAATAGATGATGCCTGTGGAATAAATCGAATTTCACATTCGACATTAGAGAATAGCCTTGAGGCACGTGTTATTTTCACACACATTAAAGATGATAACCTTCATAAATGCGTCGATTTCTGGACTAGGTCGTATGTTCCTTTCCTTCTCTAAGCGGCCCAGGTCCTTGGTATAAACTGTAAGAAAAAGATGGAAGAGTTGTCAGCACCTAAGAAATTTTTCTGTCAATAATTTAAATATTTAATTTTACCTGCAAAACCTTCTTTTGCGCCTTGACATCTAGCAGCAAAGTCAAGAGTTTCTCGCACGGTCAGTTCTGCAATATTATTATCTGTTTGGCTAATGTAAGCAGATGTCCGTTTAACATAAAAGTCATTTATATCATAGCCGTTGTATGTTATGCTGCCAGTTTTCTGTAGGACATATAACAAAAAGATAAATCAAAATAGGAGCGCTTTATAAACAAGGGACCGTTAATGAACAATCAAATTGAAACAAGAAACCCAGGTAACATGCCAATTCCCGGAAGCCATTGCTTTTTTCCTTTTACATAATAAGTCTTACAGGTATTGTGGTAATAAGACAGAGATTAGATTATTGACATTGAAAATTAATTTAGAATATCTTTCCTTCCATCTTGAAACTATTATCCTTTTTGAGCAACTTCTATGGTTTTTGCTAAGAAATCAATTATTTTAAGTTTTTAACCAATAACCACTAACAAAATAGCAGATGATGAACAAGATTCAGAGTTTGAGTTGTAATTGTTGGTTGATTTCCATTTTCCCCCCTAATTTTATATGAATTTGAAGAATCCTTAAGAGTTCAAAATTGTCACTTAAACCAAAATACAATCAAATTTAAGAGTGTACAAGGAGTTTGAGAACAGTCAGCTACAGTTATTCAGCATAGTACAATACTTCAATAATTAGTTATTAAATATTGTTAAATTAAACTTTAAAATACAATTAATATAAATCAAACTTTACAATATCATTATTGACCACTTATTTCAAAACAGAAAAATGTTATTTATTCTGTGGTGTAAGTTTTTTTTTTTATCCACAATATCTACTATTTATTATTTATTCCTTTTTCTTTTATCAAAATAAATTATTAAAACCTTTTTATGGAGTATAAAAAATTTAGTTCATGGAATATATAAAAAAATATATCTCTACGAGTATATACTAAAAAATAGGGCAAATAATTAGAAGCCACTATTTTGCTTAATTAACCAAGCATACTTGAAATGATTTTCAGTGTAGCACGCAGAATTTTATCAGTCGACAAGCTCAGATTTTGCTTTCTTCACTCTTAATTGTGTTAGTAATATTTTGGAAAAGAGAGGTAAGTATCTTCTATACGGCTTTTGTTAAGTAAACCAAGACAAATATAGATATTTGCAGTTTGCACCTTTAGGTTCTTATCAAGCTTGCCCGCTAGAGCCGAAAGTAAAGTGGACTTTCCCGATCCCGGAGGTCCAAGTAGCAAAGTCATCCTACGCAACGAAAGTGGGATACATATTATTAGAACAAAGCAGACACATGAAAATACTGAACCCATAGCTACCAAAAAAAAGGAACCCTTGACTCGTGATAACAACGTCATCACGTTCTGTTCCAAATGCCAACTACTAACTATATAGCGCCATTGATATAGGCTTCAGCTTAAGGTTTGAGTTTGGTAACATAAGGAAGATTGTTAAGAAATTTATTTTTATAAAAAATTATATTAAGGTAAGTATTATTTGAATAACCTCGATTCAGATTTTTCTGTTGAATCTAAATTAAAAAATATAAATACTTTCTAAATTATTAGCATCTATCAGTTTTTATTAACGAAAATCTTCTCATTTTTTTTATAGAATTATGATCTAAGTGAATGAGATTCTGTGAATCTTATTCTTATTGCTTTAAAAAAATAGAAAAAAAAGTAGCAAAATGCATAATACATGTTTTAATGGGATTCAAAATTAACCATATTATAGCCATCAAATAGCCATCAAATAGCCATTAATAATGATTTAATGGTATGAAATTTGTGTGAGATTTCATCCAATGGCTCACATTTTTCTGCTGATTACATGTTGGCCAAAATACAATAAAATTGCTGGTCCCTAGATTTTTTCATTAATTATTTTGTCTGTTTAAAACATGTATCTACTATCCATTTCTCAACACTCCATTCAAAACACGCAAACTAGAAATGCAAAGATTATTGGTTGCTAATAAGTTACCTTATTAACTTATTGGCCTGTTAGTATCTACCACTTGATCAACATTTTCAATAGGATTATTACCTTAAGTGTCAAGTATTAAGTTTATTACATGCTCTAGAACAATTGCTTTTACGGTAATACTAAGTAAATAAGAACTTTTAATCAAACATAATTTCAGTACTGTTGGACAAATTCTTGGAGATTCTAGTTATAGAAATGGTAAATGTTATATGCACTATTTTTATATAATCTTTTGAATATATCTTAATTATTTTAGCATTTAAAGTGAAATGTACCTAAAAAAAAGTGAAGAATTTGTTTTTTAATATAAAAAAGAAAAATATAATTTTAAAATGTACTAAAAAAACTCACAAATATCATTTTTCAAACCTGTAATGCTATTTAAGACTCGGTGCATCGGCATTACGGCCAGTTTTTTCTTACTTTTGTTGCCATAACGATTTCGATGCAATGGCATGGGTATGCTTGAAACGGCCAAAAAAACCTAAATGATTTTATTTGAATTTAAACTGAATTAGATTGAATTTTAACTATTATATATGAAGAAATAAATGGTTATAGGTACTTATGTCAAAGTACACAGTATAGTTAACATATTTTAAAAATGATAATTTTTAAAAGAAAAAAAATGTCAGAACTTATTTTATTTAATATTTATTAATTAATTATTTAATAATTTCTTTTTGAAATACCATTTTTTTAAATATAATTTTCCTTTTAAACTTTAATAACACAAATCAACTAATTTTTATCAAGATTGACAAAATTTCAGTTCCATTATTTCTTGTCAATTTCATCCATGCTGATTTTGAAATGAGAAAATATCTACTTTTATCTCACATTCGAAACACACAGATAACTATTCTTCGCTTCTTGGTTAGAGAAGCATTTGAGGATTTGAATTTGCGGTGAATTAGTTTCGTCTAGTTGGCTTAAACTAGTATCTACGAAAGACTATTTACCTTCCAGGTTTGATAACACCACTGACATTGTTCAATATAGTAAGTGAATGCCGTCTAGGTCGAAATATCCTCAAACTCGTTAGTATATTCTGCGCGTAACCACATGAAACAATTTAATTTAATTTCAAAATTAGAATGAGGCACATAATAATCAGAGAAAGAAATACAGAAAGAATAAATCAGGGAAATAAGGAATTATGAAATTAAACCTCAATGACGTCACGAGTGAAATTGATCAGAGTTGGGAGAGATCTAGAACCGATTTGAACATCAGCATGCACATTCAAATCCTTGTACCTCACTTCAATCTTCGGCACCTCCAATCCAACCCTATCATTATTCAACAAAACAGAAGCAAGAATCACGGATCCCTAATACGGTTCTGATTATTAGAGATAAAGAAAAAAGGAAAGGAGAAAGGAAAAAAGAAAAAGAAAGAAGATCGTTACCTATCGAGGCGTTCTTTGATGGCGAAGAGGAGTTGGTAATTATCTTGTTCGTTGGTAGCGAGGGCTTTCTTGACGACGAGCTCACGGTGCTGGCGACTGAGCTTCCTGACGTCGATCAGTTCTTCTTTTTCACCTCCGCCGGGTTTCGACTTCTCCTCCGAGCCGAAGGGAGATCTCCGGCGAGACGATGAGGCTCGGAGGACGGCGTAGTTGCTACGCTTCTGAGACGGCAATCTGGAGAGAGCCGCCCACCGGAGCTCCTCCTCGTCCTCCTCCACCGTCTCAGCGTTCGACGCCCTCGCAAAGCTCTCATTCCCGATCGATACTATCTCGAAGTACTCGCTCCCATCGGAGGTCGTCATTTCCTCTCGGCCTTTCTTTCTCTCTAAACCGTTGTTATCTCTCTCTCACACACTCTCTCTAAACCGTTATTCTCTCTCTAAACAGTTATCTCTCTCTCTCTCTCTCTCTCTCAATCGCTGTCGATGTAAATGTAGCGTTTCTCTTTCGCTTTCTCCCTCTCTCTCTCTTCTAGAGAAGAGTATTAGTTACAGTTTTCGGTTTAGATCGGAGAAGAACGAAAGAAGTCGCATGAAAAAAGAGTGATGCGTGAGAAAATTGTGATGCGTTGCTTTGTGTTATGTGTTACTATTATATAACAAGATACTACCGCGAATTTTGAAGGTGGATGAAATTACGGAAAATGCCTTGAACTACAAGGCTGGGTCGACCAGTTAGGGAAAACTGGAGAGTTGCGAAAATGCAATTAGCTACTGTAGCTTAGCTGGCTTTTTTCAAGTCTGGAGTGTGTTTTATAGTTTCATGCAACTCACGATTTGTAATGCCATGTGTTTTTATGTATAATTGCGCTGTTGTCCTATTCTTCAGTGACTCATGCCCACACGTGTTTTTTGGTGGGAAAATAAAAAAAAAAAGTTAAAAGGAGTATGACTGAAGTTCAAAGGCGATGTTCTAGAGACTTAGAGATTAGAGACAATCCAAATTGAAGATGTTTATTCATTTATTAGAGTTGTATTTTTCCTTTTTTCTATTTAACATTCTTTCTACTTATTTGAGAGATTCTCTCTATCAAAAACAGAATTGAGTGGAAATTAAAAAACGCCATGACGTAATGAGAAGCATATGGAAGGAAGGTTATTTTTTTCCCTTCGCATGCAAGTATATTTGTTTTCAGTTTCACGCTTGTAAATTTAATTCCATTTTGATGGAGTCTAGTTCATTATGGACTTGTGGTTATTTAGTACCCACTTCAGTAGAGCTGTAGAGAGGAACTAAAGCTTCATTCATATCGTTTTTAATTCTTTCCATTTCAAGTTATATATTTGTCCATAACTATACAATTGATATTTAATCACATTTCTAATTAAGTCCCTATTGAACCTCAATATTCTTCATTTTCTTTTCTTTTTTTTTATTTCTTTTTCTTATTCTATTTTTCTCTCTCACGTTTTTTCCCTCATTCTCCTCCACTTTTTTTTTTCTTTTCTTTTTCCTCTTCCCCGTCTGTACCCTTCAACGTGAGCTGTAGATCATACCATAAATAAGGAAATAGTTGTAAACTAATAAGTGAATTTTGAAATAATGGTGCTCGATTACTTGAAGCATTTTCTTTCCTTGCAACTACATGATAATAGTGTATTGTTTAATTATACGGCTGTACCCCACAAATTATTTTGCTGTGTAGATGGATGAAAAAATAATCCATGTGTTAATTTGAAGTTATTTTTGTGTTGTTTATATATATTTTGTAAGTTGTTTTCTCATAATTTTCGTGTTTCTTTATAAAATTTATGTGTTATTCATAATAATTTTCATGTTATTTTGACAGATTTTTTGTGTTATTTTCATAGAATGAAAAAGCTAGGAAGACAAAAGACAAAAGACAAAAGAACAAACCCTTATTTTTGAATTACTTAGTTGAAAATTACTTGTAACCTAATTTTTCTCATCTCAAACATACTTCTTCATTTTAAAATATTTATCACTTCAATATTTTAATTCATTGAAAATGTAGTGTATCTAAATGTATATTGAACTTTTACTGTACTAATATTATAAATTAATAAATATTTTGAAACAATAAGAGTAATTGAATACTAATATTTATGATTTTATTTAATAGTATTTTGAATTTAATTATTATGATTTTTTATTTATTACTTGAAATTAGTAATGCCTATAAAGCAAGATAAATAGTGAAAAATCCCATATCTGAGGAATTAACAAATTAAAGGGAAAAAGGTGGCAAAAGCTATATGTAGAGACTTTAGTTTCTCTACTTAAACATGTGACTGACTTTAATTTTCTACTTTTCTTACTCCCTTTATACTCTTTTATTAGAAAGGTACGAATATTATATTGACTAGAAGGTTATTTTATAAGGAGTGAATAACCGAATACAATTGGACAAGGGGTTCTTTGAGAGAGACTGGTATAATTAGTTTTCACATAATAAGTGTTATTATTTTGGTTATTTTCCAATAACAGCCATCTATCACTCTTTTTTCCCAATTTAAAAATTTTTCCATACAAATTTATGTTTAAATTGGGATTTTTAAATAAATTAAATATTTAGCCATATATATATACTCTAGGATGAATTCTAATATTTATAACTACGGTGGTTATTATATGCATATTGTCAAAATTAAAGTTGCAATTTTTAATATTTTGGTACCACTTTTTTAATAATAGTTTTTTGAATTAATATTTAATTTGATCTTTCGATTTATGCGCGAGTTTCAATTTAGTCTTTAAATTTTCAATTGCTACCACTTTTTTAATAATATTTTTTTGAGTTAATATTTAATTTAGTCTTTTGATTTTTGTGCGAATTTTAATTTAGTCTTTAAAATTTCAATTGTTTTTATTTAATTTACAAATTTTGTAAACTTAATTTACAATGGTTTCTGAGACAATTTTCGACATACAAATATTAATGGAGCGTTAATATAAACAGTCAGATACCATAATGAAATTTGTAAAATGATGCCATTTTAATTTTGACGCTCAAATAGTTCAAAAATAATGTAAAAACACTTGCTTTGGAAGAAAACACTTACAATATTGTTTTTGGCTATTTAAGTGTCAAAACAAAAATAATGTCATTTTACAGAGTGCAACTATCTGATTGCCTATATCTATTAATATCTGTGCATCGAAAATTATTCTAAAAACTAATAAGAATTACATTCATAAAATTTGAGAACTAATAATATTACCTCAATATTTTTTAAAAAATATTGTTAAATAATAAAACATATTAATATAATTTTAATAATACTTTTTGAAACATTAAAATTCAAAAGACATCGTAAATATTAGGTTACTCAAATAAAATAATAGGTTACTCAAATAAAAAAAGAATAACTATTATAATTTTAGTCGAAAGAGAAAAAGCTTGACACGAAATCCAAAAAGTTATGAGAAAGCCTGACATGAAGTCCAAAAAATTATAACAACGCGTCCTTATTTTCGCATAACATCTAGACAACGTAAGCATATTAGAAGTAGAATATTTCATATTATGAGTGACGTTTGATAAATGTATTGAAAAAGTGTGTTTGACTTTTTAAATGTTTTATTTTTATGTTTAACAACTCTTTACTCCTATTAATCCAGTGAAATTTTTTTTTTATTAACTTTACTTTTTATTTTTTTCTATCAAAAAGATATCAATAACTACTATAATTTTACTGCAGTTCTTTTTAATTTTTCGTAATTTTTCATTTATTTTTTTATTAAAATTATTCAGATTTGTTTTAATTACTAGAAAAGTGTATTTTCTTTTTAATTTTTCGTAGTTTTTCATTTCAATTTTTTTATTAAAATTATTCGGATTTGTTTTAATTACTAGAAAGGTGTATTTTATTTTTTTATTATTTTTAGTACTCTTTTTTATATTTTAATTTTTATATTTTTTTCGTTCATATAATATATATTTTTATGAAATTTTTATTGTTTCTTATTTGTATGAGTTTTTTTCTATTTTTTGATGTACTCTATTTTCGTTTTGTATAAAAAAATTTATTTTTTATTTAACTTTGTAAAATTTGTAATTATAATTATTATATGTTACATTTATTATCAAAATTTGTTATAATATGAATTGATCTTATCAAAAAGGACAAAATAAATAAAAAATTAATTATAAATTATAATAAATTCATAAATAATAAAAATTTATAGTTTAAAATAATAATAAATTAAAGAGTACTGATAGTACTAAAAAAATTATTAAATTTTTTTATTTGACATTATTAAAATTTATAGTACTCTCTTTCATATTTTTATTTTTTATTGTATTTATTTTATTTATATGATAAATAATTTTTATATTTTTTTTAGTGATATGATATTTCATGTAGATTATTATTTTTTGCAATTCTTATTATTTCTTTGTAATATAAAAAAATATTTAAATTGATGTCTTTTTATTAATTTTTTATCTAAAAATAATTTTGAGTAGTATAATTTAAACAACATTTATTTTATCATAATTTATTTTGATATAAAAATTGTCAAACATAAATCACGTTACACTTACTTTTCTTCAAAATTAATATTATACAAACTTTCATTTACAAACTGTAATCCAAACACACATTATATCTAATTTTATAATTATTTATACAAATTTGGTTTAAATAAATTTGGCTTGGATATTGTAAAAACAAAAGCAAAAAAAGGATTAAATAAGCGAGAATAGGAACGATTTTTTTCGTTGAAATAACAAATATCATCTGTACTACTAATAATCACTCTTTCTGAAGAAAAAAATTGGGTTATGTAGCAAATTTATACCGAATTAATTACTGATTAGACTAGTATCCCTCTCAAATTATATCTTGGATCTTTTTGAACTCTGACATATGAATGAACTATCAGTAATTAATTAATGAACAGAAACAGTACCCGAAAATTTTACACAAAGTAAAATCAAAATCTCATGAGTTAAATATAAAATTTTTTCTAGTGTGTGTAAAAGATTCAGAGAAAAACATAGTAAGCTCAGCTCTATGAAAAAGAGCAGTGATAAGTTTGAAAGGAAAAAGAAAAATTAAAACAGAGACAAAGACTTGTAATGAGAGTGTAATCAAGTTTCATTTCTTTTCAGAATCATATATTTGCTAAGCCAAGTTTGCTATATATATATATATAGCTAGTGATTATTGAAGCTCAAGACTTATCAAGAAGGACATTAGTAACTAATCAAAAAAGACAGCAATACAAAGAAAGACAATACAAAGAAGGATACTGCTCTTGTACACTATTACTCTCTATCCTTAATATCCCCCCTCAAACTGAGGTATGGGTTCTGAAATACTCTCAGTTTGCGCTTATACCTATCAAATAGGTGTTGTGACAGTGGTTTTGTTAAGCAATCTGCAATCCGATCAGAAGAGGAAATATGCATAATATAAAGAGATTTCTGGTTAACTAGGTCCCTTAGAAAATGCAGATCCAACTCCAAATGCTTACATCTGCTATGAAGTATAGGATTTGCTGCAAGAAGACACGCACTCTGATTATCACAGTAGATAGTAGGCACCACGGTTTGAGGAATCCGAAGCTCTTGTAGAAGCTGTTGTATGGACATAATTTCTGTTTGAGCTGCACACATAGTCCTGTATTCTGCCTCTGTGCTACTTCTACTCACTTTAGTTTGTTTGTTGCTCTTCCAAGATATAGGATTGTTCCCAAGATATACACAGAATCCAGAGATAGAATTTCTATCCTCCAAATCCCCTCCCCAATCTGCATCTGTAAAAGAGAAAATTTGAAAATCAGTAGCTTTCGTGAACACAATCCCATGATCCAACGTACCTTGCAAGTATCTGAGGATCCTTTTTACACTTTTCCGATGTAGCAAAGTTGGACCTTGCACAAATTGGGACACACGATTAACAGCAAATGTGATATTAGGCCTTGTCATAGTGAGATACTGCAGTGCACCCACTATAGACCTATATTGTGTTGGATTTTCAAACGGTTCTGAATCATTGGAGAAGAGTTTGACATCTGTAGCAATTCTGCATTTCTGCCTTTAGAAGCAACTCTCTTGTGTATCTGGCCTGAGAGAGCATCATGTCACCATGAGGGAGATAAGTTGCCTCTAAGCCTAAGAAATAGTTAAACCTGCCAAGATCTTTCAGCAAAAAAACTCTGTTCAATTGAGATATCAATAGTTCAATTTCTTTTGAATTATTGCCCGTTACAATAATGTCATCTACATATACTAATAAATAGATTACATGTGACTGATTATGTTTTATGAACAATGAAATGTCTGATTTTGTATTCTTAAAATCAAATTGGAACAAGGTATCTTCTAATGTCTTGAACCAAGCTCTAGAAGCTTGTTTTAAGCCATAGATTGCTTTATTTAGTTTGCAAACTAAATGACTATTGGTACTAACATATCCTTGTGGT
The DNA here is from genome assembly GCF_000817695.3 of Arachis duranensis. Taxonomy (NCBI): domain Eukaryota; kingdom Viridiplantae; phylum Streptophyta; class Magnoliopsida; order Fabales; family Fabaceae; genus Arachis; species Arachis duranensis. The sequence continues at coordinate 29,374,206 of NC_029778.3, read as the reverse complement.
TGGGCCATAAAGACATTCTCTTCCAATCTGCCATTCAAAAAAGTATTATCAAAGTCAAATTGTCTTAATGGCCAACCTAAGGAAATTGCAATAGTTAGAATGATTCTCACTGTGGTTGGTTTAATAACTGGGGAATAGATTTGCTCGTAGTCTATTCCCTTCTTTTGATGAAAACCTTTACCTACTAACCTTGCTTTATACATGAGTATCTCACCATGTTGATTCTTTTTGATAGCAAAGACCCATTTGCTTCCTATAATGGTTGAGTTTAGTGGTGGTTCAGTGAGAATCCAAGTCTGACATCGTTGTAATGCTTGTATCTCTGCATCTATTGCCTGTTCCCAATGTGGACAGTTAAGGGCTTGATTGACAGTAGTTGGGGTATGGTGTATAAGGTCAGTTGTTTGTGTGACAAATGCCTTAGGTTTACGGATGCCTGTTTTTAATCTGGTGATCATAGAATGAGTATTTAAAGGTGTATTGGGAGGTAAATTTGTCTCAGGGTCAGTGATAGAAATGGGTGTGGGATGGTGTGATGGAGTTTAAGTTGGTAAGGGTTGAGGGGCAGGCTGAGCAAGAGTATGGGAAGGATTAGGTGATGCCAATGGAAGAGGAGTAGTTGGAGAACAAGGTTGCTGTGTAGAGAGTGGAAGTGAAGAAGGATGATCAATTACAAATTTTGTCAATTCTACAGTATCTACAACAGTCTCTATAGCAGATTGGATTGAGGAATCACAAAACATAGATTGATAAGGAAACAAATTCTCAATAAAAGTTACATGTCTTGCAAGATATATCTTACCATTCTTATTCATACATTTGTAACCTTTGTGGGTAGAATCATATCCAAGAAAGAGGCATAAGTCAGATTTATAATCAAATTTATGTCTATTATAAGGTCTCAAATAAGGAAAGCAAGCACATCCAAAAACTTTAAAGAAGGCAAAATCTGATTTTTGATGGAATAAAATTTCATAAGGACTCTTATTGTCTAAAACATGTGTAGGCAATCTATTTATGATATAGACAGAGGTTACAAATGCATCTTCCAAAATTGGAAGGGAATAGATGCAGAAGCAAGAAGGGACAGTCCCATTTCTGTGATATGTCTGTGTTTTCTTTCCACACTTTTTTGTTGATGATGTGTGTAGGGACACGACTGTCTATGATGAATCCCTGAGTGTTAAGAAAATCAACAAATGTTGTGGATAAAAATTCACCTCCTTTATCAGTTTGTAAAGCCTTAATCTGATGTCCTGTCTGTTTTTTCATAAGTCTTTTATAGTTTTAAAAAGCTAGTAAAGATTGAGATTTATTTTCAAGCAAGAAGATAACTGTAAATTTAGAAAAACCATCAACAAAGCATACATAGTATCTAAATCCATTTATGGAATTAACCGGGGCAGGTCCCCAAAGATTAGCAAAAACACATTCTAATGGTTGATGATATGTAGTTGAGTTTCATTAAAGTGAAGTCTATGCATTTTAGCCAATGGACAAATTTCACACATATATTGTAAAGATGATCCAGAATTAGAGATAGGAATAGAACACTGATTCATTACTATATGAACTATTTTCATTGCACAGTGGCCAAGTCTTTTATGCCACAAGATTGTATTATTACTATTCTGATTACAAGAACTGTGAAAAGAACAAAAATTAGGAGGATTAGTGATGAGCGGATAATTTGTATGCTTTTTGGCATTGTTTTTAGTATGTTTTTAGTATGATCTAGTTAGTTTTTAGTATATTTTTATTAGTTTTTAGTTAAAATTCACTTTTATGGACTTTACTATGAGTTTGTGTGTTTTTCTGTGATTTCAGGTATTTTCTGGCTGAAATTGAGGGACCTGAGCAAAAATCTGATTCAGAGACTGAAAAGGACTGCAGATGCTGTTGGATTCTGACCTCCCTGCACTCGAAGTGGATTTTCTAGAGCTACAGAAGCCCAATTGGCGCGCTTTCAACGGCGTTGGAAAGTAGACATCCTGGGCTTTCCAGCAATATATGATAGTCCATACTTTGCCTAAGATTTGATGGCCCAAACTGGCGTTCAAAGTCACCCTCAGAATTCCCAGCGTTAAACGCCGGAACTGGCATAAAAATTGGAGTTAAATGCCCAAACTGGC
>NC_029778.3:29368581-29370926 GCF_000817695.3 Arachis duranensis | reverse complement strand
GGTGAAACCCTTGCATACAGCTTGCCATGGAAGGATCCTTGCGTGCTTGAAGAAGAAGACAGTAGGAAAGCAGAGATTCAGAAGATGGAGCATCTCCAAAACCTCAACCTATTCTCCATTACTGCAAAACAAGTACTTATTTCATGTTCTTTTACTTTTCACAATCAACCTTGATAATTATTGATATCCTGACTAAGAGTTACAAGATAACCATAGCTTGCTTCAAGCCGACAATCTCCGTGGGATCGACCCTTACTCACGTAAGGTATTACTTGGACGACCCAGTGCACTTGCTGGTTAGTTGTGCGGGATTGCAAAGTGTGATTGCAATTTCGTGCACCAAGTTTTTGGCGCCGTTGCCGGGGATTGTTTGAGTTTGGACAACTGACGGCTTATCTTGTTGCTTAGATTAGGACTGTTTATTTTTGTTGGTTTAGAGTCTTTTAGTTGAGTCTAGTTTCATATTTTAAGTTTGGTGTCAATTGCATGCTTTTGCTTTTCTTTTAATTTTCGAATTTGCATGCCCTTAGTCCCTTTTTGATCCTTAAAAATTCTAAGTTTGGTGTCCTCTTTGTGTTTTTTTTTTTCCTTAAAATTTTCGAAAATTAGTGTTTGATTTTCTAAAAATTTTAAGTTTGGTGTCATTTTGTTGTTTTTCTCTCTCCTCACTTCAAAAAAATCAAATCTTTTTCAAAATAATTTTCAATCATATCTTTTCAATTGCTGATTTCAAAATCTTTTTAATTAACTAATTGATTCAGTTTTCAATTTGCTTTGATCTTATTTTCTGTTAATTTTTGAAATTTTATTTTATTCTCTATTTATTTTATTTTATATTTTTTTCGGTCACTTTTTTTTTTTAAAAAAATATTTTTATCTACTTGCAATCCATATCATTTCCCTTTATCCATTATGGACCTAAGTGGAATTGAACAGTCCAGAATTCTAGCAATGAGTTCTCTCCAAAAGAGGAAGTCATGGTAGTAGCCACTGATCCTAATCCTCAAGAATAGATGATTGAGCTTAATCAACAATTACACCTGATGACAAAACAGTTAGCAGAATTTAAAGAGATGCTCCATGAAACTAAAATTGCTAACAAGAACATAGAACTGCAGTTGAATCAAGCAAAACAACAGATATCTAAATAGATAACAGAAGAATGTCAAGCAGTTCAACTGAGGAGTGGGAAGACATTGAATAACACTGCTCAAAGTGGCAAAAAGCCAAATAAGGAACAATTGATAGAGGATAACCAAACCACTGCCCAAAATCCCTCTGAGGACAGTAAGAGCCCAGAGAGGAATACTTTTGGCGTTCAAACGCCAGAAAGGGAAGGAAAGCTGGCGTTAAACGCCCATTCCTTGCCCAATTCTGGCGTTCAAACGCCAGAAAAGGGAGAGAAGTTGGCGTTAAATGCCCAATCTTCACCCATTCCTGGCGTTCAGACGTCAAGGGAGGATCAGACACCTGAGAGTGCTAACAGTAATCCCTCTAAAAAGGCTTCTTCAACCACTTCTGTAAGGAATAAACCTACAGCAACTAAGGTTGAAGAATATAAAGCCAAGATGCCTTATCCTCAGAAACTCCGCCAAGCGGAACAGGATAAGCAATTTGCCCGCTTTGCAGACTATCTAAGGACTCTTGAAATAAAGATTCCGTTTGCAGAGGCACTTGAGCAAATACCTTCTTATGCTAAGTTCATGAAAGAGATCTTAAGTCATAAGAAGGATTGGAGAGAAACTGAAAAAATATTTCTCACTGAAGAATGCAGTGCAGTCATCTTGAAAAGCATACCAGAAAAGCTTCAAGATCCAGGAAGCTTTATGATACCATGCACATTAGAAGGTGCTTGCACCAAGACAGCCCTATGTGATATTGGAGCAAGTATCAATCTAATACCTGCATCCACTATCAGAAAGCTTGGGTTGACTGAAGAAGTCAAACCAACCCGGATATGCCTCCAACTTGCTGATGGCTTCATTAAACACCCATCAGGCATAATAGAGGATATGATTGTCAAGGTTGGGCCATTTGTCTTTCCAACTGACTTTGTGGTGCTGGAAATGGAGGAGCACAAGAGTGCAACTCTCATTCTAGGAAGATCTTTCCTAGCAACTGGACGAACTCTTATTGATGTACAAAAAGGGAAAGTAACCCTAAGAGTCAATGAGGATGAGTTCAAGTTGAATGCTGTAAAAGCTATGCAGCATCCAAACACACCAAATGACTACATGGGCGCTGACATTATTGACTCTTTGGTGGAAGAGATCAATATGACTAAAAGCCTAGAATCAGAGCTTGAGGACATCTTCAAGGATGCTCAACCTGATCAAGAAGAACCA
>NC_029778.3:29368121-29368504 GCF_000817695.3 Arachis duranensis | reverse complement strand
AGCCTCCCAAACCTGAACTCAAACCACTACCACCATCCCTAAAGTATGCATTTCTGGGAGAGGGTGACACTTTTCCAGTGATTATAAGCTTTGTTTTAAACCCACAGGAAGAGGAAGCACTGATTCAAGTGCTAAGGACACACAAGACAGCTCTTGGGTGGTCCATAAGTAATCTTAAGGGAATTAGCCCAGCTAGATGCATGCACAAGATCCTGTTGGAGGATAATGCCAAACCAGTGGTCCAACCACAAAGGAGGCTAAATCCAGCCATGAAGGAGGTGGTGCAGAAAGAGGTCACTAAATTACTAGAGGCTGGGATTATTTATCCTATTTCTGATAGCCCCTGGGTGAGCCCTGTCCAAGTTGTTCCCAAAAAGGGAGGC
>NC_029778.3:29364188-29366561 GCF_000817695.3 Arachis duranensis | reverse complement strand
TTTGGGCGTTAAACGCCAGAATGGGCACCATTCTGGGCGTTTAACGCCAGGTGTGCAGCATCCTGGGCGTTTAACAAAACGCCCAGTGACAAAGGGGACTCTGGCGTTTAACGCCAGCCAGGGTACCTGGCTGGGCATTAAACGCCCACAATGGCTAGCAAATGGGCGTTAAACGCCAGAATGGATGCCATTCTGGGCCTTTAACGCCAGAAAGGTGGGGGACAGAGATTTTGCTTTCTGATTAAATTTTTTTCAAACTTTCCTTTTTTGAACCATACTTTTCTACACAAACACATTTCAAACTTTCATCATTCATCTTCAAATCTTCAAAAATCAAAATCATTCTTCAAATCTCTCTCAAATCCTTCCCAAATCTTGTTCAAAAACTCAACTTTCTCTCAATTTCTTTCCATATCTTCTCAAATCTCCTTCCAAATTTTCGAAATCTCTCTTCCCCCCTTATATATACACGTTCGGCCTCCCTATTCCCCCACACCATTCGAATTTGCTCTTCTCTTCTCTCTCTTCTTTCCTTTCTTTTGCTTGAGGACAAGCAAACCTCTAAGTTTGGTGTGCTTTTCCATGATCACTAAGCCAAGATTCATCAAGATCATGGCTCCTAAGGGAAAACAAACCAATTTAAGAGGAAAGAAAGAGAATAATCCAAAGAATCTTTGGAATCAAGAGAAGTTCTTAACCAAAGAACATGAAGACCATTATCACAAAATAATGGGTCTGAGGTCAGTGATCCCGGAAGTAAAATTTGATCTGAAAGAAGATGAATATCCGGGGATCCAAGAGCAAATTCGAAACAGAGGATGGGAGGTTCTAACCAATCCTGAGATAAAGGTTGGAAGAAATATGGTTCAGGAATTCTACTCAAATCTGTGGCTGACAGATAAGTAGAGAATGACTGGAACTGCTTTCCATACTTATAGAACCATGGTCAGAAGGAAAGTTATCTACTTCCATCTAGACAAAATAAGAGAAATCTTCAAATTGCCTCAAATGCAAGATGATCCTGAATCCTTTAATAGGAGAATGGTGAGAGCAGATAAATGGTTGGATCAAGTTCTAGAGGACATATGCCTCCCTGGAACTAAGTGGATAAACAATTCAAAGGGTGTCCCAAACCAACTCAAGAGGGGAGACCTCAAACCAATTGCAAGAGGTTGGCTAGACTTTATTGGGCGTTCCATACTGCCCACTAGCAACCGTTCTGAGGTCACCATCAAGAGAGCAGTGATGATTCATTGCATTATGCTCACCAAGTTTCAAGAAACTATGGAGCAACTTAAGGAAGAACAGCAGAATCAGATCTGCATGCTCTACAAATTGCTGAAGGAACAAGAGAAGCAGGGGCGTGAACTTCAAGAACTGAAACGCCAAAAGTTCTCCCCTCAATTTCAGGGAGCATCCACTTCTCAAAATCAAGGTTGTTGAGTCCTAACTCTATGAAAACCTCTATCATTAGGAGCCTATTTAAATTTTTTTGTTTTCTATTTTTTAGTCTCATCTTATATCTATTTTTGAGTCTTGTTCTTAATTCATAATTAATAAAATTTAAAATTTATGCCTTAAAGCTATGAATGTCCTATGAATCCATCACCTCTCTTAAATGAAAAAATGCTTTAATCACAATAGAACAAGAAGTACAGGATTTCAAAATTTATCCTTGAAACTAGTTGAATTAGTTTGATGTGGTGACAATACTTTTTGCTTTCTGAATGAATGCTTGAACAGTGCATATGTCTTTTGAATTTGTTGTTTTAAGAATGTTAAAATTGTTGGCTCTTGAAAGAGTGATGGAAAAAGAGAACTATTATTGAGGATCTGAAAAATCATCAGATTGATTCTTGAAGCAAGAAAAAGCAGTGATTCAAAAAAAAAAGGAAAAAAAAGAGAAGAAATATAAGAAAAAGAAAGAAATAAAGTTGTGATCCAAGGCAAAAAGAGTGTGCTTAAGAACCCTGGACACCTCTAATTGGGGAATCTAGCAAAGCTGGGTCATAATCTGAAAAGGTTCACCCAAATATGTGTCTGTGGCATGTATGTATCCGGTGGTAATACTGGATGACAGAGTGCTTTGGGCCACAGCCAAGACTCATGACATAGATATGTTCAAGAATCATTATACTTAACTAGGAGAATCAATAACACTATCTGAGTTCTGAGTTCCTATAGATGCCAATCATTCTGAACTTCAAAGGATAAAGTGAGATGCCAAAACTGTTCGGAAGCAAAAAGCTACTAGTCCCGCTCATCTAATTGGAGATGAGTTTCCTTGATATTTTGGAGTCTATAGTATATTCTCTTCTTTTTATCCTACTTTGATTTTCAGTTGCTTGGGGACAAGCAACAATTTAAGTTTGG
>NC_029778.3:29359733-29363580 GCF_000817695.3 Arachis duranensis | reverse complement strand
AATCTTCGTGGTATAAGCTAGAACTGATGGCGGCATTCAAGAGAATCCGGAAGGTCTAAACCTTGTTTGTGGTATTCTGAGTAGGATTCAATGATTGAATGACTGTGACGAGCTTCAAACTCCTGAGGGCTGGGCGTTAGTGACAGACGCAAAAGAATCACTGGATTCTATTCCAACCTGATTGAGAACCGACAGACGGATAGCCGTGCCGTGACAGGGTGCGTTGAACATTTCCACTGAGAGGATGGGAGGTAGCCACTAACAACGGTGAAACCCTTGCATACAGCTTGCCATGGAAGGAGCCTTGCGTGCTTGAAGAAGAAGGCAGTAGGAAAGCAGAGATTCAGAAGATAGAGCATCTCCAAAACCTCAACCTGTTTCCCCATTACTGCAAAACAAGTACTTATTTCATGTTCTTTTACTTTTCACAATTAATCCTGATAATTATTGATATCCTGACTAAGAGTTACAAGTAATTATTGATATCCTGACTAAGATTTACAAGATAACCATAGCTTGCTTCAAGCCGACAATCTCCGTGGGATCGACCCTTACTCACGTAAGGTATTACTTGGACGACCCAGTGCACTTGCTGGTTAGTTGTGCGGGGTTGCAAAAGTGTGATTGCAATTTCGTGCACCAATTAGTTTCTTGATTGCTAATCCTATCTGAATTACATTGTATTGAAATAGAAGGATGATTATTACTAAAAAGTTTATGAGAATAGGTAGAGTGGTAAGACAAAGAAGATTTCGCAGAAGCATGCCTAGGAACTCTGAGATTGTGAAAGGAATAGATCCCATTCCTAGCTATGCCCTGTAGGAGAAATTCTCTGGTAGCCTGATCACGAATAAAGCAGAAATCAGGCCAGAATTCAAAAAAGACACCATTATCAGCTGCAAACCTAGAAACGCTAAGCAGATTTTGGGAAATTTGGAGTACATGGAGTAAATTTTGTAATCGAAAAGTGACATTAGCGTATGGATCATGCAAAATTGAAGAACCATAGTTTTGAATGGCAATACCTAACCCATTACCTACATACACTTGATCGGAGTCATTGTTGCTCGCAATGAAAGTTAGCAAATTGGATGGATCGGGGGTCAAGTGATGGCTCGCACCAGAATCTGCAAGCCAGGCAGCATCACTTATGGAGGAGGAAGAGCCTGTGAGATATGCAGTTGGTTGATGGAAACTGGAAGGGGGTGGTGGAGGTTGAGCATTAAGGTAGGGAGGCTGAGAAGATGAGTTAGGGTTTCCAGAATTAGGGTTGAAAGACTGATCAAACCTATGATAGCAGTTCCATACCACATGACCCATTCTTCCACATAGTTGACACTGCATTCTTGTGTTATTGTTGTTGTATCCAAATATGCCTCCTCTATTATTTCTGCCTCCACGTCCTCTTCTAAAAGTATTACCTCTGTTGGGATCGAAATTCTGAAAAGGGTTCTGCACATAATGGCCGATAGGCCTGCCAGAAGTTGGTTTCTTGAAGCATTCAAGCATTTCTTCCTGGGAAAGCAAAAATGCTTCAGCCTCTACAATCCTAAAAGACCCTCTCTTTGTTGTAATGGAAGAAATATACACTGTATATTCTTCAGAAAGACCCTCAATAATAGCCCGAAGATGATCATCTTCTGGCACTTCATATCCTACATCAAATAGAGCATCAACAATTCTTCTAATTTTAGACAAGTAATCAGCAGCAGAACCTGTTTTCTTGCACAATCTCAATTGACTCTTGAGACTTTGAACACGAGCAGAAGAGGCTGCCTGATGAGCGGATAATTTGTATGCTTTTTGGCATTGTTTTTAGTATGTTTTTAGTATAATCTAGTTAGTTTTTAGTATATTTTTATTAGTTTTTAGCTAAAATTCACTTTTCTGGACTTTACTATGAGTTTGTGTGTTTTTCTGTGATTTCAGGTATTTTCTGGCTGAAATTGAGGGTCCTGAGCAAAAATCTGATTCCGAGACCAAAAAGGACTGCAGATGCTGTTGGATTCTGACCTCCCTGCATTCGAAGCGGATTTTCTAGAGCTACAGAAGCCCAATTGGCGCGCTCTCAACGGCGTTGGAAAGTAGACATCCTGGGCTTTCCAGCAATATATGATAGTCCAGCAATATATGATGGCCCAAACCGGCGTGGCAAAATAGCCTCAGAAATTCCAGCGTTAAACGCCGGAACTGGCATAAAACTTGGAGTTAAACGCCCAAACTGGCATGAAAGTTGGCGTTTAACTCCAGAAAAGGTCTCTACATGAAAATGCTTCATTGCTCAGCCCAAGCACACAAAGTGGACCCAGAAGTGGATTTTTACGTCATTTACTCATTTCTGTACACCCTAGGCTACTAGTTTACTATTAATAGGATCTTTTGACATTGTATCTGTACCTCATGACACTTTACACATTCTCTTTGTGTACTTTCCACGGCATGAGTCTCTAAACCCCATGGTTGGGGGTGAGGAGCTCTGCTGTGTCTTGATGGATTAATGCAAATTACTACTGTTTCTCATTCAATCATGCTTGCCTCCATTCTAAGATAATACTTGTTCTTAACCCGGATGAATGTGATGATCCGTGACAATCATCATCATTCTCAACTATGAACGCGTGCCTGACAACCACCTCCGTTCTACCTTAGATTAAGTAGTTATCTCTTGGATTCTTTAATCGGAATCTTCGTGGTATAAGCTAGAATTGATGGCGGCATTCAAGAGAATCCGGAAGGTCTAAACGCGTGTTTGATGAAGAAGACAGTAGGAAAGAAGAGATTCAGAAGATGGAGCATCTCCAAAACCTCAACCTATTCTCCATTACTGCAAAACAAGTAATCATTTCATGTTCTTTTGCTTTTCACAATCAATCCTGATAATTTCTGATATCCTGACTAAGATTTACAAGATAACCATAGCTTGCTTCAAGCCGACAATCTCTGTGGGATCGACCCTTGCTCACGCAAGGTATTACTTGGACGACCCAGTGCACTTGCTGGTTAGTTGTGCGGGATTGCAAAAGTGTGATTGCAATTTCGTGCACCAAGTTTTTGGCGCCGTTGCCGGGGATTGTTCGAGTTTGGACAACTGACGGCTTATCTTGTTGCTTAGATTAGGACTGTTTTATTTCTGTTGGTTTAGAGTCTTTTAGTTGAGTCTAGTTTCATATTTTAAGTTTGGTGTCAATTGCATGCTTTTGCTTTTCTTTCAATTTTCGATTTTTTTTTGCATGTTCTTAGTCCCTTTTTGATTCATAAAAATTCTAAGTTTGGTGTCCTCTTTGTGTTTTTCCCTTAAAAATTTTCGAAAAATTAGTGTTTGATTTTCTAAAAATTCTAAGTTTGGTGTCTTTTTGTGTTTTTCTCTTTCCTATTTTCAAAATCAAATCTTTTTCATAAAAATTTTTCAATCATATCTTTTTAATTGCTGTTTTCAAAATCTTTTTGATTAACTCATTGATTCAGTTTTCAATTTGTTTTGATCTTTTTTTCTTTTTCATTTTCGAATTTTTATTTTAATTTTATTGTTTTATTCTATTTTTTTCGTTATTTCAAAAAAAAAAAAAACAAAATTTATCTCTTTGCAATCATTATCATTTCCCTCTTGTCCATTATGGACTTAAGTGGGATCAATCAGTCCAAGAGGACTCTGGGGTCATATGCTAACCCCATTACAGCTGCATATGGGAGTAGCATCTGTACACCTCCCATCAAAGCAAGTAGCTTTGAACTAAATCCTCAACTCATTATCATAGTGCAGCAAAACTGCCAATATTCCGGTCTTCCACAGGAAGAACCTACTGAGTTTCTGGCACAGTTTTTACAAATTGCTGACACAGTACATGAT
>NC_029778.3:29358903-29359633 GCF_000817695.3 Arachis duranensis | reverse complement strand
AAAATGTCTAACTGTACCCACTCTGAAAACATTTCAGAGGGACATTTCCTTAACATACCTCTATACCTCTCCCAGGCATTAGCTGTGTCATCCTCTTAGGAGGGTAAAAATGATTCAGGAATTTGTCTGACAACTGTTTCCATGTCTTTATGCTTGCTGTAGGTTGGTTAGTCAACCACCTTTTAGCTTGATCTTTTACAGCAAATGGAAACAATTATAGTCTGTAGACATCCTGATCAACCTCTTTATCATGTACTGTGTCAGCAATTTGTAAAAACTGTGCCAGAAACTCAGTAGGTTCTTCCTGTGGAAGACCGGAATACTGGCAATTTTGCTGCACTATGATAATGAGTTGAGGGTTTAGTTCAAAACTGCTTGCTTTGATGGGAGGTGTACAGATGCTACTCCCATATGCAGCTGTAATGGGGTTAGCATATGACCCCAGAGTCCTTTTGGACTGATTGATCCCACTTAAGTCCATAATGGACAAAAGGGAAATGATAATGATTGCAAAGAGATAAATTTTGTTTATTATTATATATATATATTTTTTTTGAATTAAACGAAAAAAAATATAAAATAAAACAAAAGAAAATTGAAAAAAAAATTCGAAAATCAAAAAGCAAACAAGATCAAAGCAAATTGAGAACTGAATCAATTAGTTAATCAAAAAGATTTTGAAAACAGCAATTAAAAAGATATGATTGAAAAATTTTTATGAAAAAGATTT
>NC_029778.3:29357632-29357983 GCF_000817695.3 Arachis duranensis | reverse complement strand
GATACAATGTCAAAAGATCCTATTAATAGTAAACTAGTAGCCTAGGGTGTACAGAAATGAGTAAATGACGTAAAAATCCACTTCTGGGTCCACTTGGTGTGTTCTTGGGCTGAGCAATGAAGCTTTTATGTGTAGAGACGTTTTCTGGAGTTAAACGCCAGTTCTCATGCCAGTTTGGGCGTTTAACTCCAGATTTTATGCCAGTTCCGGCGTTTAACGCTGGAATTTCTGTAGGTGACTTTGAGCGCCGGTTTGGACCATCAATTCTTAAGCAAAGTATGAACTATCATATATTGCTGGAAAGCCCAGGATGTCTACTTTCCAACGCCGTTGAGAGCGCGCCAATTGGGC
>NC_029778.3:29356931-29357304 GCF_000817695.3 Arachis duranensis | reverse complement strand
TGGTGGCAATACTTTTGTTTTCTGAATGTATGCTTAAACAGTGCATATATCTTTTGAATTTGTTGTTCATGAATGTTGGCTCTTGAAAGAATGATAAAAAAGGAGACATGTTACTGAGGATCTGAAAAATCATAAAAGTGATTCTTGAAGCAAGAAAAAGCAGTGAATACAAAAAAAAGAGAAGGAGAAAAACGAAAAAAGGAGAGAAAAGAAAACGAAAAAACAAAAAAAAAGAGAGAAAAAAGAAAGAAATAAAGTTGTGATCCAAGGCAAAAAGAGTGTGCTTAAGAATCCTGGACACCTCTAATTGGGGACTCTAGCAAAGCTGAGTCACAATCTGAAAAGGTTCACCCAGTTATGTGTCTGTGGCATG
>NC_029778.3:29355856-29356750 GCF_000817695.3 Arachis duranensis | reverse complement strand
CATTCTGAATTTCAAAGGATAGAGTGAGATGCCAAAACTGTTCAGAGGCAAAAAGCTAAAAGCCCCGCTCATCTAATTAATACTGATCTTCATTGATGTTTTTGGAATTTATTGTATATTCTCTTCTTTTTATCTTATTTGATTTTCAGTTGCTTGAGGACAAGCAACAATTTAAGTTTGGTGTTGTGATGAGCGGATAATTTATACGCTTTTTGGCATTGTTTTTAGTATGTTTAGTTAGTTTTTAGTATATTTTTATTAGTTTTTAGTTAAAATTCACTTTTCTGGACTTTTCTATGAGTTTGTGTATTTTTCTGTGATTTCAGGTATTTTCTGGCTGAAATTGAAGGACCTGAGCAAAAATCTGATTCAGAGACTGAAAAGGACTGCAGATACTGTTGGATTCTGACCTCCCTGCACTCGAAGTAGATTTTCTGGAGCTACAGACGCCCAATTGGCACGCTCTCAACGGCGTTGAAAAGTAGACATCTTGGGCTTTCCAGCAATATATAATAGTCCATACTTTGCCCGAGCTTTGATGGCCCAAACCGGCGTTCCAAATCAGCTCAAAACTGCCCGGCGTTAAACGCCGGAACTGGCACAAGAATGGGAGTTAAACGCCCAAACTGGCACAAAAGCTGGCGTTTAACTCCAAGAGAAGTCTCTACACGAAAATGCTTCAGTGCTCAGCCCAAGCACACACCAAGTGGGTCCGGAAGTGGATTTTTATGTCATTTACTCATCTTTGTAAACCTTAGGCTACTAGTTCCTTATAAATAAGACCTTTTGCTATTGTATTTGCATCTTGGTAGCTATCTTTATTCTTATGCTATCTTAGATCATTGGGAGGCTGGCCTCACGGCCATGCCTAGACCTTGTTCTTATGTATTTTCA
>NC_029778.3:29331145-29354792 GCF_000817695.3 Arachis duranensis | reverse complement strand
CATACATGGCTAGTGACTATTGAAGCTCAAGACTTATCAAGAAGGACACTAGTAACTAATCAAGAAAGACAGCAATACAAAGAAAGACAATAATGCAGTTTTACACACTGCTCTTGTACACTATTACTCTCTATCTTTAATAGTATGAGTGTGTGCAGTGTAAGATCTAAAAAATTTAAAATCAAAATCAAAATTAAGATATAAGCAGAGTCAGACCCCAAAAAAAGGCATAAAGATACCTTTGTTCAATCTTATAGCTTGAAGAGTGAAAAATTATACAAAATTATCAAAAAAAAAAAAGAAAAAAAAAACACAATCCAACATAACCTATATACATGACTTCCTAAAATGCTATAGTGCCATTAGCATTATCTTCACTATAGCACAAAAATATACCATGACTTCCGTTTAGAAAGATCCATTTAAAAAATATGGGATGGAAAGTTGGAACTTAGAAGCCATGACATGTTAGAAGATGCAATGGTCAAAAGTAGTGAAATACCATCCTAAAAGCTAATATTTTTTTATAGTTATCTATCATTCAAATAGTTAAATTGGTTCTTCAGATTTCACTCGTCAGTTAAATTAATCTTTTAAATTTTTACTAAATCAAATTAATTCTCTAAATTTACCAAAGTCAACCACATTCGTCCTTGTCTAAAGTGGTATAAAAAACTAACGTGATTTGCATTGGAAAATTTGGAAAACCAATTTGATTTAGTGAAATTTAAAATTTTATTAACCCAAATCATGCATATTGAATCATAAAAAATATATGATAATGCGGAAGCGTACTTTTACTAGTAGAAATTAAATTATAAATTAGACAAAAGGATTGTTTCAGTTTTATGGTTCTTTCAATCTTCCTCAACCAAAACCTTCTGTATTTCTAGATGGCTGAATTGTGACTCTTTTGATAGGGAAAGTGAAACAAACATGGCTTTTGGTATATTCGAGACCGAAACCCTGAATGCACTATTTATATTTGAGTATGGCACCCATTAAACCCTAAAACCCAAATAAAATAGTATTTAAAGTCCAAAAGATAATATATCAAAAATTCAAAAGATAATTATCTAAGGAACAAAAGATAATATCTAGTTTTATTCTCATTTAATTCCAAATCAAAAGTAATAATGACTTATTCAATTTAGCATTTAAAATAATAAATGAGATCACCATTATATAAGTTATTTAATTTGAAATAGCATAATCTGTAATTATAATTAATATATGTATTGCGCACACACAAATTCGGAAATTAAAATAATTTCTTAACAATCTCCCACTTAGGCTATACATATATTTTTTCTTGACATAATCACATCTTACAAAATTTATGCGTGCATCTGAATGCTATTTCTCTCATTACTTTAACAATCTGGTCTGTCTCATATATTAGATATGGAACTACCGCAACTTTTATCACATTAATGTCGTGACTAAACCACGACAATCACCATCCTAATATACTTAACGACAAAAATCAAATTTGGATGAGTAATATGGAAATTACATGGCAAGTGATATCATGCATGTCTATTTCCAGTTGGTCAAACTTTAAAACTTTATTGAGATCAAACGCAAAATAAATTTTGCAAAATGAACATTTCACATAACATGAAATAAACCATCAACTTAATTCTGCAGAAAAGTAATTTAATTATCTGTCATAGGACATATAGCATAAAATAAACTCCTACTAAACTAAGGCATCACAAATATTGACACTCATTCGAGAAGTGTGCTCATAAAAGACTTTAAGGTTTAATTCCTTGGTTAATAAGTCTGTTAGCATATACTCTATTCCTATATGTCCTATGAAAATCTGTTTTTCTTAAACTTTCTCCTTAACAACTAAGAACTTGATGTCTGTATGTTTCGATTTTGTCAAGCTCTTATTGTTGTTGGAGTATAGTACTGGTGACTTATTGTCACAAAATATCTTTAATGACCTTTTAATGTCATCTATTATATGAAGCTCAGTGACAAAGTTTCGCAACCATATGCCATAAAATCGGAATCAGAGGACCTAATGATCTCCAAATTTTCTGATCTCCGATAAGTAAGCATGTAATTCTTTGTTCTCTTTAGATAACGCATTACGAGTTTAACAACTATCCAATGATCCATGCTATGATTGCTCAAGTATCTACCTAACACTCCCATTAAGAATGATGTATCAGGTCGTAGGCAGACTTGAGCATACATTAAGCTCCCTAGTGCTGATGCATAAGTGTTATAATGCATTGTTGTCCTCTTAAGTTTATTTTTGGGGCATTGCTTGAGACTGAACTTGTCTCCTTTAGTTACGGGTGTATCGATTGGTCTACAACTTTTCATAACATATCTACTTAAAATCTTTTTGATATAGTTCTTTTGTGATAATCTAAGAATACCTTGAGAGCGATCTCTTAGTATCTCGATTCCTAATACAAAAGAGGCATCACCAAGATCTTTCATTTCGAATTTGTTTAATAGAAATTTCTTAGTTTCATGCAACAAACCTATATCGTTACTGGCAAGTAGAATGTCATCAATATATAAGACCAAAAAAATGTATTTACTCCCAATGAATTTGCGGTATACATATTCATCTATAATATTTACCTCAAAACCATATGAGGTAATGCCTTAAATTTGTGATACCATTGACGAAAAGCTTGTATGAGATCATAGATGGATTTTCTCTTTTTTTTTTCTGTTGGATCTTGGTGCAGAATTTAACAACCACAAACTAACTGGTAAGTGCACCGAGTCGTACCAAGTAATACCTCAGATGAGTGAGGATCGATCCCACGAGGATTGAAGGACTAAGCAACAATGGTTAAACGATTGGCTTAGTTAGGCAAACAGAAAAGAGTGTTTGAGTGTTCAAGAGCATTAAACAATAAATTCAAAATATTAGAAAGACAGGTAAGTAAATAAGTTGGGAAGAACAATATAAAGAAGGCAGTTAAGATTTCAGAGTTATCTATTTTCCGGATTGACTTTTCTTATCAATTTATTTTAATCATGCAAGATTTAATTCATGGCAAACTATATGTGACTAGACCCTAATTTCTTAGACCTTCCTAGTCTCCTCTAAAATTCATCAACCGCCAATTCCTTGGTCAATTAATTCCAATTAGAGGGTAAAGATCAAATTCCAGTTTATATGCCACAAAAATTCTAATTATCCAAATATAAGTGGATTATATGTCACGTATCCCATTAAGTCCAGATAATTAGAATTTAGGAGAAATTATTTTCAAGCTGTTGTTCAAGTAAAGAGCTTTTCCAAGTTATACAAAAACTCAATTAGAAAGAGGATCATACTTCCGTTCCACCCAAATTCATAAGATAAAGAACGAAAACAATTCTTGAAATATAAATCAAACATGAATTAAAATAAAAAAATAATAGTATCAATCCATACAATAGACAGAGCTCCTAACCTTAATAATGGAGGTTTAGTTGTTCATGATTCAGAGAAGAAAACTAGGATTGTAAATTGGGCTAAGATGGACTGAAAAGTTAACTACTGGAATTTTTCTAAAAAGGAAGTTTCTTTCTCTTTTACATCTAGTCCTAATAAATTTAAAATCTAGTTTCTAAAAAAAACTAAAATAATATATTTTCCTAATTTTAAAGATAAAAATAAAGTTTTAAATTAGAATTAACTAAATAATTAGCAAGCCTTCAATGGATAGATGGGGACCACTTGCTTTGTAGGGTCCATGCTTAACTTGGGAAGTAACAGGAAATGTTTCCCTGAGTCCTCCATTCTACAGCATCTAATATGTGTTTTCTGGGCTGAAAATTGGGTAAAAAATAGCCCAGAATTTGCCCCCAACATTTTCAGCGTTTTCTGCACGTGGTGCATGTCACGCGTACGCGTCAGCCACGTGTACGCGTCGATGGTCTTCTTCGCGTGTCACGCGTACTCGTCAAGTATGCAAAGCGTTTGCTGTGCAACTTCGCTTTTCACGCGTACGCGTCAGGCACGCGCACGCGTAGCCGGGAAAGCTCCAAATCACGCGCACGCGTCAGGTACGCGCATGCGTCGCTCCTCGCTGTCATCTTCTTTAATTATTGTGCTGTAGAAACTCCATCAAATCAAGCCGAATGCTACCTAAAATAAACAAAATTGCACAAGACTTAAAGTAGCATCCATAGTGGCTAAAAGACAATTAATTATTGATTAAACTTAACAAATTAAATACAAATTCAATAGGAAAAGATAAGAAAGATGCTCACGCACTAGATCTCCTTAATGGTACTTCTTGAGGTTGTTGAGATTGCTATATGGGTTGGAGTTGAGGAGGATTCTCATTATTTTTCTATGCTGTAGTAGTATCTTAAGCAACAACAATATTCTCATTATTCTCTTGTACTGTAAATGGATCTACAGTAGGATTCTCATTATGCTCTTATACTATAATTGTATCTTGGACAATAATAGGCACAAAGACCTAATCATTGTCAGTTATAGAATCCTCATCAAAAGCAACATTCCTAATATTTTCTTCCCCCCAAACTCATCCTCAAGAAATCTCGCATTTTTTGTTTCAAAAATAGATCTTGATGTAGGATTGTAAAACTTGTACCCCCGTAAACGTTCAGTGTAACCAACAAAATAGCAACTAATTGTCCTTGAGTCCAATTTTCTTTCATGCGGCCTATAAGGTTGTGCCTCAGCTGGACATCCCCATGTTAGGATTTGGTTGAATTAGTCCCACATTACTTAGGATAGCAAATGGAGTGGGTGGCCTAGGCTATAAATATGAGGCTAAGTTCTCCATATTTTTTGCACCAGTTGGAAACACTTAAAGCTTGTATCTGACTTTTCTTTTTCTCTATGCCTTTTTATTAGAGAGTGTTATGAGGTGTAGTTAAATATTTGCTTTGAGAGTATGGGTGTACTGGGTGCCGGTGTTAGAGATAAAGAAGTCTATGTGTTGTAACAATTTTCATATAGTGATATTCTCTGATTGTCATTTGGCAACGGCCGTAGTTTTTTCTCCAGTAATTGGAGTTTCCACGTTAAATTCTTGTGTTGTGACTGTGTCTATTTTATTTCTCTATGAAAGGTATTTTTTCAAGGGGGAATGGTGTATTATTCCCAACAAGTGGTATCAGAGCTTCGGTTCGGTGGGATTTATTCTTAGTATACTCTGTGGTTGCAGCCTAGTCTGACCTTCCACATCAGAAAAGAATTTTGTCTTGTAGCTTGAGGTTGATCTTTGGTTGCTGTTGTTGTTGCTGGAAGGTAGTGTGACACTATGAGAGTGCAGTTTGGAAAGGTTCTGGCTAAAGAAAGACTTGGTATTTAAGTGTGTCCATTATGACCCACCTCTCTTTTCTGGTGACCCTTCCTAGTGCACGGTCTACAGTTGAGTTATATTATTCCAGTATACGGTTATAACAATGTCAGGATATTCAAGTGCTGTGAAGCTTGAAATAGAGAAATTTGATGGAAGAATCAATTTTGGCTTGTGGCAAATACAAGTCAAGGATGTGTTGATACAATCAGGTTTGCACAAGGCGTTGGAGACAAGAAGTATCCTCATGGTATTGCCGCACTGCCATGGATAAGGATAAGTTGTGGCAATCGGGTCCACAATTGCACACGGACATTGGTTGGCGTTGAGAGGTGTGTGGCGGAGTTATGTCGATGGCTGAAGAACTTCCAGGAAAAGTCAATTTGGAAGTTGCACAATGAATTTTTAGCAAGGTTTCGATTTGTACCAAGGCAAAATGCTTGGAGTGGTCTAATTCCAAGTGAGTATACTTTCATGGTGGAGTATGATAGTTCTTTGAACTATGATTGTCGGTATAGACAATGGCAGCAAAGAATTGTCGGTGTTGACTATGGAAGCTGAAGATGTGTGACTATTTTAATCAAGGTGGAGATTGTTAGGATTTGGTTGAATTAGTCCCACATTGCTTAGGATAGCAAATGGAATGGGTGGCCTAGGCTATAAATATGAGGCTAAGTTCTCCATATTTTTTGCACCAGTCGAAAACACTTAAAGCTTGTATCTGACTTTTCTTTTTCTCTATACCTTTTGATTAGAGAGTGTTGTGAGGTGTAGTTAAATATTTGCTTTGAGAGTGTGGGTGTACTGGGGTGCCGATATTAGAGAGAAAGAAGTCTATGTGTTGTAACAATTTTCACATAGTGATATTCTCTAGTTGTCATTTGGCAACGGCCGTGGTTTTTTCTCCAGTAATTGGAGTTTTTGATGTGCGGAAAATGATCCGACACAAAACTCACCGGCAAGTGTACCGGGTCGCATCAAGTAATAAAACTCACGGGAGTGAGGTCGATCCCACAGGGATTGAAGGATTGAGAAATTTTAGTTTAGTGGTTGATTTAGTCAAGCGAATCAAGTATTGGTTGAGTGATTTTGTATCTGACAGCAAGTAAATAGCAGGAAATGTAAAGGGAGAGGGGTAATTGACAAGAATTTAAAGTGCAGAAAAATTAAAAGAGCTAAATCTTAAAGGGCAACTAATGTAAATTGCAGAAACTTAAATTGCAAGAAATCTAAATTTGCTTGAATCTTAAATGGGTTAGGGATGTGGGATTGCAGAGATTAAACAAGGAAAATAAAATGCAACAAACAGAATGGAAGATGAATTCAATTGAACCAGATCTCAAACAGGAATGAAAATAAGCTTGGTGTAACAATTAAACAAGGAAATTAAAATTGAAAAACATAGATCTCAGGACTCAAGAGACTAGATAGCCAAGTCTAGATCTCACTGCCTTCCTAGATCCAAATTCAGAATTCAATTGCAAGAGAAGTAAAGATCAAACAGTAGAAAACTAAATTCAATTTCCAATTTCTCAAGAGTGCAGTGAAAATCAAAACAGAGAGAGATCTCAAGGTGACATTGAGACAGAATTTTTCACAATTCTCAACACCCAAGTCACAAGCAAGTATGCAGGAAATGAAAACAAGAAACCCAGAGGAAGAGAATTCAATTCCCCTCCTAGAAACTAACAACCCAAAATGTAAAGTGAGCTCTCTCCTATGAGTACTATGAAAATTCTAAAGAAAGGCTCCCCAAAAGAAAAAGCTCCCCGAAAACTTAAATTCTAAGCTATTTATACGCTTTCTTCAAATGATCTTCAAGCCTTGAATTTGGCCCTTGCTCTTGATGGAATTGGGTTGACAAAAGCCTCTGTTGATTGTTCTTGGTGTTGGGGAGAAATCCGTTTGCAACTTGGGCCTTGGGGATTTACGTTTGAGTTGACGTTTGAGGCAAACGTTGACTCAAACGCCTTCGTGTGCCAATTATGCAGCTCGGCCATTCTGCTGTCATCCACGTTTGAGCCAGCGTTTGAGGTCAAACGTGGTTCCCACCAAGCTTCTCTTTTGGCCAACGTTTGGCCTAATGTTTGAGGCAAACGTTGGCACAAACGTGGCTCAACCAAGGCATCACACAAGGTGCTCTTCCATGCTAAAATGTAGCCAACGTTTGACCTCACATTTGAGGCAAATATTGGCGCAAACGTTGTTGTGACCAGGGGTGATCTTTCTTATTTTTTTTGGCGCCAACGTTTGACCTCACTTTTGAGGCAAACGTTGGCGCAAACATTGCCTTCCTTGAGTGGTGTTCAGGTGCCAGCGTTTGACCTCACGTTTGAGGCAAACGCTGGTGCAAATGTTGGCCCTCCCCCTGCTTCATCTTCAGCCAACGTTTGCCTCAACGTTTGAGGCAAACGTTGGCACAAACGTGGGTGACCTCCAGGGTGTCTTTTAGCTGCTACTCACGTTTGAGTTCACGTTTGAGGCAAACGTGAGCTCAAACGTGAATCCCTTCCTTCCAAGCCCATTCTTGCAACCTTCTTCCAAGCTTTATTCCACCTATCATCAATCAACAATTGTATCAAAGCTATGCCATAATCATGAGAGTTATTCTTCTTCTTGTCATATAAGCAATTATGGCACAAAAACATGAAAATACATCAATTTATCCATGGTTGATTGAATCAAGGGAAACATGAAATTCTACCCAATTGGCTTACTTGTGGCTCAAGAAAGTGCATAAAACCAAATGAAAATTAAAGAAAAAGACTAGTAAAACTAGGCTAAGATGACTTGTCATCACAACACCAAACTTAAAACTTGCTTGTCCCAAGCAAGAACAGAATTATTAAGAAGAAAGAATGAAAAAGGAAGAAAATGCTCATGCTAGCAGAGTATTATTGGTAGCTCATGGGGTTTTATGCAGATATGTAATTACTCACTTTTTATTGACATATAGGCCTAGAAAGTCTCCTCCAATCATCAAGCAACACACTGCTATGACCTCTCATTATTCCTTTGTCCTTGATTACTATTTTTTTCTATAAGCTTTAGTTCAGTGTCATGTGTAACAAGCTCTTTTCTTTATTTATGCTTGACACATTATTCACTATAGACACTTGGCTCAGATTCCTTCTTAGAACATTGATGCCCAGCACCTCTTTGGGTCACTAAATGCCTTGTAGTTAGGTTGCTCTTGATAGTGGATTTTCAGTTGATAATCTCGGGTTAGTTAATCCAAGTTACCAAGTGTTAATGCACTCCAAAGAACTTAATAATCCAAGCAGATCCTAGTACAATGACACCACATGCATATATTCTAAGGTTCAAGCTATTGGTGTCTAGCTTTATTCTTTCTTCTCTTTATTTTTCTTGCTGCCATTTTTGGCTTTTCTCATTCTACTTTTTTTTTCTTTTCTTTTCAACCAAGGACTTTTAATTTTGAGATTCATAGACAGTGAGCTACTTTCTACTTAAAAGGAGAACAGTCTAGTTCTTTTATTCACTAAAAGTGAGCTACTACACAATCATACATACATGCCACCACTTACTATTATTTGACTTCTAGCTAGCAATGAACCATCTTACTTCATGTTTCAAACATTTCTTTTATTGAATTGAAAAGATACAGGGGACAAAGCATGCATTAGTTCACACACTTTAGACTAGCTTACTTATTGCAAAGAGTGATTCTACTTGTACTAAATGAACACTTTAGCAAGACATAAGTCAAAGCATTTCTCAAACGCAAGAATTAAGTATAGATACAACCTATTGGTTTGCAGTTCTTTTGTTCTTCCTTCTGTTGTGCCCCTTTTGAGTTATGACGCATAATGTCTTCAAATGGTGGTTAGTTCCCTGCACAATTCTCAAGAGTTGCTTGCTTCTCAAGCCCTTAGGTAACTGGTTAGTATGCATAACTTGAGTGTGGCTTTTGGGTTTAATTTGGTGTGGGAACACCAAACTTAATTCCTTGCCACTGCCTCTGATGCAATAGGTTAGCTATATGTAAAATCTTGTGTCCTTGCTAAAGGTTATGGAGTTAAAACTAGAAAGCAGTTAAATGGTTGAATAATTTATCTGATTGCTTGGAGCTAGCATTGTGCAAGAAGTGAGAATGTGCTTTTAAATGAGATTTTGGTGGAACACCAAACTTAGACTCCTTCATTCTTCTTTAAGTTGTTTTGGTGTGCAACACCAAACTTAGCTCTTTGCAATGCATACCAATTATTCAACATTTTTATTGAAAAAGCTATGAAAAGAAAACTACCTCAGGTTGGGTTACCTCCCAACAAGTGCTCTTTTAATGTCACTAGCTTGACATCCTTCCTTTTTGCTTCAAGAAGGCTGTAGGCTCTGAACTTCTTTTTCCTTGTCCCATTGTCCTCCTAAGTACAGCTTTGCTCTATGACCATTTGCTGTAAATTGACTCTTTGTTGCTTCGTCTAACAATTCAATACTCCCATAAGGAAAAACCTTGGTTACCAAAAATGGACCAGTCCACTTAGATTTAAGTTTGCCAGGGAATATCTTGAGTCGTGAGTTGTATAAGAGTACTTGCTGTCCAGGTTTGAATTCTTTCTTCAAGATCTACCTGTCATGCCACCTCTTGGCTTTTTCTTTGTATATCTTGGCATTTTCATACGCTTCTAGCCTAAATTCATCCAGCTCATTTAGTTGCAACAACCTTTTCTCCCCTGCTGCTTCAGAGTTAAGGTTTAGGAGTTTAGTAGCCCAAAAGGCTTTGTGTTCAAGCTCTACAGGGAGGTGACAAGATTTGCCATATAACAGCTGAAAGGGGGACTTCCCAATGGGAGTTTTGAAAGCTGTCATGTATGCCCAGAGTGCATCCTCCAGCTTCCGAGCCCAATCTTTTCTTGTACTTCCTACTGTCTTCTCCAAGATCTTCTTCAATTCCCTATTTGCTAATTCAGCCTGTCCATTGGTCTGGGGGTGATATGGCGTGGCTACTTTATGAATGACTCCATATTTATGGAGGAGTTTCTCCATCTGGTTATTACAAAAATGGCCACCACCGTCACTCACAAGACCCTTGGGAACTCCATATCTAGTGAAAATATGCTTCTTAAGGAATTGAAGGACAATTTGTGCATCACAGGTGGTTGTGGCTATGGCTTCCACCCACTTTGAGACGTACTCCACTACTACCAAAATATATCTGAAAAAATAGGAAGGGGGAAAGGGTCCCATGAAGTCGATGCCCCATAGATCAAATAATTCTACTTCCAGAATGAAATTCTGAGGCATATCATTCCTTCTCGTCAATCCTCCTGCTCTCTGGCATTCGTTGTATTGGTGAACAAACTCTTTGGTATCTTTGAAGATGGTTGGCTAATAGAACCCACTCTGCAGTATCTTTGCAGCTGTTCTTTCTGGGCCAAAGTGTCCACCATAGGCTGAGCCATGACAATGCCACAATATATCTCTTATTTCACTCTCAGGGACGCATCTCCTAATCACTCCATCAGAACATCTCTTGAACAAAAAAGGTTCATCCCACAAGAACTTCCTTGCTTCATTGGTTAGCTTCTTCACTTGTTGCTTAGAGAGTTCTTGAGGTATTTTCCTCCCCACTTTGTAGTTTGCTATGTCAGCAAACCAAGATGCTTGTTGGATCTGCAATAGATGTTCATCTGGAAAGCTTTCATTCACAGGCTGTGAGGCTTCTTGAATTGCTTCTTGTGGTAACCTCGATAAATGATCAGCAACTTGGTTTTCAGTGCTCTTCCTGTCCTTTATTTCAATATCAAACTCTTGTAGGAGTAATATCCACCTGATAAGTCTTGGTTTAGCATCCCGTTTTGACATTAAATACTTAAGGGCAGCATGGTCAGTATAAACCACAATTTTGGATCCTATCAAGTATGATCTAAACTTATCAAATGCATAAACTACAGCTAACAATTCCTTCTCTGTTGTGGTGTAGTTTTTTTGAGTCTCATTCAACACTTTACTTCATAATATATCACATGATGCAAGTTTCCCTTCTTTTGTCCAAGAATAGCACCAATTGCAATGTCACTTGCATCACACATGAGTTCAAAAGGTAATTCCCAATCCGGGGGTGTGATGATTGGTGCTGTTGTGAGTCTGTTTTTTAAAGTTTCAAAGGCATGCTGGCAATTTTCATCGAAAACAAAAGGAGTATCAATCATCAGCAGATTACTCAAAGGTTTAGCTATTTTAGAAAAATCCTTGATAAACCTTCTATAAAACCTTGCATGCCCCAAGAAACTTCTAACAGATTTCACATTAGTTGGTGGAGGGAGTTTTTCTATGATCTCTACCTTTGCCTTGTCAACCTCTATCCCTTTTCTTGAAACTTTGTGACCAAGAACAATCCCTTCGAGCACCATGAAATGGCACTTCTCCCAATTCAAAACTAAATTAGTTTCTTGGCATCGTTTCAAGACAAGAGTTAGATGTTTCAGGCAAGTATTGAAATTATCTCCGAAAACAGAAAAATCATCCATGAAGACCTCTAAAAACTTTTCAACCATATCTGAAAAAATGGAAAGCATACACCTTTGAAAGGTGGCTGGGGCATTGCATAGCCCAAACGGCATCCTTCTATAGGCGAAAACTCCAAATGGGCATGTGAATGAAGTCTTTTTTTGGTACTTTGGATCTACCACTATCTGATTATACCCAGAATAACTATCCAGGAAGCAATAGTAAGCATGGCCAGCCAATCTTTTAAGCATCTGGTCAATGAAAGAAAGTGGGAAATGATCTTTGCGTGTGGCATCGTTCAGTCTCCTATAATCAATACACATCCTCCATCCTGTCACAGTTCTTGTGGGAATGAGTTCATTCTTCTCATTAACAATGACTGTCATCCCACCCTTCTTTGGCACTACTTGAGCTGGGCTTATCCATGAGCTATCAGAGATAGGATAGATTATCCCTGCATTCCACAGCTTCATTACTTCCTTTTGGACAACTTCCTTCATTGTGGGATTTAGCCTTCTCTGAGGTTGAACCACTGGTTTGGAATTGTCCTCCATGAGGATCTTATGCATACACACTACAGGGCTGATGCCTTTCAAGTCATCAATGGTCCATCCTAAAGCATCTTTGTAAGCTTTGAGTACATCAAGAAGTTCTCCTTCTTCTCTTTTTGTCAAGGACGAATTGATGATCCCTGGGAGATTCTCTGATGTGCTAAAGAATGCATATTTGAGATGGGTGGGTAATGGCTTTAATTCTTGTTTTTGCATTTCTTCCTTCTTGTCTGGCTTTACCTCTTTGTCAATGGAGATTTCGGTTATTTGTTCCTCTGTTGTCTCTTGGTTACTTTCTGCTTCCTGCTCATGATGATTAGTATCTAACATTTCTTCCACCAGGCTTTCTATCATGTCTACTCTCAAGTAATCCTCTTGCTCAGGTGGGTGCTGCATGGACTTGAAAACATTTAAGACCATTTGCTCATTATGTACTCTGAAGATCATCTTTCCTTTTTCCACATCAATAATAGCTCTTGCAGTTGCTAGAAATGGTCTTCCCAAGATGATTGAGTTATTTCCTTCCTCTTCAGTGTCCAAGATCACAAAATCTGTAGGGAAGATAAACTCCCCAACCTTCACTAACAGATTCTCCACAATTCCATTAGGTGTCTTGATTGATCTATCGGCCATGACTAGTGACATCCTATTGGGTTTGAGTTCTTCTATAGCAAGCTGCCTCATCATGGACAGGGGCATTAGGTTGATACTAGCTCCAAGATCACAAAGAGCCTTGTCTAATGTCATTTTGCCTATGGTGCAAGCAACTACAAAACTCCCTGGATCTTTAAGCTTTGGTGGGATTCCCTTTTGAAGCACAGCGCTACATTCTTCAGTGAGCAGCACAGTCTCCTTCTCCAGCCAACTTCTTTTCTTGTTGATAAGCTCCTTCAAGAACTTGGCATACAAAGGCATTTGCTCCAATGCCTCAGCCAAGGGAATGTTGATTTCTAGCTTCTTGAAAGTCTCAAGGAACTTATGAAAGTGTTGATCCTTTGCTTCATTGTGGAATCTTTGGGGGTACGGCAGTGGAGGTGTAATGCTCTTCTCCACTTGCTGCTATCCTTGAACTTCTTCCTTTGAACTATGTGACTGGTTGTCTTTCTCTTTGATCTTCTCTGAGACATCTTTGCTTATTATCAGTTCCTTATTGCTAGCTTCCCCTTTCTCTGATGGTTCTTTGTTGTTGTCTAAAGACTTCTTGGTTACCTCCTTGTTGCTGTTGTTCACCAGTGTCTTTCCACTCCTTAGTTGTATTGCCTTACACTCTTCCTTAGGATTAGGAATGGTGTTACTTGGTAGTGAGCTTGATGGTCTCTCAACAGAAATCTGCTTGGAGATTTGTCCAATCTGCCTCTCTAGGCTCTTTATGGAGGCTTCCTGGTTCTTTGTGGTCAATTCTTGGTTCTTCATCATCTTCTCCATGAGCATCTCCAGATTAGTGATTCTCTGAGAGTCTTGTGAGATTGGTTGGTTGTGGGGTGTTGATGGTTGATGGTAAGTATTTTGGTTAGTGGGTTGGTTATTGGATGGATAATGGTTGGAGTTGGGGTAATTGTTTTGGGGTTTTCTGTAAGGATTTTGGTTAGTTGGCTGCTGGTTGTGGTTTTGGTTGTTTCTTGGAGTGTTTTTATTTGAGTTCCTCTGCCATGGTTGTTGATTGTGGTTGTAATTGTCTCCCCACCTAAGGTTTGGGTGGTTCTTCCAGGATGGATTGTAGGTGTCACCATACACTTCATTCTGTCCAGAGTTTTGGTTGTGCATATACTGCACTTGCTCTTATTGCTGTTCTTCTTGGTTCTCCTCATTCTGCCCCCAAGTGGTTGATGGTTGGCTCGTGTTGACTGCTGCAACTTGGAGATTGTCAATCCTCTTGGCCATTTGCTCAAATTATTGTTGAATCTGTTGTTGCATCATTTTGTTTTGAGCTAGGATTGAATCCACTCCTTCCAACTCCATCACTCCTTTCCTTTGTGATGGTTGGCGTTGCCTTTGATGAGCAAAGAAATACTGGTTGTTAGCCACCATGTCAATGAGCTTTTGAGCTTCCTCTGCAGTTTTCATGAGTTGTAAAGAGCCTCCAGCTGAGTGATCCAATGCTTCCTGGGATTTCAATGTTAAGCCTTCATAAAAATTTTGCAACCTATCCCATTCAGTGAACATTTTAGGAGGACACTTCCTGATTAGAGCCTTGTATCTCTCCCATGCCTCATAGATGGGTTCAGCCTCCATTTGCGTGAATGTTTGTACCTCAGTCTTCAACCTAATGACCCTTTGAGGTGGGTAAAATTTGGCAAGGAACTTGGTTACCAAATCATCCCAATTGTTGATGCTGTCTCTTGGGAAGGGTTCCAACCATTGAGTGGCTTTGTCTCTGAGAGAGAATGGGAATAGCAGTAGCTTGTAGCTGTCAGGAGGCACACCATTAGTTTTGACAGTGTCACAAATTCTCAAGAAGGTAGACAAGTGTTGATTGGGGTCTTCAAGTGGTCCTCCTCTATAAGAGCAATTATTTTGAACTAGAGTGATAAGTTGTGGCTTTAGTTCAAAATTGTTTGCATTGACATTTGGAGTTAAGATGCTGCTTCCACAATGTCTAGGATTTGCAAAAGTATAGGAAGCCAAAACTCTCCTCTGTGGTGGATTGTTGTTGTTGTTGGCTGCTCCCCCTGGTGGATTTGGTGGATTGGTTGAATGTTCTTCCATATCTTGAAATTTTTCTTCTGACTCCTCCTCTCCAACAATATTTTCCCTCTTTCAGCTCTTCTTAATCTCCTGAGGGCTCTTTGGTCAGCTTCAGATAAAATGGGAATGGCTCTCCCTATACCTGACATACAAACACAGCACAAGAAACAAAGAACCAGAAAACAGTGGAACTTCAATCTATTGCTAGAATGAAGTTTTGGTTAGCTTAGGCAAATAATCAAACAGTTAATGTGTTAGTGAAAAGGAAAAAAATGCTTAATCTAGATCTCCACTTCACTTAATCATTGTCAATCTATTTCAATCCCCAGCAATGGCGCCAAAACTTGATGCACGGAAAACGATCCGACACAAAACTCACCGGCAAGTGTACCGGGTCGCATCAAGTAATAAAACTCACGGGAGTGAGGTCGATCCCACAGGGATTGAAGGATTGAGCAATTTTAGTTTAGTGGTTGATTTAGTCAAGCGAATCAAGTATTGGTTGAGTGATTTTGTATCTGACAGCAAGTAAATAGCAGGAAATGTAAAGGGAGAGGGGTAATTGACAAGAATTTAAAGTGCAGAAAAATTAAAAGAGCTGAATCTTAAAGGGCAAGTAATGTAAATTGCAGAAACTTAAATTGCATGAAATATAAATTTGCTTGAATCTTAAATGGGTTAGGGATGTGGGATTGCAGAGATTAAACAAGGAAAATAAAATGCAACAAACAGAATGGAAGATGAATTCAATTGAACCAGATCTCAAATAGGAATGAAAATAAGCTTGGTGTAACAATTAAACAAGGAAATTAAAATTGAAAAACATAGATCTCAGGACTCAAGAGACTAGATAGCCAAGTCTAGATGTCACTGCCTTCCTAGATCCAAATTCAGAATTCAATTGCAAGAGAAGTAAAGATCAAACAGTAGAAAACTAAATTCAATTTCCAATTTCTCAAGAGTGCAGTGAAAATCAAAACAGAGAGAGATCTCAAGGTGAGATTGAGATACAATTTCCTCAATTCTCAACACCCAAGTCACAAGCAAGTATGCAGGAAATGAAAACAAGAAACCTAGAGGAAGAGAATTCAATTCCCCTCCCAGAAACTAACAACCCAAAATGTAAAGTGAGCTCTCTCCTATGAGTACTATGAAAATTCTAAAGAAAGGCTCCCCAAAAGAAAAAGCTCCCCAAAAACTTAAATTCTAAGCTATTTATACACTTTCTTCAAATGATCTTCAAGCCTTGAATTTGGCCCTTGCTCTTGATGGAATTGGGTTGACAAAAGCCTCTGTTGATTGTTCTTGGTGTTAGGGAGAAATCCGTTTGCAACTTGGGCCTTGGGGATTTACGTTTGAGTTGACGTTTGAGGCAAACGTTGACTCAAACTCCTTCGTGTGCCAATTATGCAGCTCAGCCATTCTGCTGTCATCCACGTTTGAGCCAGCGTTTGAGGTCAAACGTGAGCTCAAACGTGGTTCCCTCCAAGCTTCTCTTTTGGCCAATGTTTGACCTAATGTTTGAGGCAAACGTTGGCACAAACGTGGCTCAACCAAGGCATCAAACAGGGTGCTCTTCCATGCTCTTCCATGCTAAAATGTAGCCAACGTTTGACCTCACGTTTGAGGCAAACGTTGGCCCAAACGTTGCTGTGCCCAGGGGTGATCTTTCTTTTTTTTTTTTGGCGCCAACGTTTGACCTCATGTTTGAGGCAAACGTTGGCGCAAACGTTGCCTTCCTTGAGTGGTGTTCAGGTGCTAGCGTTTGACCTCACGTTTGAGGCAAACGTTGGCGCAAACGTTGCCTTCCTTGAGTGGTGTTCAGGTGCTAGCGTTTGACCTCACGTTTGAGGCAAACCCTGGCGCAAACGTTGGCCCTCCCCCTGCTTCATCTTCAGCCAACGTTTGCCTCAACGTTTGAGGCAAACGTTGGCGCAAACGTGGGCGACCTCCAAGGTGTCTTTCAGCTGTTACTCACGTTGGAGTTCATGTTTGAGGCAAACGTGAGCTCAAACGTGAATCCCTTCCTTCCAAGCCCATTCTTGCAACCTTCTTCCAAGCTTTATTCCACCTATCATCAATCAACAATTGTATCAAAGCTATGCCATAATCATGAGAGTTATTCTTCTTCTTGTCATATAAGCAATTGTGGCACAAAAACTCATGAAAATACATCAATTTATCCATGGTTGATTGAATCAAGGGAAACATGAAATTCTACCCAATTGGCTTACTTGTGGCTCAAGAAAGTGCATAAAACCAAATGAAAATCAAAGAAAAAGACTAGTAAAACTAGGCTAAGATGACTTGTCATCAGTTTTCACATTAAATTCTTGTGTTGTGATTGTGTCTATTTTATTTCTCTATGAAAGGTATTTTCTCAAGGGGTAATGGTGTATTATTCCCAACACCCCAAACATGTAAGTGCCTTATACTGGGCCTTTTTCCAGTCCAATTTTCATAAGGGGTTTTGCCAACTACTTTACTTGGCACCCTATTAAGAATATACACTGAGATCTTTGAGGCTTCTCCCCAGAGTGATTCAGGTAAGGAAGAATGACTAATCATACTTTTCACCATATTCTTAAGAGTTCGGTTCTTGCGCTCTGCAATACCAATCATGCTAGATTTTTTTGGCATGGTGTATTGCAGAACAATACCACACTCCTCTAGGAAAAGAGCAAAAGGTCTAGGACATTGCTCATCTGAACCGTCATATTTTTCATAGTATTCCCCACGATGAGCAGATTTGACAGCTTTAATTTTCTGCCCGAGTTAAAGTTCAACTTCAACTTTAAAAGACTTGAAAATATCCAAGGCTTGGAACTTTTCATGGATTAAATATAAATACCCGTAACTAGAGTAATTATCTAGGAACGTAATAAAATACCGTTGTCCTTTCCAAGAAACAGTAGGAAATGGGCCACATATATCAGTATGTATCAGTTCTGAGACATCTTTAGCTCTATCGGCACCTAATTTTCTTTTGTTTGTCCTTTTCCCCTTTATTCACTCATTGCAAATTTCAAAGTCTGCCAAATTTAGGGGTCCAAGAATTTCATCCGACACGAACCTCAGAATTCTCAATTTAGAGATGTGGCCTAGGCTTTTGTGCCATAATGATGCTGAATTCTCATTTAGTTTTCGTTTTGCATCTATTTGTAGTATTTCATTATAATAGAAATTCAAATCAAGCCTATATAGATTGTCAACCAAACGACCAGAGCAAATATTATTCGAATTATAAAAGAGACTAACTTTACTGTTTTCGAATGAACAAAAATAACCTTATTTGTCCAAACGAGAAATAGAAACTAAATTCCATCTAAATGATGGTATATAAAATGTCTATAATAAATCCAAGTAAAATCTACTCGTGGAACATAATTTAAAGCTTTCTATAGCTTCTACTGCAACTATATTGCCGTCTGCTACATAGATGTATCTTTCAACATTACTTAGCAGTCGGCCCCACAGGCAACCCTACATAGTAACACTTACATGAGTAATAGCAGCAGAATCTACCCACCAAGTATCAACAAAAAGCATAACTTAAACTAGTCTCAGAATAAACGAAAGTAAGAACTATACCCTTATTTACACGCCAAGTGGTATATTCGGTACAATCCTTCTTCATGTGTCCTACCTTCTTACAGAAGAAACAGGTTGAAACTTGATCCTGTTTCGTAGTTTTTTTCTACTGAGAAGGCATATTCGCAGTAGTATCACACATTGAGAATATGAAGCCATACGAGCACTTTCAGTCTTATCTTGCTATAGCCTCTCTTCTTCTTGCATACGATGAGATATAAGCTCTTTTAAGGACCAAGTGTCCTTCAAAGTGTTATAACTCACTTTGAATTGTCCAAAGTGTGCAACAAGGGAGATCAAAATGAAATGCACGAGTCAATCTTCAGACAACTCTAACTTTGGTGCTTCCAATTTTGAAGCAAGATGAGACATTTCCATAATGTACTCCCTTATGTTCCCTTTACCTTTATACCTCATGGAGACAAGTTTGCTCAAAAGACTACTTGCCTCCGCCTTTTCATTCTTAGCAAAGAATTTTTGAACATCTTTCAGGAGCTATCTGGCATCTTTATCCTCAGTAATTGAGCCCCGAAACGCCTCAATAATTGAGCGTTTCATAATCATAATGATCATTCGATTGGATCTCTCCCACTTCTCTATTTTAACCTCATTGAGATTTTCTGGAGTAGAAATGGGTTTCTCCTCTCGAAGAGCTATATTAAGATCCATACAATCGAGGAAAATCTCCATGGTATCCTTCCAAACTTTAAAGTTTGAACCATTCAACATAGAAATATTGCTAATTTGTGCAGAAACATTGGTAGCTGAAGCCATAGTTTCTGGATTAGAACAAAAAGAATATGCAGTAAACATTAGTTAAATAATGAAAAAATCCGTATTTAGATATCTAGAACAACGTTAATTTTCAATCTTTGGATAGAAAAATTAAATGTAAGTGATACTCTCATTGCAGTAATCAAATATTGCCAAAATTCCTATCACACGTTAAGCTTTTCTTTGGGCCGACTTAATGCGCACATGGAGACTTAAACTTCGCAACCTATTTATTACCGCATATATTTTCTATTAATTGGCAAAACAATAACCTTCCTTTGGGCCGATTATTGACCGTATAATGAATAAAAAATAAACAAAGTGTGCAATGCTTATTATTTGGCCAAACAATAAACATCCTTTGGGCCGATTATTATCCGCATAAATAATAAGTATTACTTTATTCTTAATTAGTTACCTAAACATGTATTTACTATCAATATGTGTATATAATTCGGCCAAATACAAACCTTCCTTTGGGTTGACCAATATTCGCATCAATTATATATCGCCATATTCCTTATATTTTGTTCAATCTATTTATTCCAAAATCAAATCTTTATAAAATGAATGGGTATAATAATCCAAATTGTTACTAATTTCCTTATGTAATAATTACATTTTTTTATTATTGATATATACTATACACTTAATTTGGCTAAATATAAATCTCCTTTTAGATCAATTAATATTTATATAAGTGACATATACATATTAATTTTTATATCCTAAAAGGATAATCAATTAATTTTATACCAAATTAGTGGCATTCACATAATAAAAAATGAGATAATTATAATTTAATAATATTTTATCAATATTTTAAAATAAATCATCAATATTTATTTATCAAAATAATTTTATGAGCATCGTCTCAAAAAAAAAAGAAATAACCGAATACAAGAGGTATCTATCACAAATACACAATAATGTGTATAGCCAAAAAATAACATAATGATGTCTCCAAATTTACATACATAATAGTACGAGTATATATATAGAAAGAATTAACCCAAGATGGCATATATATATGAGGAGTGCTATACATACAAGTTTTTTTGACTTACAAGTCTTACAAGTTACTAGGCCTTTTAATGCGTTATTTAACGTTTCCTGTTTTCAAAGCGCTACACTCAGAACGGTTCTTCTTCTTCCTCTTCCTCTTCCTCTTCGTTTTTTTTTTCGATTTTTATGGTTTCTGAAATCAAGCTTTGAAATCGTTTTGAAGAAGTAGAAGCAGCAGAAGATGAGGAGAAAGAGAAAGAGTTCTGAATTATGCAACAAATTTTGGGTGTATTTCTTAAATACTTTGGGTGTATTTTTTGTAATCTTTTGGGTGTATTTCTGTAATCCTTTTGAAGATAATGGAACTTTAGAAATACACCCAAACGATTACAGAAGTACATCCAAAATGATTATAGAAATACACCCAAAGGATTACAGAAATACACCCAAATGGTTACAGGAATTCACCCAAATGATTATAGAAAATACACCCAAAGGATTACAGAAAATACACCCAAAGGATTTAAAGAAATACACCCAAAATTCGTTAAAATATATCTTATGCATAATTCAGAACTCTTTCTCTTTCTCCTCCTCATCTTCTACTGCTTCTTCTTCTTCAAAAACGATTTCACCATGAAAAATCGAAAAAAAGATAAAACAGAGAAAAAAGAACGTAAATGAAGAAGAAGAGGAAGACGATGAAGAAGAACGTGAAGAAACGAAAGAAAAGGAGAAGAAGAAGAGTAAGAGGAAGAAGAACGTGCAGCAAGAAGAAGAAGAAGAAGAAGAATGAGAAAGAGAAGGCAAGAAATGAAAGAAAAGAAGAAGGAGAAGACGAAGAGGAAGAAGAATAGTTGAAAGCGTGTTTTGAGCGTTAGTTTTAATTGAACTTGTAAGGCTTACAAGCTTTAATCGCTTGTATGCGAAGAATTTTATATACATGTGGTAGCAATAAACCGAACCATGTAAGGATGTTTAAAAAATATATATGTATATAATTTTACAACACAAAAAATTCTAAATGTATACGAAGTACACATATACATATATTAATCCAAAAGGAATAACAAATTGAATATTTTAATGATTAAATTATGAATGGTTTTAATACCATTTGTTAGAATAAATAATTTTATTAACCCAAATTATCTATATTAAGTTATTAAAAATATATGATAATGCGGAAGCGTACCTTTATTAGTAGAAATTAGAAATTAGACGGAAGAATTGTTTCAGTCTTGTAGTCCTTTCGACCTTCTTTAACCAAAGCCTTCTTCTATATTTTTAGGCGGCTGAATTGTAATCTTTTTTATGGGAAAAGAGTAACAAAGATAACTTTTGGTATATTGGGGATCGAAATCATAAAGATACTATTTGTATTTGAATATGGCACCTATTAAACACTAAAGTCCAAATAAAATAGTATTTAAAGTCCAAATGATAATATATCTAAAATCCAAAAGATAATTATCTAAAGAATAAAAGATAATATCTGGTTTTATTCTCATTTAATTCCAAATCAAAAGTAATAATGACTTATTTAATTTAGCATTTAAAATAATAAATAAGATTACTATTATATAAGTCATTTAATTTAAAATAGCATAATTTGTGATTATAATTAATATATATTGCTTATACACAAATTAGAAAATTAAAATAATTTTCTAAAAGTGAATAACTGAATATAATTGGATAAGGGTTCTTTGAGAAAAACTTGTTTAATTAGTTTTCACATAATAAGTGTTATTATTTTGGTTATTCTCCAATAACAGCCATCACTCTTTTTTCCCAATTTAAAAACTTTTTTATACAAAAATTATGTTTAAATTGGGATTTTTAAATAAATTAAATATTTAGCCATATATATATACTCTAGGATGAATTCTAATATTTATAACTACGGTGGTTATTATATGCATATTGTCAAAATTAAAGTTGCAATTTTTAATATTTTGGTACCACTTTTTTAATAATAGTTTTTTGAATTAATATTTAATTTGATCTTTCGATTTATGCGCGAGTTTCAATTTAGTCTTTAAATTTTCAATTGCTTTTATTTAGTTTATAAATTTTGTAAACTTGACTTACAATAGTTTCTAAGATAATTTTTGACACATAAATATTAATGGAGCGTTAATATAGACAGTCAGATACCATGGTGGAATTTATAAAATGATGCCATTTTAATTTTGAGGCTCAAATAACTCAAAAATAATATAAAAACACTTATTTTGGAAAAAAAAAGTTTCAATAAACGCCACTTACAATATTGTTTTTTATTATTTGAGTATCAAAACAAAAACAATGTCATTTTAGAGAGTGCAACGTAGTATTTAACTACCTATATCTATTAACATTTGTACGTCGAAAAATATTCTAAAGACTAATAAGAGTTATGTTCATACCCTGACCCAACGCTAGGGCCCAGGTCCAAACGAAAGGCCCAACCCACAAGGATGAGCCTCGCATTATGCCACCTTCTCCTGAGAAGTCGGTTCTCGCCACGACTTGCTTTAAAGAAGTCGGAAACGAGGATTAGCTGGCAGATAATACTAAAATAACTGCCCCTAAAATCTCTCAACCCACTTCCAGGAGCCATATCTCACCTTCCCTAAGATAAAGGGACGGTTATCCACCTTAAAAGGTGGAATTACTTCAGCGGTGGTTATTGGTTCACCACTATAAATACACTGACACCCCTCAGGTATCTCTAAGTCCTAATACTCTCTAGACCTGCTCACACCCTTGCTGACTTAGGCATTGATGAGCGGATAATTTATACGCTTTTTGGCATTGTTTTTAGTATGTTTTTAGTATGATCTAGTTAGTTTTTAGTGTATTTTTATTAGTTTTTAGTTAAAATTCACTTTTCTGGACTTTACTATGAGTTTGTGTATTTTTCTGTGATTTCAGGTATCTTCTGGCTGAAATTGAGGGTCCTGAGCAAAAATCTGATTCCGAGACCAAAAAGAACTGCAGATGCTGTTGGATTCTAACCTCTCTGCACTCGAAGTGGATTTTCTGGAGTTACAGAAGCCCAATTGGTGCGCTCTCAACGGCATTGGAAAGTAGACATCCTGGGCTTTCCAGCAATATATGATAGTCTATACTTTGCCCGAGATTTGATGGCCCAAACCGGCGTGGCAATTCAGCCTCAGAAATTCCAGCGTTTAACGCTGGAACTGGCATAAAACTTGTAGTTAAACGCCCAAACTGGCATAAAAGCTGGCGTTTAACTCCAGAAAAGGTCTCTACACGAAA
>NC_029778.3:29329823-29331085 GCF_000817695.3 Arachis duranensis | reverse complement strand
CCATTTACTCATTTCTGTATACCCTAGGTTACTAGCTTACTATTAATAGGATCTCTTGACATTGTTTCTGTACCTCATGACACTTTACACGTTTCATTGTATCTTCTACAGTATGAGTCTCTAAACCCCATGGTTGGGGGTGAGGAGCTCTGCTGTGTCTTGATGGATTAATGCAATTACTACTGTTTCTCATTCAATCATGCTTGCTTCTATTCTAAGGTAATACTTGTTCTTAAAGGCCTGATCGAGAACCGACAGATGATTAGCCATGCTGTGACAGAGCATAGGAACATTTTCACTGAGAGGATGGGAGGTAGCCATTGACAACAGTGAAACCCTACATACAGCTTGCCATGGAAGGAGCCTTGCGTGGTTGAGGAAGAAGACAGTAGGAAAGCAGAGATTCAGAAGACAGAGCATCTCCAAAACCTCAACCTATTCCCTATTACTGCAAAACAAGTAACCATTTCATGTTCTTTTGCTTTTCACAATCAATCCTGATAATTTCTGATATCCTGACTAAGAGTTACAAGATAACCATAGCTTGCTTCAAGCCGACAATCTCCGTGGGAATATGCATGATAACCACAGATTGCTCAACCTGACAATCCTCGTGGGATCGACCCTCACTCACCTGAGGTATTACTTTGATGACCCGATGCATTTTCCGGTTAAGTTGTGCAGAGTTCAATTTCGCGCACCAAGTTTTTGGCGCTATTGCCGAGTATTGTTTGTGATTGACAAACTAACGGTTGTCTTGTTCATTAGATCAGTTATTTTTATTGTTCTTCTTTTAATTCTATTTTATATTTTCTTTATTTCGAAAATTATCCAAATAAGGGGTGTCCTGTTTTTCTTCTTGGTATTCGAACTGTTCTTGCTATTTTTCTTTGTTTGATCCTAAAAATTTTAAGTTTGGTGTCTTTTTGTTGTTTTTCTCTTTCCTCTTTTCAAAAATCAAATCTTTTTCATAAAAATTTTTCAATCATATCTTTTTAATTACTGTTTCCAAAATCTTTTTAATTAACTAATTGATTCAGTTCTCAATTTGCTTTGATCTTATTTTCTTTTTGATTTTCGAATTTTCACTTTAATTTTCTTTTGTTTTATTTTATTTTTTTTCGTTTAATCCAAAAAAAAGGGGGAAACAAAATATATCTATTTGCAACCAATTATGGATCTAAGTGGGATTGATCAGTCCAAAAGGACTCTGGGGTCATATGCTAACCCCATTACAGCTGCATATGGGAGTAGCATCTGTA
>NC_029778.3:29328094-29329581 GCF_000817695.3 Arachis duranensis | reverse complement strand
AATGCCTGGGAGAGGTATAGAGGTATGCTAAGAAAATGCCCCTCTGAAATGTTTTCAGAGTGGGTACAGTTAGACATCTTCTACTATGGGCTTACAGAAAAAGCTCAGATGTCTTTAGACCACTCAGCTGGTGGATCTATCCACATGAGGAAGACAATTGAAGAAGCTCAAGAGCTTATAGACACTGTTGCTAGAAATCAATATTTGTACTCTAGCAATGAGTTCTCTCCAAAAGAGGAAGTCATGGCACTAGCCACTGATCCTAATCTTCAAGAACAGATGATTGAGCTTAATCAACAATTGCTCCTGATGACAGAACAGTTAGCAGAATTTAAAGAGATGCTCCATGAAACTAAAGTTGCTAACAAGAACATGGAACTACAGTTGAATCAAGCTAAACAGCAAATATCTAAACAGATAACAGAGGAGTGTCAAGCAGTTCAACTGAGAAGTGGGAAGACACTGAACAACACTGCTCAAAGTAGCAAAAATCCAAATAAGGAACAATTGACAGAGGATAACCAAACCACTGTCCAAAATTCCTCTGAGGACAGTAAGAGCCCAGAGAGGATTACTTTTGGCGTTCAAACGCCAGAAAGGGGAGGAAAGCTGGCGTTAAACGCCCATTCCTTGCCCAGTTCTGGCGTTCAAACGCCAGAAAAGGGGGAAAAGTTGGCGTTAAACGCCCATTTTCCACCCAACCCTGGCGTTCAGACGCCAATGGGGAATCAGACACCTGAGAGTGCTGATAGTAACCCCTCTAAAAAGGCTTCTCCAACCACTTCTGTAAGGAATAAACCTGCAGCATCTAAGGTTGAAGAATATAGAGCCAAGATGCCTTATCCTCAAAAACTCCGCCAAGCAGAACAGGATAAGCAATTTGCCCGCTTTGCAGACTATCTAAGGACTCTTGAAATAAAGATTCCATTTGCAGAGGCACTTGAGCAAATACCTTCTTATGCTAAGTTCATGAAAGAAATCTTAAGTCATAAGAAGGACTGGAGAGAAACTGAAAAAGTATTTCTCACTGAAGAATGCAGTGCAGTCATTCTGAAAAGCTTACCAGAAAAGCTTCAAGATCCAGGAAGCTTTATGATACCATGCACATTAGAGGGTACTTGTACCAAGAAAGCTCTATGTGATCTTGGGGCAAGTATCAACCTAATACCTGCATCCACTATCAGAAAGCTTGGCTTGACTGGAGAAGTCAAGCCAACCAGAATATGTCTCCAACTTGCTGATGGCTCCATTAAATACCCATCAGGCATAATTGAGGATATGATTGTCAAGGTTGGGCCATTTGCCTTTCCAACTGACTTTATAGTGCTGGAAATGGAGGAGCACAAGAATGCAACTCTCATTCTAGGAAGACCTTTCCTAGCAACTGGACGAACTCTCATTGATGTACAAAAAGGGGAAGTAACCCTGAGAGTCAATGAGGATGAGTTCAAGTTGAATGTTGTCAAAGCTATGCAGCATCCAGACAC
>NC_029778.3:29325023-29326817 GCF_000817695.3 Arachis duranensis | reverse complement strand
GACTGGGAAGTGCATGGATGAATCCATCATCCTTGGCAGACCCTTCCTAGCCACAGCAAAGGCTGTGATTGATGTTGATAGAGGAGAGTTGATCATTCAAGTGAATGAAGAATCCTTGGTGTTTAAGGCCCAAGGATATCCCTCTGTCATCATGGAGAGGAAGCATGAAGAGCTTCTCTCAAAACAGAGTCAAACAGAGCCCCCACAGTCAAACTCTAAGTTTGGTGTTGGGAGGCTACCACCAACTTCTAAGTTTGGTGTTGAACCCCCACATTCAAACTCTAAGTTTGGTGTTGGGAGGTTCCAACTTTGCTCTGAGCCTCCGTGAGGCTCTATGAGGGCCCACTGTCAAGCTACTGACACTAAAGAAGCGTTTGTTGGGAGGCAACCCAATGTTATATTTTATCTAATTTCCTTTGTTATTTTATGTTTTCTATAGGTTGATGATCATGAGAAGTCACAAAATCAATTGAAAAAGCAAAACAGAAAGAAAAATAGAAAGAAAAATAGCACACCCTGGAGGAGAACTTGCTGGCGTTTAAACGCCAGTGAGGCTAGCAGATGGGCGTTTAACGCCAGTCTGGCACCATTCTGGGCGTTTAACGCCAGAAAGGGGCATCAGACTGGCGTTAAACGCCAGGAATGGGCACCAAGCTGGCGTTAAACGCCAGAAATGGGCACCAGCCCGGCGTTTAACGCCAGAATTGGCTAAAAACGCATTTTTGCATGCCATTTGGTGCAGGGATGACTTTTCCTTGACACCTCAGGCACCACTTGGTGCAGGGAGGAATTATCCTTGCCACCTCAGGATCTGTGGACCCCACAGGATCCCCACCTACCCCACCACTCTCTCTCTTCTTTCTTCTTTTGCTCGAGGACGAGCAAACTTTCTAAGTTTGGTGTGGTAAAAGCGTTGCTTTTTGTTTATCTACAATCATTTATGGCACCTGAGGCCGAAAAAACCTCTAGAAAGAGGAAAGGGAAGGCAAAAGCTTCCACCTCCGAGCCATGGGAGATGGAGATATTCATCTCAAGGGATGCACTTTCCTCCACAAAACTATTGGGAGCAAATCAATACCTCCCTAGGAGAATTGAGTTCCAACATGGGACAACTAAGGGTGGAGCACCAAGAACATTCCATCCTCCTCCATGAAATTAAAGAAGATCATAGAATCATGAGAGAGGAGCAACAAAGGCAAGGAAGAGACATTGAGGAGCTCAAGCACTCCATAAGATCTTCAAGAGGAAGAACAAGCCGCCATCACTAAGGTGGACCCGTTCTTTAATTTCCTTGTTCTTTATTTTCTATTTTTCGAATTTTTATGCTTATGTTTATCTATGTTTGTGACTCATTACATGATCATTAGTATCTTAGTGTCTATGCCTTAAAGCTATGAATGTCCTATGAATCCATCACCTCTCTTAAATGAAAAATGCTTTAATCACAAAAGAACAAGAAGTACAGGATTTCGAATTTATCTCTGAAACTAGTTAAATTAGTTTGATGTGGTGACAATAATTTCTGTTTTCCGAATGAATGCTTGAACAGTGCATATGTCTTTTGAATTTGTTGTTTTGAGAATGTTAAAATTGTTGGCTCTTGAAAGAATGAGGAAAAAGAGAATTGTTATTGAGGATCTAAAAAAATCATCAGATTGATTCTTGAAGCAAGAAAAAGCAGTGGATACAAAAAAAAATTTCGAAAAAAAAAAGAAGAGAAAAAAGAAAGAAAAAGAAAGAAATAAAGTTGTGATCCAAGGCAAAAAGAGTGTGCTTAAGAACCCTGGACACCTC
>NC_029778.3:29314834-29323803 GCF_000817695.3 Arachis duranensis | reverse complement strand
ATTTTCACTGAGAGGATGGGAGGTAGCCATTGACAACGGTGAAACCCTACATACAGCTTGCCATGGAAGGAGCCTTGCGTGCTTGAGGAAGAAGACAGTAGGAAAGCAGAGATTCAGAAGACAGAGCATCTCCAAAACCTCAACCTATTCCCCATTACTGCAAAACAAGTAACCATTTCATGTTCTTTTGCTTTTCACAATCAATCCTGATAATTTCTGATATCCTGACTAAGATTTACAAGATAACCATAGCTTGCTTCAAGCCGACAATCTCCGTGGGATCGACCCTTGCTCACGCAAGGTATTACTTGGACGACCCAGTGCACTTGCTGGTTAGTTGTGCGGAGTTGCAAAAGTGTGATTGCAATTTCGTGCACCAGGCATCGGAGTGTCTTTGCAGGTACCACCCCCATCTCACTCACACTCACAAGTCGGACGGAGGCCCCAAAAGTGTGAACCCATTCGAAGGCTTCCCTCCTCAGATGATTGGGCCAACCTAACAAATCCAGCCCATTAATCTCCGGTTACCCATCGTAACATTGGCACCGTTGCCGGGGACCCGAGAGATCAACCAGTAATGGCAGATAACTCACCGGAGGATGGTCATACAGCGTCTAATTCCGAACAAGAAAATCTAGGTACTGGAAACAACGACGTGGACCTGACCCTTCACCAGAGAGCCAACGACTAGCATAGAGAAGGTACCTCTGGGTTAAAAAACCCAAAGGTAAACTCCTCGGAAGGACGAGAATCAGGAAAGGAAGGGCCACCCCATGCAGCCGAGCTAATGGGGTTGATCCATCGTCACCAAGGTCGTTTGGAACAGCTGGAACAGGAATTAGAATGACAACGAGAGGCAGAGAGAAATCTCAAAAAAGAGAGAGAGTGACAAAAAGAGTTAGAAGAAAAACTCTTGAAGCTAGAATCTTCCCTTAGAAGTCGGAACTCCCGTGGCGACCGAGAAGAATCTCCCCTGGGAGGAGAGGATCCGTTCAGTGAGGACATAATGAGGGCAAAGTTCTAAGAAACTTCAAAACAGAGGCCAAACAAGATGTCCTTGAAGTTACCGGGTTGAACCTCGGCTGGATGAACCCCCCT
Organism: Arachis duranensis; assembly: GCF_000817695.3. Classification (NCBI taxonomy): domain Eukaryota; kingdom Viridiplantae; phylum Streptophyta; class Magnoliopsida; order Fabales; family Fabaceae; genus Arachis; species Arachis duranensis. Next base: position 29,322,705 of record NC_029778.3, on the reverse strand, counting down.
AGTTGAATACTTAAAATTCGACATCCTCCCTAAAGAGAAAAAAAAGGCCAAGAAAATCCGGAGGGAAGCACAATACTATACTCTGGTGAAAAATATCCTCTATAAAAGAGGAATATCAACACCATTGCTGAAGTGCATTCCGACCTCAAGGACCACTGAAGTGCTAGAGGAGGTTCATAATGGGATTTTCGGAAACCATCTCGGAGCCAGGTCGCTAGCCAGAAAGGTAATCCGAGCTGGGTTCTACTAGCTGACCTTGCAAAAGGATGCCACAGAATTTGTGAAGAAGTGCCAGCCATGCCAAATGCATGCAAATTTCCACGTGGTTCCCCCCGAGGAGCTCATCAGTATAACTTCTCCATGGCCTTTCGCAAATGGGGGATGGACCTATTAGGGCCTTTTCCCCAAGTCCCAGGACAAATAAAATACTTAATAGTAGGAATAGACTACTTCACAAAGTGGATAGAAGCAGAACCCTTAGCCACCATCACCGCACAAAAAAGTCAGAAGTTCCTCTACAAAAATATTATCACAAGGTATGAAAATACCTCGTTCCATCACCACAGATAATGGTACACAGCTCACCGACTCAACCTTCAGAAGCCTGGTAGCCAGTATGAAGATAAAACACCAGTTCACCTCGGTGGAACATCCACAAGCAAACGGACAAGCCGAGGTGGCCAACAAAGTTATACTGGCAGGATTGAAGAAAAGGTTGCAAGACGCAAAGGGAGCTTGGGCTGAAGAGCTTCCCCAAGTATTATGGGCTTACCAGACGATGCCCCAATAGGCCACAGGGGAAACACCCTTTCGACTTGCCTATGCTGTGGAAGCCATGATACCAGTAGAAATCGACGAGCAAAGCCCAAGGCTGATCTTCCATGATGAGTTCGGGAACGTACAGGGGCACAAAGAGGAACTTGAACTACTCCCTGAAATCCGAGAACAAGCCCAAATAAGAAAAGCAGCATTAAAGCAACGGATGACCACCAGATACAACAAAAAAGTCATTCGAAGGAGCTTCGCCCCAGATGACTTGATCTTAATCAGAAATGACATTGGAGTCAATAAATCTGGAGAGAGAAAGCTCGCTGCTAATTGGAAGGGACTATACAAGATTAGTGAGGTCTTAGAAAAAGGTTATTACAAAGTGACCGACTTAAACGGCACCGAGCTACCTAGGTCGTGGCATGCTTGTAATATGAAAAGGTACTACAGTTAAAAGCGAACTCTACTCCCTGATATACTCTTTTCCCAACTTCATGATTTTTTCCCAAAAGAAAAGGGTTTTTTTCTGAAGGGGAGTTTTTAACGAGGCATCACAGTAGAGACTAAGGGGTCATAGATAGTCAAAAACCCTTAGTAGCAGTAAAGTACCTTCGCAAATAAATAAAGATCCTTTATAATATCTATTATAAATTCCTTCTCGCTTTCTTTCTTTCTACGAAACGCGCCAACTTAAGCTTGACAAAGCGTGAAAATCCCATGAACCAACCTAGATGGTCGTCAGGATAAAACAACGAGGTACAAGTCGGTGTAAAGAGGTTATAAAAGTCGATCGTGATAAACTCGTAAATTATCTGACTAACAAGTCGAAAAAAACCGAGAAACAAAGAAATGCATCGCAAAAATAACCTAAGTTATAGGAACTCAATAAATAAAAAAATTGAGTATAAGGAATGCCAAAAAGAGATCAGAAAACCTATGGAAAGCACTAAGACTGTCCCAAGTATTCAAGAAAAATTTAAGAAAAACTTAGAAGAAGGGACAGCCAGCCAAGAAAAAGGTTTTTCAAAACAAGGATCAAAAAGGTTTTTCGAAACCTAAACAGAAAGGCATGCGCACAACCAACAAAGATAACCTAAACCCTTGTCCAAAAAAGGATATTTTTAAATATTTTGTTTACGGCCATAAAAAGTCAAGGAAATGTCAGCAAAATACCACCACAGAATAAAAATAAATAGTTTAAAAAAGGAGGGACACAGGTCGGGCCCCCATATAGCCACAAATAATTTTTTTCTTTTCAGTTAGGAAGGACGTCACCACCAGAGTCAGGAAGAATAGTCGGAGCACCACCAGAGTCAGGGAGAGTAGTCGGAGAGCTATCGGGGCCAGGAAGAGAAATGTCCATAGGAGATGGAGTGGAAGTTCCAAGAGCCTTCGAAGAACTTGGGGCATCTTTTGGTCGGGAAGAGGACTCCATTATCCTCTGCCCCCGAGTCTTTAGACCAGACTCAGTGATATATCAGGGAGAGGGAGGAGAAACAATAGCTCCGTTGACCATAATTTTATCCGGATCCAAAGGAGAGAGATCCAGGTACCTGTTCTTTAAAGATCCCTCATGCTTCTTCAGCCCCGTCAGCAATGGAGTCCTCCAACTTTGTATAGGCCTCCCGAGCTCTCAGCAAATCCTTCTTCACCTCCACAAGATCCTCGAACAGGCTCGAATAACTCTCTTGCGTCTTCTCTCTCAGGCCCTCCGCCATGGAACACTGGGCCTGCAACTTCCTCTCCCTCTCCTGAAGGCCATTCCTCTCCTCCTTCAATTTGGCGACCTCCTCCCTCAGCACCTTCTCCTGCCCTTAATATAAGAGAAGCCTCCCCTCCAGCTCCTCAACCCTCGAGGATGAACCCAAAAAGCTAAAAGGAGTCTTCTAAAAAATATCAAGAAACTTTGTGTACATCCTGCCGCCCTGATACTCTCCTGAGCCAGAATTGTAAGGTGGTTTCAAACAGAAGCATCATCCATACTTATACGAGTATGAGGATAGATATGCTTCCAAACAAACTGAGACGCATCCACCTTGGCCTCACCTTCAAAAGAAGAGCTAGACTCTAAAGTCTTGCGCCTCTTCTTTTCTGGCTCAGGGGAAGATCGGGAAGGAGGGGACGGCAGAGAAGAGGCTGAGGAAGAAATAACAATAGGACGAGTGGGGGTCCCCAAATTGTGAGAAGGACGGAGAGGAGAAGGAAGAGAAGGACCAGCTTCCCTGGCACCGCCGACTCTGGCGTGGGACCTCGCTTTGGCCTCCTAAACTCTCTGGTAAAACTCCCTGGAATTCTTCTTTGCCATTTCTGTAAAAGAAATTAGGAAGCTAAAGTTAGTAAAACAAGTCGGAAAAAACAAGTCGTGTGACCATCAAGTCGGAAAATATGATAAATAAACAAAAAGCTACCTAGTTGAGCATGGACAAAGGTCGGAGATCCCTGGAGAAACTTTTTCGTATCTAGGTAGGGGGCTCTCCCCCATACTTCTCAGAAAAATCCCACAATGGCCGCCTCCACCTCATCCAAACCGTATTTTTCACAAGGAGAGGCCTCTATCCAGTACAGGGGGAAACGAGGAGAAGAAGTTTCATCCAGGAAAAAGGAGTGGTGACCCTCTACAGCTTGAACTTTGAAAAAGAAATTTTTGAAGTCAAGGAAGGATTCATCACAAAGGGTAAAAACTCTCTGGCCTTGTATGGCCCGGAAAGACACCTACTGCTGTTTGTTATTTTGCTCACTGAAGGGCTTAGTCATGTGAAAGAAATAAAAGAAAATCTTCAAAGAAGTCGGAAAGTCTAAAGCATGGCTGATAAATTGATAAATTTTTAGAAAACCCCAAGAATTAGGGTGAAGTTGGGTAGAAGCAACACGACAGTGGCATAAAACAGCTATCTCAAAGTCGGAAAAAGGAAGAAAAATGCCTAAGCGGGTAATCATGCTCTCATACATATAGAAAAAATGAGGGCCTGCCTTAGAAGCCCTCCCAAAACAAACCCGGTCTTCCGGACCCGGGGAAATCAGTTCATATTTCGGCTCATCCTCCTCAGAAGTACAAAGCCTATAATGAGTGCGAAGGTTGGCGATGAAGTCAGTATCAACAAAAGGTTCTTCTCCCAGAACCGTGACATCCACCCATTGAGCAAGGGTTTCTACAGAAGACATTTTCTCCTAGAAAGGGATAGCGAAACCTATAAAGAAAAAAGAAAAAGGATAAAAAACAGGGTCTCTAAGGGGCCTAGAATCAAACAAAACAGAGTCACTAGGAGCCTACGAGCCAACCCTCCTCTCTAAAATAAAAACATGTAAACAAAAGCACTTTGAAAAAAGAGAGTAGAGAAAAACTAACCTTTGCTTGAAAAAGGGCAGGGGCAGAGAAAGAGGAATTCCTTCGAACAAGAGCTTCTTTCGAACAGAGTAGAGGAAGTGTAAAAGTTTTCAGAAACGAAGCAAGGAAAGAGAGAAAAAGTATTTATAAAAATGTTAGGGGCATAATGGTAAAAACGGAGGCCGTCATTTAAAGAAAGGCACCGTTCCCAATGTAACTGATCCCCGCGTATGAATACACAAATCTCTAACGGATGCGACGTTTGATTAGACGCGACTGTTGAGAATTTTTAAAACACGTCGGTTCCAAAAAATCACGTCGGTTCCTTATCAGGTCGGCTACGGTCCCAAGTTAAAATACTCGACCCCAACTCTTAAAAGAAATTGGGCTCGAGTAGGGAAACTGTTCATACCCTGGCCCAACGCTAGGGCCCAAGTCCAAACGAAAGGCCCAACCCACAAGGATGAGCCTCGCATTACGCCGACCTTCCACTGAGAAGTCGGTTCTCGCCACGACTTGCTTTAAGGAAGTCGAAAACGAGGATTAGCTGGCAGATAATTGGTGCACGAAATTGTGATCATCAATGGTGCCATCAACATGGTACGCTCAATTGCAATCTCAACTCTTTATCACAACTTCGCACAACTAACCAGCAAGTGCACTGGGTCGTCCAAGTAATAAGCCTTACGCGAGTAAGGGTCGATCCCACGGAGATTGTTGGTATGAAGCAAGCTATGGTCATCTTGTAAATCTTAGTCAGGCAGATTCAAATGGTTATGGATGATTTAAGAATAAAACATAAAATAAAGATAGAGATACTTATGTAATTCATTGGTGAGAATTTCAGATAAGCGTATGGAGATGCTTTGTCCCTTCCGTCTCTCTGCTTTCCTACTGTCTTCTTCCAATCCTTCTTACTCATTTCCATGGCAAGCTGTATGTTGGGCATCACCGTTGTCAGTGGCTACAGTCCCGTCCTCTCAGTGAAAATGTTCAACGTGCTCTGTCACAGCACGGCTAATCATCTGTCGATTCTCAATCAGGTTGGAATAAAATCCATTGATTCTTTTGTGTCTGTCACTAACGCCCAGCCTTCAGGAGTTTGAAGCTCGTCACAGTCATTCAATCCTTGAATCCTACTCAGAATACCACAGACAAGGTTTAGACCTTCCAGATTCTCAAGAATGGCAGAATAAGAACAAGCCGAATTGAATAGAAGAACAATAGTAATTGCATTAATACTCGAGGTACAGCAGAGCTCCACACCTTAATCTATGGTGTGTAGAAACTCCACCGTTGAAAATACATAAGAACAAGGTCTAGGCATGGCCGAGAGGCCAGCCTCCCAATGATCTAAGATAGCATAATACTACTCAAAGATAGCTACCCCGATAAGAATACAATAGTAACAGGTCCTATATGTAGAGAACTAGTAGCCTAGGGTTTACAGAAATGAGTAAATGACATAAAAATCCACTTTCGGGCCCACTTGGTGTGTGCTTAGGCTGAGCATTGAAGCTTTCATGTGTATAGACTTTTCTTGGAGTTAAACGCCAGCTTTTGTGCCAGTTTAGGCGTTTAACTCCCATTCTTGTGCCAGTTCCGGCGTTTAACGCCAGGCAGTTTTGAGCTGATTTGGAACACCGGTTTGGGCCATCAAATCTCAGGCAAAGTATGAACTATTATACATTTCTGGAAAGCCCAGGATGTCTACTTTCCAACGCAATTGAGAGCGCGCCAATTGAGCTTTTGTAGCTCCAGAAAATTCACTTCGAGTGCAGGGAGGTCAGAATCCAACAGCATCTGCAGTCCTTTTCAGTCTCTGAATCAGATTTTTGCTCAGGTCCCTCAATTTCAGCCAGAAAATACCTGAAATCACAGAAAAACACACAAACTCATAGTAAATTCCAGAAAAGTGAATTTTAACTAAAAACTAATAAAAATATAATAAAAACTAACTAAAACATATTAAAAACATACTAAAAATAATGCCAAAAAGCGTACAAATTATCCGCTCATCACAACACCAAACTTAAATTGTTGCTTGTCCCCAAGCAACTGAAAATCAAATAAGATAAAGAGAAGAGAATATGCAATGAATTCCAAAATATCTATGAAGATCAGTATTAATTAGATGAGCGGGGCTTTTAGCTTTTTGCCTCTGAACAGTTTTGGCATCTCACTCTATCCTTTGAAATTCAGAGTGATTGGCTTCCATAGGAACTCAGAATCCAGATAATATTATTGATTCTCCTAGTTAAGTTTGATGATTCTTGAACACAGCTACTTTATGAGTCTTGGCCGTGGCCCAAAGCACTCTGTCTTCCAGTATTACCACCGGATACATACATGCCACAGACACATAATTGGGTGAACATTTTCAGATTGTGACTCAGCTTTGCTAGAGTCTCCAATTAGAGGTGTCCAAGGTTCTTAAGCACACTCTTTTTGCCTTGGATCATGACTTTATTTTTTTTCTTTTTCTTTTCATTTTTTTTTTGCTATTCACTGCTTTTTCTTGCTTCAAGAATCATTTTTATGATTTTTCAGATCCTCAGTAACATGTCTCCTTTTTCATCATTCTTTCAAGAGCCAACATTCATGAACAACAAATTCAAAAGACATATGCACTGTTCAAGCATACATTCAGAAGTTAAAAGTATTGCCACCACATCAAAATAATTAATCTGTTATAAAATTTAAAATTCATGCAATTCTTCTCTTTTTCAATTAAGAACATTTTTCATTTAAGAAAGGTGATGGATTCATAGGACATTCATAACTTTAAGGCATAGACACTAAGACACTAATGATCATAAGACACAAACATAGATAAACATAAGCATGAAATTTTGAAAAACAGGAAAATAAAGAACAAGGAAATTAAAGAACGAGTCCACCTTAGTGATGGCGGCTTGTTCTTCCTCTTGAAGATCTTATGGAGTGCTTGAGCTCCTCAATATCTCTTCCTTGCCTTTGTTGCTCCTCTCTCATGATTCTTTGATCTTCTCCAATTTCATGGAGGAGGGTGGAATGTTCTTGGTGCTCCACCCTTAGTTGTCCCATGTTGAAACTCAATTCTCCTAGGGAGGTGTTGATTTGCTCCCAATAGTTTTGTGGAGGAAAGTGCATCCCTTGAGGTATCTCAGGGATTTCATGATGAGTGGGATCTCTTGTTTGCTCCATCCTTTTCTTAGTGATGGGCTTGTCCTCATCAATGAGGATATCTTCCTCTATGTCAATTCCAACTGAATAACAGAGGTGACAAATGAGATGAGGAAAGGCTAACCTTGCTAAGGTAGAGGACTTGTCCGCCACCTTATAAAGTTCTTGGGCTATAACCTCATGAACTTCTACTTCCTCTCCAATCATGATGCTATGAATCATGATAGCCTGGTCTATAGTAACTTCGAACCGGTTGCTAGTGGGAATGATTGAGTGTTGGATAAACTCCAACCATCCCCTAGCCACTGGCTTGAGGTCATGCCTTCTCAGTTGGACCGGCTTCCCTCTTGAATCTCTCTTCCATTGAGCGCCCTCTTCACAAATGTCTATGAGGACTTGGTCCAACCTTTGATCAAAGTTGACCCTTCTAGTGTAAGGGTGTTCATCTCCTTGCATCATGGGCAAGTTGAATGCCAACCTTACATTTTTCAGACTAAAATCTAAGCATTTGCCCCGAACCATTGTAAGCCAATTCTTTGGGTCCGGGTTCACACTTTGATCATGGTTCTTGGTGATCCATGCATTGGCATAGAACTCTTGAACCATTAAGATT
>NC_029778.3:29310499-29314701 GCF_000817695.3 Arachis duranensis | reverse complement strand
AGTTTGCTCGTCCTCGAGCAAAAGAAGAAAGAAGAGAGTAAAAGAAGAAGAAATAGAGGAGATGGAGATGGCTTTGTGGTTCGGCCAAGGGGGAGAAGTAGTGTTAGGTTGTGTGAAAATGAAGGAGTGAAGATGGGTTTATATAGGAGTGGAGAGGGGGTGTATGGTTCGGCCATTATGGGTGGGTTTGGGAGGAAAAGTGGTTTGAATTTGAATGGTGAGGTAGGTGGGGTTTTAGGAAGGATGGATGTGAGTGGTGAAGAGAATAGTGGGATTTGATAGGTGAGGGGTTTTTGGGGAAGAGTGGTTGAGGTGATTGGTAAATGGGTGAAGAAGAGAGAGAGTGGTGGGGTAGGTGGGGATCCTGTGGCGTCCACAGATCCTGAGGTGTCAAGGATAATTCATCCCTGCACCAAGTGGCGAGCAAAAATGCTCTTTATGCCAATTCTGGCGTTAAACGCCAGCGCTGGTGCCCATTTCTGGCGTTTAACGCCAGCTTCTTGCCCTTTCCTGGCGTTTAACGCCAGTCTGGTGCCCCTTTCTGGCGTTAAACGCCCAGAATGGTGCCAGACTGAGCGTGAAACGCCCATTTACTGCCTTTACTGGCATTTAAACGCCAGCAAGGTTTTCCTCCAGGGTGTGCTGTTTTTCTTTCTGCTTTTCATTCTGTTTTTGCTTTTTCAATTGATTTTGTGACTTCCCATGATCATCAACCTACAAAAAACATAAAATAACAAAGGAAAATAGATAAATATAACATTGGGTTGCCTCCCAACAAGCGCTTCTTTAATGTCAGTAGCTTGACAGTGGGATCTCATGGAGCCTCATAGATACTCAAAGCAATGTTGGAACCTCCCAACACCAAACTTAGAGTTTGAATGTGGGGGTTCAACACCAAACTTAGAAGTTGGTTGTAGCCTCCCAATACCAAACTTAAAGTTTGACTGTGGGGGCTCTGTTTGACTCTGTTTTGAGAGAAGCTCTTCATGCTTTCTCTCCATGGTTACAGAGGGATATCCTTGAGCCTTAAACACAAAGGATTCTTCATTCACTTGAATGATTAATTCTCCTCTGTCAACATCAATCACAGCCTTTGCTGTGGCTAGGAAGGGTCTGCCAAGGATGATGGATTCATCCATGCACTTCCCAGTCTCTAGAACTATGAAATCAGCAGGGATATAATGGTCTTCAATCTTTACCAGAACATCCTCTTCAAGTCCATAAGCTTGTTTTCTTGAATTGTCTGCCATCTCTAGTGAGATTCTTACAGCTTGTACCTCAAAGATCCCTAGCTTCTCCATTACAGAGAGAGGCATGAGGTTTATACTTGACCCTAAGTCACATAGAGCCTTCTTAAAGGTCATGGTGCCTATGGTACAAAGTATTGAAAATTTCCCAGGATCCTGTCTCTTTTGAGGTAATTTCTTCCTAGACAAGTCATCCAGTTCTTTGGTGAGCAAAGGAGGTTCGTTTTTCCAAGTCTCATTACCAAATAACTTGTCATTTAGCTTCATGATTGCTCCAAGGTATTCAGCAACTTGCTCTTTAGTGACATATTCATCCTCTTCAGAGAAAGAATACTCATCAGAGCTCATGAATGGCAGAAGTAAATCCAATGAAATCTCTATGGTCTCAGTGTGAGCCTCAGATTCCCATGGTTCCTCATTAGGGAACTCATTGGAGGCCAGTGGACGTCCATTGAGGTCTTCCTCAGTGGCGATACCTACCTCTTCCTCCTCTCCAAATTCGGCATGTGGGTCATGCTAATGGCCTTGCATTCTCCTTTTGGATTCTCCTCTGTATTGCTTGGAAGAGTGCTAGGAGGGAGTTCAGTAACTTTCTTACTCAGCTGACCCACTTGTGCCTCCAAGTTTCTAATGGAGGACCTTGTTTCAGTCATGAAACTTTGAGTGGTTTTGATTAGATCAGAGACCATGGTTGCTAAGTCAGAGTCGCTCTGCTTAGAATTCTCTGTCTGTTGCTGAGAAGATGATGGAAAAGGCTTGCCATTGCCAAACCTGTTTCTTCCACCATTACATGAATTGGTTATTTGCAACCATTTTAATTAGCTCTTGAGCTTCTGCAGGCGTCTTCTTCAGATGAAGAGATCCTCCAGCAGAGCTGTCCAATGACATCTTGGACAGTTCATACAGACCATCATAGAAGATACCTATGATGCTCCATTCAGAAAGCATGTCAGAGGGACACTTTCTGATCAATTGTTTGTATCTTTTCCAAGCTTCATAGAGGCATTCACCTTCCTTCTGTCTGAAGGTTTGGACTTCCACTCTAAGCTTACTCAATTTTTGAGGTGGAAAGAACTTTGCCAAGAAGGCATTGACTAGCTTTTCCCAAGAGTTCAGGCTTTCTTTAGGTTGTGAGTCCAACCATATCCTAGCTCTGTCTCTTACAGCAAAAGGGAATAGCATAAGTCTATAGACCTCAGAGTCAACCCCTTAATCTTGATAGTGTCACAGATTTGCAAGAATTCAGCTAAAAACTGATGAGGATCTTCCAATGGAAGTCCATGGAACTTGCAATTCTATTGCATTAGAGAAACTAATTGAAGCTTAAGATCAAAGTTGTTTGCTCCAATGGTAGGGATAGAGATGCTTCTCCCATAGAAATCGGGAGTAGGTGCAGTAAAGTCACCAAGCACCTTCCTTGCATTGTTGGCATCGTTGTTATTTTCGGCTGCCATGTCTTCTTCCTGTTTGAAGATTTCTGTTAGGTCCTCTACAGAGAGTTGTGCTTTAGCTTCTCTTAGCTTTCGCTTCAAGCTCCTTTCAGGTTCAGGGTCAGCCTCAACAAGAATGCTTTTGTCTTTGCTCCTGCTCATATGAAAGAGAAGAAAACAAGAAAATATGGAATCCTCTATGTCACAGTATAGAGATTCCTTGAGGTGTCAGAGGAATAGAAAAATAGAAGGAAGAGGTAGAAGAATGCGAACTTATTAAGAAAGATGGAGTTCGAATTGCGCATTGAGGAGGAGTATTAGTCCATAAATAGAAGGATGTGAGAAGAGGGGAAGAAATTTTCGAAAATAAATTAAAAAGATTTTAAAAATATTTTGAAAAATACTAATTGATTTTCGAAAACTAAGAGTGGAAAAGAAATCAAATGATTTTTGAAAAAGATTTTGAAATTAGAAATCAAAAATATATGATTGAAAACTATTTTGAAAAAGATGTGATTAAAAAGATATGATTGAAAAGTTATGGTTTTAAAAAGATATGATTGAGAAGATATGATTTGAAAAACAATTTAAAAAGATTTGATTTTGAATATTAATGACTTGGCTAACAAGAAAAGATATGATTCAAACATTAAACCTTTCTCAACAGAAAAGGCAACATACTTGAAATGTTGAATCAAATCATTAATTGTTAGTAAGTATCTTTGAAAAAGAAAGAAATTGATTTTGAAAATATAAGATTGAAAAGATACGATTTGAAAAAGATTTGATTTTGAAAGAAATTTTGAAAACTTGAAAAAAAAATTGAATAAAAAAAACAAAATCTTCCCTCTTGTACCATCCTGGCGTTAAACGCCCAGAATGGTATACATTCTGGCGTTTAACGCCCAAAATGCTACCCTTTTGGGCGTTAAACGCCCAGCCAGGTACCCTGGTTGGCGTTTAAACGCCAGTTTTCCTTCTTCACTGGGCGTTTTGAACACCCAACTTTTTCTGTGTAATTCCTCTGCTGTATGTTCTGAATCTTCAATTCTCTGTATTATTGACTTGAAAAGACACAAATTAAAAATTTTTGGATTTTTAATAATGAGACTTAGGTCAAATAAACAATGCATGCAAGACACCAAACTTAGAAGTTTGTATACTACTGACACTAACAAAATGAGAATGCATATGAGAAACAACAAAACACTCAAGACAAGAGAATTTAAAGATCAGAGTAAGGAAATCATCAAGAACATCTTGAAGATCAATGAAGAACATAATGCATGTAGTTTTCGAAAATTAGAAGACTAAAACATGCAATGGATACCAAACTTAAAATTAGACACTAGACTCAAACAAGAAACATAAAATTATTTTTGGTTTTTTTTTTGTTTTTGTAATTTTTTTTGGATTTTTCGAAAATTGAGTGAAAAAGAAAATAAGGATATCAAAATTCTTAATGAGAATTCCAAGAATCATGCAATATTAGTCTAAAGCTTTAGTCTAAAGGAATTAGACATGG
>NC_029778.3:29309683-29310369 GCF_000817695.3 Arachis duranensis | reverse complement strand
GGAGATTGTTGGTATGAAGCAAGCTATGGTCATCTTGTAAATCTTAGTCAGGCAGATTCAAATGGTTATGGAGGATTAATGATTAAAAGAAGAATAAAACATAAAATAAAGATAGAGATACTTATGTAATTCATTGGTGAGAATTTCAGATAAGCGTATGGAGATGCCTTGTCCCTTTCGTCTCTCTGCTTTCCTACTGTCTTCTTCCAATCCTTCTTACTCCTTTCCATGGCAAGCTGTATGTTGGGCATCACCGTTGTCAGTGGCTACAGTCCCGTCCTCTCAGTGAAAATGTTCAACGGACCCTGTCACGGCACGGTTAATCATCTGTCGGTTCTCAATCAGGTTGGAATAGAATCCATTGATTCTTTTGTGTCTGTCACTAACGCCCAGCCTTCAGGAGTTTGAAGCTCGTCATAGTCATTCAATCCTTGAATCCTACTCAGAATACCACAGACAAGGTTTAGACCTTCCGGATTCTCTTGAATGCCGCCATCAATTCTAGCTTATACCACGAAGATTCCGATTAAGGGATCCAAGAGATATCCACTCAATCTAAGGTAGAACGGAGGTGGTTGTCAGGCACACGTTCATAGGTGAGAATGATGATGAGTGTCACGGATCATCACATTCATCAAGTTGAAGTGCAACGTATATCTTGGAATAAGAATAAAAGAGAATTGAAT
>NC_029778.3:29283281-29309651 GCF_000817695.3 Arachis duranensis | reverse complement strand
TTAATACTCGAGGTACAGCAGAGCTCCACACCTTAATCTATGGTGTGTAGAAACTCCACCGTTGAAAATACATAAGAACAAGGTCTAGGCATGGCTAAGAGGCCAGCCTCCCAATGATCTAAGATAGCATAAGACTACTCAAAGATAGCTACCCTGATAAGAATACAATAGTAACAAGTCCTATATGTAGAGAACTAGTAGCCTAGGGTTTAAAGAAATGAGTAAATGACATAAAAATCCACTTTCGGGCCCACTTGGTGTGTGCTTGGGCTGAGCATTGAAGCTTTCATGTGTAGAGACTTTTCTTGGAGTTAAACGCCAGCTTTTGTGCCAGTTTGGGCGTTTAACTCCCATTTTTGTGCCAGTTCTGGTGTTTAACGCCAGGCAGTTTTGAGCTGATTTGGAACGCCGGTTTGGGCCATCAAATCTCGGGCAAAGTATGGACTATTATACATTTCTGGAAAGCCCAGGATGTCTACTTTCTAACGCAATTAAGAGCGCGCCAATTAGGCTTCAGTAGCTCCAGAAAATCTACTTCGAGTGCAGGGAGGTCAGAATCCAACAACATCTGCAGTCCTTTTCAGCCTCTGAATCAGATTTTTGCTCAGGTCCCTCAATTTCAGCCAGAAAATATCTGAAATCACAGAAAAACACACAAACTCATAGTAAAGTCCAGAAAAGTGATTTTAAACTAAAAACTAATAAAAATATAATAAAAACTAACTAAAACATACTAAAAACATACTAAAAACAATGCCAAAAAGCGTACAAATTATCCGCTCATCAATAATACTAAAATAACTGCCTATAAAATCTCTCAACCCACTTCCAGGAGCCATATCTCAACTTTCCTAAGATAAAGGAACGGTTATCCACCTTAAAAGGTGAAACTACTTCAACGGTGGTTATTGGTTCACCACTATAAATACACTGACACCCCTCAGATATCTCTAAGTCCCAATACTCTCTAGACCTGCTCACACCCTTGCTGACTTAGGCATCAGAGTGTCTTTGCAGGTACTATCCCCATCTCACTCACACTCACAAGTCAGACGGAGGCCCCAAAAGTGCGAACCCATTCGAAGGCTTCCCTCCTCAGACGATTGGGCCAACCTAACGAATCCAGCTCATTAATCTCCGGTTACCCATCGTAACAAGTTACATTCGTAAAGTTTAAGGATTAATAACATTACCTCAATATTTTTTTAAAAAATATTGCTAAATAATAAAAAATATTAATGTAATTTTAATAATACTTTTTGAAACATCAAAATTCAAAAGACATCCTAAATATTTTATGAGTAAGTTTGTTAATATTTAAAATTTTTATGAATAAATTAATAGGTTACTCAAATAAAAAAATAACTATCATAATTTTAATTATTATCATTGTCCAAAATAGAAAGGAAAAGTAATTGTGGTGACTACTTATATTGTCAACACGTAACACAAATTTTAGTGGCGTGACAAAAATTTCCCTACTTTATTATCAGGAAATTTGTTTATGGATTTAGGAGAAAATTGTTTATTCTCCCAAACGCGGGTTTTATTTCATAAATAAAAAAGAGTAAAGTATCGTTTTTGTTTCTAACGTTTGGGGTAAATCCTATTTGTGTCCCTAACGTTTAAATCGTCCTATTTGTATCTCTAACGTTTGTAAAAGTGATTCAATGTTATCCTGTCATCAATTACACATCATGAATGTTTTAGTTTGAGTTTTAAAAATATTTTCCTGAAGTTAGAATACAAATGTCTGGGATAGAATCGATGATCCACTCCGAAAAATGACTCATCAAAAGTTGAAATTAATTCCTACAACATTTATAAAATTCACTTTTCTAGAGATGTAATTGAATCTAAACACAAATAATGGGTATAATATTAAAATCGAACACATTCAAGTGAAACCTAATTGAGAATGAATACATCCAAGTGAGAATAATTGAAAAATATAATCTGATTTGTTAATATAATTGATAGTAGGATAACATTAAATCACTTTTATAAATGTTAGGGATACAAATAGAACGATTTAAACGTTAGGAACACAAATAAGACTTACCCCAAATGTTGGGGACAAAAACGATACTTTACTCAATAAAAAAAGTTTGTATTGAATATTAGGCCAATAAAAAATATATCAGAATTTTTTTAAAAAGTGTATTGGGCCTTCTATTATTAACAACCCATAATTAATTGTGTTTGAAGGCCCTCTGTAGTCTCTTCAAATAGTGAAATGTTCAGTTCTGTAAGACGTTGTCATTTAACCCCTATCTCCAACACAAGGTATATTATTTTTGCATCCAGTAGCACTAACATACCATCACCATGTTTTTTTTTTCCTAAAAAAAAGTAATAAACATGCATCTTAAGTGTTAACCATATATATTCATCAGACCATATATATTCCACTTCCCAGATGGACCATGGTGAAGAAAATTATAGCAACTTACAATAGATTTGTGACAACAATCCTATAGCTCAGTACCTCTTTGTTTCTTCCATTGCTTTAATTGGATATTAACATGAACTGCATGTGTACAAAGATGAAATTAAATTAATTAATTAATTAAAGTTACAGAGAAATTATTAATTATTATATATATTTTTATCTTTCTTAATTATGATATACACAAGAATTCTTCTATGATAAAAAGTTTTGGACATTACATATAAAGAAATATAATTGTCACTCACGGTTCATGTGCGACAAAAGTTTTGGAGATTAATTAATTAAATAAAAGCTTGCTTTTGAATTATAAGATTAATGGGACGGATATTAGGACAAACACTTGAGCGGAAAAAATACAATAATTTGTCAATCAGTAAAATTAGAAAAATAAAAAATATTTAATTTAAACAGTCTAAATTTATTTTATTTATTATTTATTTATTATAAGATGTATTAAATAAAATAAAAAATAATAAATTTTGATAAATTTTGACTAAACATTTTTGTTTTCTGAGATTTTTCGATATGAGTTGCTTAATAAAAAAAGTTTGAGGAAAAAACGATGAAGTAGATTGAGAATATAAAATCTAGTAGCAGATTGAACTACCACTTTAAGCAATATGCTAATAGTCTAATAATCATATTGAATTTATCAAATAACAGGACACCTATATACTTACCTGTATCAGTGGCGAGAGGTAAATTTATCAAATAACAAGACACCTACATATTTACCTGTATCAGCAGTGATGAAGTGAATACTTTCTTTTTTTCTGTCAGGTGTAGGCTAAAATCGCCCGTGACTAAATAAACGACAACACTATGGAGGAGAGAAAGCCTAACACGAAGTCTAGAAAATTATAATAACACGTCCTTATTTTCGCACAATACCTAGACAGCATAAGCATACTAGAAGCAGGTCTCATATTATAGGTGACGTTTGATAAATGCATTGGGAAAGAGAGAACAAATAGAAAAATGCTTTTGACTTTTTCAAATGTTTTATTTTTATGTTTGGCAACTTTTTACTTCTATTAATAAGGTGAATTTTTTTATTAACCTTACTTTTTATTTTATTTTTATCAAAAAGATACCGATATCCATTAGCTTGATGATTTTACAGTAATTTTTTTCTAATTTTTCATAATTTTTTGTTTTAATTTTTTTCATTAAAATTATTTAGATTTGTTTTAATTACCAGAAAGGTGAATATTTTAATTTTTTATTATTTTTAGTACTCTCTTTTATATTTTTGTTCATATAATATATATTATTTTTATGGAATTTTTATTGTTGTTTATCTATATGAGTTTTTTTCTTATTCTTTAATGTACTCTATTTTCGTTTTGTATAAAATATTTTTTATTCGACTTTGTAAAATTTGTAATTATAATTATTATATGCTACATTTTTTTTTCCAAAGGCAACAAATTTTATTCATTAAGAATAGCATTGCAAAAAAAAGCCCAACTATTAGGCTAATACAAATAGAATTGGAATTTTTCCAAATGTACTCAAAAGACTACAATAATTAATAATACTTAATTTAAAATAGGAAATAGTACTTCAACGTGAGATTGCAATAAGTTCATGTAGCGATGGAGTCTGATGATGGAGATTCTTTCTCAAATACATGGCGATTACAAGTATTTCAGACGCACCAGCACATAATAGCCACAAGATGGAGGAGGTGAGTACCATTAACCCTTAACTATAAAAACAAGTTGATGTGCTTCTAAGCTTGATGAAAGTATTTCTTTTTTTCAACATCAAAGATCTCCTGTAAACTACATTTTTTTCCATGTTTCTTTTGAAATTGGGCATCGAAAAAAATAATGATTTATGGACTCTTCTTCTATGTTGCAGCACCGGCACATAGGATGGATAGAGGTTATTCGATGGTGGAGGGCTTGCATTACCGAGATTGAGCCATGAAAGGATCTCCATAAGAAAAATTAAATTTTTAAAGGAAGACCCATTTTTCATAGGTCACACCATAGTTCCTTGTTTCTCATTATTTCAGGGCACAGGTCTATGGGTAAATGGTGGAAAAGGTAAGCTATTTGATATCCTGAAGAAACATGATATTTTTCATTCTTATTAAAAGACCAAATGATCTCATCTTCTCCATCACCAATATTGGTTGCAAGAATTCTTCGTCTCATTGCTTCTGAAAAATTATGTTTAATTAAATTTTGGTTCCATACTTTACCAGGTAACATCAAATTACGGACTCGAAAAAGAGGCTGAGTTGGTACAGAATTAGCTTCGGAAGGAAGAACATAGTATGGATATGGAAGAAAAACCCAAGGATCTCCAAAAATTTTGATGTTATCACCGGTTCCAACTTTCCAGCGGAGACCCTTCTCTATCACTTTTCGACATTGAAGAACACTCTGCCACCCCAATAAGGTAATATTCCGATCTCAACTTGCATTACATTACTGTATCTAAAATATTTTTCTCTGAGCATTCTGGCTAGTAAAGATTGGGGTTGTTAGATTATTCTCCAGCACTGTTTTGCCAATAGAGCTAGGTTCTGAGCTCCTAAATCTTTAAACCGCAAACCACTTTCTTTCTTAGCTCGAGTCATAGTATCCCCAGCTAACTCAAACCATTTTTTGTTCTGAACCCTTTTGACCCCACTAAAATTGAGCTAAAATACTGTGAATCTCTTTAATAAGAGTATCTGGGAGATTGAAGTAACATAACGAATAAATAAGCACTGCTTCTCCCAGTGCCTTGATAAGTACACATCTTCCAGCCGATGACAAAAGGTGTCTTTTCCATCCTTGCACTTTCTTTCTAACTTTCTCTTTAATCAGCCCAAAAATAGCCTTTTTAGAGCGTTGAACAACAGAAGGTAGCCCCAGATACTTGTCTTAAGCTCCTATGTGTCTAATATGCAGCTGGTTAGCATGAGAGATTCAGATATCAGCAGGAGTGTTATTATTGAAAAAGATAGTTGATTTATCTAAATTAACTTTTTGACCTCTGAACTCCTCATAAGTCTCTAGAAGTTCCAAAATATGATCACAAGATCGAGGGTTAGCCTTGCAAAAGAATATAGAGTCGTCGGTGAATAAAAGATGATTAACAGTAGGACTTCTTCGATTGATCTGAATACCTTGAATGAGACTGTTTTGCTCTATCTTCTGTAGCAAAAAGGATAATCTTTCTGCACAAAATAGGAATGGATATGAAGATAGAGGGTCACCTTGTCAGATGCCTCTATTTAGCTTAAAAAAGCCAAAAGGTTGACCTTCCACAACAACAGAGTAAGAAACTGTAGTCACCACCTCGCGAACCCAATCAATCCATTTAGAATGAAAGCCCAACTTATCCATCATAAACCATAAAAATGCCATTCAACTCTATCATATGCCTTACTCATATCTAATTTAACAGTCATCTCAGTCTCCAAGCCTTTCTTCTTGTTTTCTAAGTAATGCATACATTCATGGGCTATAAGGATATTATCAGAAATAATCTTGTTCATAATACCTTGTAGCCTATGATATTATCAGATATTATCAGTCTCCAAGCCTTTGATTAGGGCTGATTAATTTGTTCATAATACATTGTAGCCTATGAACCAAGACTTTAGAAATAATCTTGTAAACAACGTAAGAAAGGCTGATAGGTCTCACCTGAGTCATATTACCGGCATTTGAGACTTTTGGAATCAAGCAAATATGGGTATGGTTAAAACTCCTAAGAATTCTTTCACTAATAAAAAAACTCATGACTGCCTAAGTGACATCTTCTCCCACAATATTCCAGTAGAATTGAAAAAATTTGGCTGTAAATCCGTCTTCTCCTGGCGCACTTTGTGGGTGAACGCTAAAGGTTGCCCGCTTAATTTTCTCCCTCAACACCAGCCTTAATAAGCTTCTATTCATAGAGTTCGTCACTTTAGGCACAAAATCTTGAAACATCAGGTTCGTATCAGAAGTTTCTGAAGCAGAGAAAATCTTCATAAAATACTCTTTAGCCACTAAGGCAATCCCATCATGAGTTGTAGCTACTCCACCATCAGTCCTCTCTAGTCTCCAAATTTTATTATTCCGGTTTCTAGATTGGACACTTCGATGAAAAAATCTAGTATTTCTGTCACCTGCTTGTAGCCACTTAATACGAGATTTTTCTCTCCAGTAACTTTCTTCTTTATCGTAAGTTGACTCGACTTTCAAATCTAGCTCATCAATCACTTCCCTGCCATTAACTCTTGCTTTCCGCAACACTTCAATTTCTCTCAAAAAATCTTCAATTTCTTTTCTTGATTTTGACTTGCATTGCTGCTGTCACTGCACTAATTTATACCTACATATTTTTAGTTTTTGTGCCAAAATAAACATAGCCAAGACCTCTACTTCCGTCCTCCAAGTCCTTGTAATAATATCTCTAACATCCACTTGACTACACTATCTCTCTTAAAATTTAAATCTCCTTTTAGACTTCTCCAAAATTAGATTAGTATCTAAAAGGAGGGGGCATGGTCAGAGCCGTTCTCAGAGAGTCTATGAATTGTTGCCGAAGGATAAAAATTCAGCCACTCTTCTTTTGTCAGCCCCCTGTCAATGCGTTATTTGATAAGCTCTTGACCCCTTCTTCTATCTGTCCATGTAAATGGTCTTCCAACCATACCCAAATCAATAAGTGCATTTCCATCAATAAAGTCAGTAAACGCAGCAATAGAGGAAGGAAATTCGTCACTACCTCCCTCCTTTTCTTGTTGGTTTACAATGGCATTAAAATTCCATATCACCATTACCTCCTCTTGCATCTGGTTGATTATAAAAGAAAGTTCATTGAACTGTAACAACCTAGTATGTCTAGGTTACTCAAGTGCACACCAACCAACACCCATATCTTATTAATTGCTAAATCTGTAACTTTTGCTGTAATGAAGTATACATCTTTTCGAATCACTTTCACTTCCGTTTCTTCCCTCCAAGCTAGTGCCAAACCTCCAGTGGTACCATTTGGATTCACCAAAATCCATTCATTAAAGCCACAACCTCCTATCTTCCTCTCAATCTGTTGAAATTGGTTCTTAGTTTCACAAATGAACGCAATTTTGGGGGAGTGGGATCGGCAGATCCCTTTCAAGTTCTGGATTGTCAAGGGTCTTCCCAAACTCCAACAATTCCAGCTCAGGACCTTCATATCTCTTTGGGTGCCAATTGAAGGCTGGCATCCTCCACCATCATTCCAATGGTCTCTTTCCTGCTAGGACAGAATTTCTTCGCATCTCCTCCCATATCTTCCTCAGAGGCTCTCTTTTTTTATCCTGATTCTAGCTGTTTTTTTTTTTTCAAATTCTATCTAGCCAATTTTTTAATTGAAGGTAATTTACTTGGCCCTCTTATCTTCACTTCTACAGCTTGATTTTTTGATCGCATGACATCTTCATCAACAGCCGCTTCTTTTTTAGTTTTCATGTCAGAATTTGTAATAGAAAAGTTTGTTACTTCTGCATTCATATTGTTCTCTGTCTTTTCATTCTCCATATTTGGCACTGGATTATCTATCTTTTTAGAATTCCGCCCTCCTATGTTCAACTTTGAAAAGCTTTCTAGAAAGCAAGATGGGAGTGATTTTTTTCTTGGAGTTGAGTAGTGTTCTGAGCTTCTCTCCTTTAGCGTCACTCTAATCCCAACCTAGCCTGCCTTCACCCATTCTCCTATAACATTTTGTTTTGTAATCTCCTGCAGCGAGGCTTTTATAAAAAAATTACACGTTTTAACTTCATGTCCAATGTGTGCACAATAAGTGCATACAGTACCTATTCGCTCATACCGCACTCCGATTTCAATAGTTTTATTATTCGGGTCAATGATATTGAAGCTATCTTTCACCAAATTATCTTCCGAAATCATCACCTTTGCCTTCACAATTCTGGATTCCTTCTCCTTCATGTCAAAGAAACCCACATCCATCACTTCGCCAATATTTTTCCAAATCCTCCTACCAACCTCAATGGTTTTGTAGCTTTTTGGCAGATCCCAGAATTGGGCCCAAACTGAAAAGCCATAAATTTGAGTCTTCTCTTCATTCTCCTCTTCTGTCCACCTTTGAACATGGAGGATAAAATCTTTAAAAAGGCAAGGAGATCCTCTTTCTGTTCCTTTTACATCTAACTCTTTATCAAAGAAGAACTGAAAATGGTTACCTCTTTTTTCTACAGTTCTGAATCCGTCAGGGTGGCGCCATATTGCTCTGAGAGCACTGTCTACAGTACCTTTGGAAAAGGCCTTATCAACAAACAGCTTGCCGAGTAAACTATTATTGTAAGCATGTACTCCAAAGGCAATGTCTTCCTTTCTCAAGTGGATTGCACTTCCATTATTTCTACCTTCTTCTTTGGACTTTCTCCCATGTCTTCTGTTGTCATCTGCCACGAGGATCAGTCCGCCAAAAGGTTGTTTGAAATTCAGGTTAAAAGATTATGAGTGGTTACCGTAACGCTGAGGAGCAGTGTTGACGACAGAGACCAAACTATGTTAAAGGTAAAAAGAATCCTAACAAAGCACTAAACAACCCTATTATCAAAATTTGTATAATATGAATTGATCCTATAAAAAAGGATAAAATAAATAAAAAATTAATTATAAATAATAATAGAATCATAAATAATAAAAATTTATAGTTTAAAATAATACTAAATTAAAGAAGACTAATAGTACAAAAAAATTATAAAATATTTTTTTTGTTTGACAATATAAAATTTATAGTACTGTCTTTTATATTTTTATTTTTTATTATATTTATTTTATTTATATGATAAATAATGTTTATATTATTTTTGTTAATGTTCTGATTTTTCATATATATTGTTATTTTTTGTAATTTTTATTGTTTTTTTGTTCATATTAATTTTTTTATCATTTACTGTTCTTTATGTCTAATATTTTTGTTTTGGTTGAAATTTTTTATTTTTTATTCGGTTATGTAAAATTTATAATTATAATGCTCGTATATTATGTTTTATTATAATTTTTTATAATATAGATTATGATCCTATTTAAAAAGATAAATCAAAATTATTCATAGATAATAAAATATAATTTTTTATTTTTAATATAAAATATATTTTGTTAACTTTCATTTGTTACTTTAATTTAGTAAGTAAATATTAATTTTATTATAAAATTAATTAATAATATTTAAATATCTAAATTAAAATTAAAATGATAGAATAATATAAAAAATATTTAAATTGATGTCTTTTTATTAATTTTTCATCTAAAAATAATTTTGAATAGTATAATTTAAACAAAATTTATTTTACTATAATTTATTTTGATATAAAAATTGTCAAATATAAATCACGTTACAAACTTACTTTTCATCAAAATCAATTTTATATAAATTTTCTTTTGTAAACTGTAATTCAAACACACACTATATCGGATTTTATAATTGCTTCTACAAATTTGGTTTAAATAAATTTGTCTTGAATATTGTAAAAAAAAAGCAAAAAAGAATTAAATCAGCGAGAATAAGAATGAACTATCATCTGTACTACTAAAGTACTAATAACTCTTTTTGAAAGAAAAAATTGGGTTATGTAGCAAACTTATGCTGAATTAATCACTGATTAGACTAGTATTCCTCTCAAATTATATCTTGGGTCTTTCTGTTATATAAATGAACTATCAGTAATTAACTAATGAATAGAAACAGAGCTCCAAGATTTTACACAAAGTAAAATCAAAATCTCATGAGTTAAATATAGAATCCTTTCTAGTGTGTGTGAGTGTGTGTAGTGTAAGATCTAAAAAAATAAAATCAAAATTAAAATTAAAATATAAGTAGACCCCCAAAAAAGGCATAAAAATACCTTTGTTCAATCTTATAGTTTGAAGAGTGAAAAATTATACAAAATCATCAGAAAGAAAGAAGAAAAAGAAAAAAAAAGCACAATCCAACATAACCTATATACATGACTTCCTAAAATGCTATAGTGCCATTAGCATTGCCTTCACTATAGCACAAAAATATATCATGATTTCCGTTTAGAAAGATCCATTCAAAAGTAGTGAAATGCTATCCTAAAAACTAATAGTTTTTCATAGTTATTTATCATTTAAATAGTCAAATTGGTTCTTCAGATTTCACTCGTCAGTTAAACTAATCTTCTAAATTTTTACTAAATCAAATTGATTTTCCAAATTTACCAAAGTCAACCACATTTGTCTTTGTCTAAAGTGATATGAGAAACCAATGTGATTTGCATTAGAAAATTTGAAAAACCAATTCAATTTGGTGAAATTTAAAATTTTATTAACCCAAATCATCCGAATTGAATAAAAAAATATATGATAATGCGGAAGCGTACCTTTACTAGTAGAAATTAGAAATTAGACAAAAAGATTATCTCAATTTTATGGTTCTTTTGATCTTCCTCAACCAAAACCTTCTGTATTCATAGGCGGCTGAATTGTGACTCTTTTGATAGGAAAAGAGCAACAAAGACGCCTTTTGGTATATTAGGGACCGAAACCCTGAAGGCACTATTTATATTTGAGCATGGTACCCATTAAACCCTAAAACCCAAATAAAATAGTATTTAAAGTCCAAAAGATAATATATCTAAAATCTAAAAGATAATTATCTAAAGAACAAAAGATAATATCTGGTTTTATTCTCATTTAATTTCAAATCAAAATTAATAATGACTTATTCAATTTAGCATTTAAAACAATAAATGAGATTATCATTATATAAATCATTTAATTTAAAATAGTATAATCTGTGATTATAATTAAATATATGTATTGCCCACATACAAATTAGAAAATTAAAATAATTTCCTAACAATCTCCCATTTGGGATATACATATATTTTTTCTTAACATAATCACATCTTACAAACTTTGTGTATGCATCTGAATGCTATTTCTTTTATTACTTTAACAATCTGGTCCGTCTCATATATTAGATATGGAACTATCGCAGCTTTTATCACATTAATGTCATGACTGAACCATGATAATCACCATCCTAATATACTTACGACAAAGATCAAATTTGGATGAGTAATATGGAAATTACATGCCAAGTGATATCATGCATGTCTATTTCCAGCTGGTCCAACCTTAAAACTTTATTGAGATCAAACACATACAAATTTTGCAAAATGAACATTTCACATAACATGAAAT
This sequence comes from Arachis duranensis, assembly GCF_000817695.3. Lineage (NCBI taxonomy): Eukaryota > Viridiplantae > Streptophyta > Magnoliopsida > Fabales > Fabaceae > Arachis > Arachis duranensis. Next base: position 29,298,029 of record NC_029778.3, on the reverse strand, counting down.
AAATCATCAACTTAATTCTGCAGAAAAATAATTCAATTATCTGTCGTAGGACATATAGTCTAAAATAAACTCCCACTAAATCAAGGTATCACAAATATTGACACCCATCCGAGCAGTGTGCTCATAAAAGACCTTAGAGTTCAATTCCTTGGTTAATGAGTCTGCTAGCATATACTCTATTCCTATATGTCCTATGAAAATATGTTTTTCTTAAACTTTTTCTTTGACAACTAAGAACTTGATATCTGTATGCTTCGATTTTTTCAAGCTCTTATTGTTAAAGTATAGTACTGGTGACTTATTGTCACAAAATATCTTTAATGACCTTTTAATGTCATCTATTATATGAAGTTTAGTGACAAAGTTTCGCAACCATATGACATGAAATCAGAATTAGAGGACCTAATTATCACCAAATTTTCTGATTTCCGATAAGTAAGCATGTAATCCTTTGTTCTCTTTAGATAACGCATTACGCATTTAACAACTATCCAATGATCCATGCTATGATTGCTCAAGTATCTACCCAACACTCCTACTAAGAATGATATATCAGGGAGTAGGCAGACTTAAGCATACATTAAGCTCCCTAGTGCTAATGCATAAGGGTTATCATGCATTGTTGTCCTCTCAAGGTCATTTTTAGGGCATTGCTTGAGATTGAACTTGTCTTTTTTAGTTACGAGTGTGTCCATTGGTCTACAACTTTTCATGACATATCTACTTAAAATCTTTTTGATATAGTTCTTTTGTGATAATCTAAGAATACCTTGAAAGCGATCTGTTAGTATCTTGATTCCTAATACAAAAGAGGTATCACCAAAATCTTTCATTTCGAATTTGTTCGATAGAAATTTCTTAGTTTCATGCAACAAACCTATATCGTTACTAGCAAATAGAATGTCATTAATATATAAAACAAAAAAAATGTATTTACTCCCATTGAATTTGCGGTATACACATTCATCTATAATATTTACCTCAAAACCATATGAGGTAATGCCTTAAATTTGTGATACTATTGACGAGAAGATTGTTTGAGATCATAGATGAATTTTCTCCTTTTTTCTGTTGGATCTCCTTAATAGTACTTCTTGAGGTTGTTGAGCTTGCTATATGGGTTGGGATTTAGGAGAATTCTCATTATTTTCCTGTGCTGTAGCAGTATCTTGAGCAACAACAATATTCTCATTGTTCTCTTGTACTGTAATTGGATCTACAGTAGGATTCTCATCATGCTCTTATACTATAATTGTATCTTGAACAATAATAGGTACAAAGACCTGATAATTGTCAGTTATAGAATCCTCATAAAAAGTAACATTCCTAATATTTTCTTCCCCCCCAAAATTCAACATCCTCAAGAAATCTCACATTTTTCATTTCAAAAATAGATCTTGATGCAGGATTGTAAAATTTGTACCCCCATAAACGCGAGCGTAACCAACAAAGTAGCAACTAATTTTTCTTGAATCCAATTTTCTTTCATGCGGCCTATAAGGTCGTGCCTCAGCTGGACATCCCCAAACATGCAAATGCTTTATACTGGGCCTTTTTCCAGTCCAAATTTCATAAGGAGTTTTGCTAACTACTTTTCTTGGCACCCTATTAAGAATATACACTACGATCTTTAAGACTTCTCCCCAAAGTGATTCAGGTAAGAAAGAATGACTAATCATACTTCTCACCATTTCCTTAAGAGTTCGGTTCCTACGCTCAGCAATACCATTCATGCTAGGTTTGCCTGGCATGGTGTATTCAAAATAATACCGCACTCCTTTAAGAAAAAAGCAAAAGGGCCGAAACGTTGCTCACCTGAACCATCATATTTTTTGTGGTATTCACCACCATGATAAGATTTTATAGCTTTAATTTTCTTCCCAAGTTAAAGTTCAACTTCAACTTTGAAAGACTTGAAAATATCCAAGACTTGGGACTTTTCATGGATTAAATATAGATACCCGTAAGTAGAGTAATCATCTATGAACGTAATAAAATACCATTGTCCATTTCAAGAAACAGTAGGGAATGGGCCACATATATCAGTATGGATTAGTTCTAAGACATCTTTGGCTTTCTCGACACCTAATTTCCTTTTGTTTGTCCTTTTCCCCTTTATACACTCAATGAGACTTCAAAGTCTGCCAAATTTAGGAGTCCGAAAATTTCATTCGACAAGATCCTCTAAATTCTCAGTTTAGAGATGTGACCTAGGCGATTGTGCCATAATGATGCTGAATTCTCATTTAGTTTTCGTTTTGTACTTGTTTGCAGTATTTCATTATTATAGGAATTCAAATCAAGCCTATATAGATTATCCACCAAACGACCAGAGCAAATATTATTCTAATTATAAAAGAGACTGACTTTATTATTTTCGAACGAACAAAAATAACCTGATTTGTCGAAACGAGAAATAGAAACTAAATTTCATCTAAATGATGATACATAAAATGTCTCTAATAAATCCAAGTAAAATCCACTCGTGGAACATACTCTAAAAGTTTCTATAGCTTCGACTACAACTATATTACCGTCTGCCACAAAGATGTATCTTTCAGTATCACTTGGCGGTCGGCTCCACAGGCAACCCTGCATAGTAACACTTACATGAGTAGTAGTAGCAGAATCTACCCACTAAATATCAACAGGTGCATAACTTAAACTAGCCTCAGAATAAACGAAAGTAAGAATTATACCCTTCTTTACGCCCCAAGTGACATGTTTGGTACAATCATTCTTCATGTGTCCCACCTTGTTACAGAAGAAACAGGTTGAAACTTGATCATGTTTCTTAGTCTTTTTCTACTGAGAAGGCACATTCACAGTAGTATCACGCTTTTTTTTTATACTAAGAAGATGAAGCCATATGAGCACTTTCACTCTTATCTTGTTGTAGCCTCTCTTCTTCTTGCACATAGTGAGATATAAGTTCATTTAAGGACCAAGTGTCCTTCAAAGTGTTATAACTCACTTCGAATTACCCAAAGTGTGCAGGAAGGGAGATCAAAATAAAATGCATGAGTCAATCTTCAGACAACTCTAACTTTAGCACTTTCAATTTTAAAGCAAGATGAGACATTTTCATAATGTACTCCCTTATGTTCCCTTTAACTTTATACCTCATGAAGACAAGTTTGCTCAAAAGGCTACTTGCCTCCACCTTTTCATTCTTAGCAAAGAATTTTTCAACATCTTTCAGGAACTGTTGGCATCTTTATCCTCAGTAATTGAACCCTGAAACGCCTTAGGAATTGAGCGTTTCATGATCATAATGCTCATTCGATTGGATCTCTCCCACTTCTCTATTTTAACCTCATTGAGATTTTCTGGAGTGGAAGTGGGTTTCTCCTCTCGAAGAGCTATATCCATATCCAAACAACCGAGGACAATCTCTATGGTATCCTTACAAACTTTAAAGTTTTAATCATTCAGCATAGGAATACTGCTAATTTGTGCAGAAACATTGGTAGCTGAAGTCATAGTTTCTGAATTAGAACAAAAAGAACATGTAGTAACCGTTAGTTAAATAATGGAAAAAATCCATATTGAGATATCTAGAACAACGTTAATTTTCAATCTTTGGATAGAAAAATTAACTATAAGTGATACTTTCATTGCAGTAATTAAATATTGTCAAAATTCATGTTACACATTAATCCTTTCTTTGGACCGACTTAATGCGCGCATGGAAACTTTAACTTCGCAACCTATTTATTACCGCATATATTTTCTATTAATTGGCCAAACAATAACCTTCCTTTGGGCCGATTATTGACCGCATAATTAAAAGAAAATAAACAGAAGTGTGCAATGCTTATTATTTGGCCAAACAATAAACATCCTTTGGACCGATTATTATCCGCATAAATAATAAGTATTACTTTATTCTTAATTAGTTATCCAAACATGTATTTACTATCAATATGTGTATATAATTCGGCCAAATATAGACCTTCCTTTAGGTTGACCAATATTCGCATGAATTATATATCGCCATATTCCTTATGTTATGAATAAATCAATTTTAATAAAAGATGCTACTTTGATAGCATAATGTTCAATTAATTTATTTCAAAACTAAATCTTTATAAAATAGATGGGTATAATAATCCAAATTGTTACTAGTTTTCTAATGTAATAATTAATTTTTTTTTATTATTGATATGTACATCTAATTTGGCCAAATATAAATCTCCTTCTGAATTAATTAATATTTGTATAAGTGACATATATATATTAATATTTATATCCTAAAAGGATAATCAATTAATTTTATATCAAATTAATGGTATACACATAATAAAAAAATGAGATAATTATAATTTAATAATATTCTATAAATATTTTAAAATAAATCATCAATATTTATTTATCAAAATAATTTTATGGGCATTGTCTCAAAAAGAAAAGAAATAACCAAACACACTAACACAGGAGGTATCCATCACAAATACACAATAATGTATATAGCCAAAAAATAACAAGATGATGTGTCCGAATTTACATACATAATAGTACGAGTATATATAGAGAGAGAACTAACCCATGATAGCATATATACATATATATAATGCATGCACATAGTAAATTATATATATGCAGTAGCAATAAACCAAACCACGTAAGGATGTTTAAAAAATTATATGTATATAATTTTACAGCACAAAAAATTCCAAACGTATACGATGTACGCATATACATATATTAATTCAAAAAAATAATAAATTAAATTTTTTGATGGTTAAATTATAGATGACTCTGATATTACTTGTTGAAATAAATAATTTTATTAATTCAGATCATCCATATTGAATCATCAAAAATATATCATAATACGAAAGGTATTTTTATTTGTAGAAATTAGAAATTAGACGAAAGATTGTCTCAATCTTGTAGTTCTTTTGATCTTCTTTAACTAAAGTATTTTGTATTTTTAGGCGGCTGAATTGTGACTCTTTTGATGGAGAAAGAACAACAAAGACGACTGAAGGCACTATTTATATTCGAACAAGACACCTGATGTGCGGAAAACGATCCGACACAAAACTCACCGGCAAGTATACCAGGTCGCATCAAATAATAAAACTCACAGGAGTGAGGTCGATCCCACAGGGATTGAAGGATTGAGCAATTTTAGTTTAATGGTTGATTTAGTCAAGCAAACAGAAGTTGATTTGAGTGATTTGTATCCGGCAGAAGCTAAATTGCATGAAATTTAAAAGGGAGAGGGAAAATTGCAGTAAATTAAAGAGAACAGGAAGTAAAAAAGCTGAATCTTAAAGTGCAAGTAATATAAATTGCAGAAACTTAGATTGCAAAGACATGTAAATGACTGAAACTTAAAGTGCAAGAAATGTAAATTACTTGAATTATAAAAGGAATTGGGAATTGGGATTGCAGAAACTAAACGAGAGAAAAGTAAATTGCAACAAGCAGGAAAGTAAAAGATGAATTTAATTGCAGCAGGTTTCAAACAGAAAATGTAAATTGGCTTGAAGAAGCATTCAACAGAAGAATTGAAAGTGGAAACCGGCAGATTTCAGGACCCAAGAGACTAGATAACTAAGTCTAGATCTCAATGCATTCCTAGATCCAAATTCAGAGAGCAATTGCAGAATTTAAGAAGAGAGCAATGTAGAAAAGTAAATTCAAAGTTCAATTTCCAAAAGTTGTAGTAAATCAAAACAGAGGGAGATCTCAAGGTGAGATTGAAACAGAATTCCTTCAATTCTCAACACCCAAGACTCAAGACAAGTGTAAATGAAATTGAAAACAAGAAAACTAAGAGGAAGAGAATTCAATTCTCCTTTCTCAAGACTCAGAATCTCAAAACAACTCAAAACCAAAATCTTTCCAAAACTACCCAGCAAAACTCAAAGAAAAACTCCAAAAGGAAAGCTCCCCGAAAACTTAAATTCTAAGCTATTTATACACTTTCTTCAAATGATCTTCAAGCCTTGAATTTTGGGCCTTGGCCTTGATGGAATTGGGTTGATAGTAGCCTCCGTTGATTGCTCTTGGTGTTAGGAAGAGATCCACTTGTGAACCGGGCCATGAACCATTTAAGCTTGAGTCAAAGCTTGAGGCAAGCTTTGGCTCAAGCTTTTTTTAGCAGATTGCCTTTCTTTGCTGCCATCCCCATTTGGCTCAACGTTTGAGGTCAAACGTGAGCTCAAACGTGGCTCCTTCATTGCATCTCTCTTGGCCAACGTTTGGCCCAACGTTTGAGGCAAACGTTGGTGCAAACATTGGCTTATCCAAGGCTTCAAACAAAGTGCTCCAAATGGCGCCAACGTTTGAGCTAAAGCTTGAGGCAAGCTTTAGCTCAAGCTTTTTGTCCTCTCTTGCTCTTTGTCATTCCTTTTTTCTTCATCCTTCTTCAAAGCTCTTTTCACCTATCATCAATCAACCAAAAACATCAAAGCTATGCTATAATCATGAGAGTTTTTCTTCTTCTTGAAATTTAAGCAATTATGGCATAAAAACTCATGAAAATGCATCAATCCATCCATGGTTGATTGAATTAAAGGAAACATGAAATTCTACCCAAATGGCTTGCTTATGGCTCAAGAAAGTGCATAAAATCTATTGAAAACAAAGGAAAAGACTAGTGAAACTAGGCTAAGATGACTTGTCATCACAATACCAAACTTAAAACTTGCTTGTCCCCAAGCAAGAAAAGAATTTATTGAGAAGAAAGAATGAAAATGGAAGAGGATGTTCATGCAAGCAGAGTATTATTGGTAGCTCATGGGGTTGTATGCAGATATGCAGCTACTCACTTCTTATTTGACATTTAGGCCTAGTAAGTCTCCTCCAAGTATCAAGCAACACACTGCTATGACCTCTCATTATTCCTTTGTCCTTGGTTACTATTTTTTTCTATAAGCTTTAATTCAGTGTCATGTGTAACAAGCTCCTTTCTTTATTTATGCTTGACACATTATTCACTATAGACACTTGGCTTACATTCTTTCTTAGAACATTGATGCCCAGCACCTCTTTGGGTTACTAAATGCCTTGTAGTTAGGTTGCTCTTGATAGTGGACTTTCAGTTGATAATCCCGGGTTAGTTAACCCAAGTTACCAAGTGTTGATGCACTCCAAAGAACTTAATAATCCAAGCAGATCCTAGTACAAAGACACCACAGGCATATATTCCAAGGTTCAAGCTATTGGTATCTAGCTTTATTTCTCTTTTTTTTCTTTTTGTTTTGCTGTCACCTTTGTCTTTTTCTTTTCTCTTTTTGTTTTTCTTTTTAACCAAGGACTTTTATTTGATTGAGATTCATAGACAGTGAGTTATTTTCTACTTAGAAGGATAACAGTCTAGTCCTTTTATTCACTAAAAGTGAGCTACCACACAATCATACATACATGCCACCACTTACTGTTATTTGACTTCTAGCTAGCAATGAACTATCTTACTTCATGTTCCAAACATTTCTTTTATTGAATTAAAAAGATACAGGGGACAGAGCATGCATTTAGTTAAGTGAGAGTAAACATACAAGCACACACTTAGGCTAGCTTACTTGTTGCAAAGAGTGATTCTACTTGTACTAAATGAATACTTTAGCAAGACATGAGTCAAAGCGTCTCTTAACAGCAAGAGTTAAGTATAGATACAACCTATTGGTTTGCAGTCCTCTTGTTCTTCCTTCTATTGTGCTCCTTTTGAGTTATGAGTTCCCTGCATAATTCTCAAAGGTTGCTTGCTTCTCAAGCCCTTATGTGACTGGTTAATATGCACGAATCGAATGTGGCTTTTGGGTTTAATTTGATGTAGGAACACCAAACTTAATTCCTTGCCACTTCCTCTGATGCAACGGGTTAACTATTTGTAAAATCTTGTGTCCTTGCTAAAGGTTAAGGAGTTAAATCTAGAAAGTGGTTAAGTAGTTGAATAATCTGTTTGATTGCTTGGAGCTAGTATTGTGCAGGAAGTGCGAATGAGGTTTTGGTGGAACACTAAATTTAGAATCCTTCATTCTCTCTTGAATTGTTTTGGTGTGCAACACCAAACTTAGCTCCTTGCAATGCATACCAGTTATTCAACATTTTTATTGAAAAAGCTATGAAAAGAAAACTATCTCAGGTTGGGTTGCCTCCCAACAAGCGCTTCTTTATTGTCACTAGCTTGACATCTTTCATTTTTACTTCAAGAGGGCTGTAGGCTCTGAACCTCTTTTTCCTTGTCCCATTGTCCTCCTAAGTACAGCTTTGCTTTGTGACCATTTGCTGTGAATTGACTCTTTGTTGCTTCATCTAGCAATTCAATACTCCCATAATGAAAAACCTTAATTATCAAATATGGACCAGTCCACTTAGATTTAAGCTTGCCAGGGAATATCTTGAGTCGTGAATTGTACAAGAGTACTTGCTGCCCAGGTTTGAATTCTTTCTTCAGGATCTTCCTGTCATGCCACCTCTTGGCTTTTTCTTTATATATCTTGGCATTTTCATAGGTTTCTAGCCTAAATTCATCCAGTTCATTTAGCTGCAACAACCTTTTCTCCCCTGCTGCTTCGGAATCAAGGTTGAGGAGTTTAGTGGCCCAAAAAGCTTTGTGTTCAAGCTCTACAGGGAGGTGACAAGATTTTCCATATAATAGCTGAAATGGAGACTTTCCAATGGGAGTTTTGAAAGCTGTCCTATATGCCCAGAGTGCATCTTCTAACTTCCTGGCCCAATCTTTCCTTGTGCTTTCCACTGTTTTTTCCAAAATTCTCTTCAACTCTCTATTTGCTAGTTCAGCCTGGCCATTAGTCTGAGGATGGTATGGTGTGGCTACTTTATGGATTACTCCATATTTGTGGAGGAGCTTCTCCATTTATTTGTTGCAGAAGTGGCCACCACCATCGCTGACAAGACCCTTGGGTACTCCATATCTGGTGAAAATATGCTTTTTAAGGAATTGGAGGACAATCTGTGCATCACAAGTGGTTGTGGCTATGGCTTCCACCCACTTTGAGACATACTCCACTGCCACCAAGATGTATCTGAAAGAGTATGAAGGGGGAAAAGGTCCCATGAAATCAATACCCCATAGGTCAAATAGCTCAACTTCCAAGATGAAATTTTGAGGCATCTCATTCCTTTTTGTCAATCCTCCAGCTCTTTGGCATTCATTGCATTGATGAACAAACTCTCTGGCATCCTTGAAGATAGTTGGCCAATAGAAACCGCTTTGTAGTATTTTTGTAGTTGTTCTCTCTGGTCCAAAGTGTCCGCCATATGCTGAACAATGACAATGCCACAATATGTCCTTCATTTCATTTTCATGGACACACCTCCTAATCATTCCGTCAGAGCACCTCTTGAATAAGAAGGGTTCATCCCACAAGAACTTCCTTGCTTCATTGAGTAACTTTTTCACTTGTTGCTTAGAGAATTCTTGAGGTATCTTCCTTCCTACTTTGTAATTTGCTATGTCAGCAAACCAATGTGCTTGTTGAATTTGGAACAGATGCTCATCAGGGAAATTCTCATTTACTTGTTGTGGTCTATCTTGATAGGCTTCTTGTGGTACTCTTGATAAATGATCTGCCACTTGATTTTCACTTCCCTTCCTATCTCTTACTTCAATATCAAACACTTGTAGCAGCAGCACCCACCTAATAAGCCTTGGCTTTAAATCCTGTTTAGACATTAAATACTTGAGAGCGGCATGGTCAGTGTACACTATTACTTTTGAGCCAATCAAGTATTGCCTAAACTTATCAAATGCATAAACAATTGCCAAAAGTTCTTTCTCAGTGGTGGTATAATTTTTCTGTGTTTCATTTAACACTTTGCTGGCATAATATATGACATGGTGCAATTTATCTTTCTTTTGTCCCAGCACAGCACCAATAGCAAGGTCACTTGCATCACACATAAGTTCAAAAGGTAAGTTCCAATCAAGAGGTGTGATGATTGGTGCTGTGATGAGTTTTCTCTTTAAGGTTTCAAAGGCATGCTTACAGTTGCCATCAAAGATGAAAGGGTTGTCAATCACTAGCAAATTGCTCAATGGCTTTGCTATTTTTGAGAAATCTTTGATGAACCTTCTGTAGAAACCAGCATGCCCAAGAAAACTCCTTACTGCTTTCACATTAACGGGTATAGGAAGTTTTTTAATAATTTCTATTTTTGCTTTATCAACTTCTATACCTTTGCATGACACTTTATGCCCAAGAACTATCCCTTCAGGAACCATGAAATGGCATTTTTCCCAGTTCAAGACCAAGTTAGTTTCTTGGCATCTTTTCAAAAAAAAGGAGTTAAATGATGCAAACAAGTATTAAATGAATTGCCAAAGACAGAAAAATCATCCATGAAGACTTCTAAAATTTTTTCAACCATATCAGAGAAAATGGAAAGCATACACCTCTGAAACGTGGCTGGGGCGTTGCATAGCCCAAAAGGCATCCTCCTGTATGCAAAAACTCCAAATGGACATGTGAAGGCAGTCTTCTCTTGGTCCTTGGGATCCACCACGATTTGATTGTACCCGGAATACCCATCCAAGAAGCAATAATAGGCATGGCCGGCCAATCTTTCCAGTATCTGAACAATGAATGGGAGAGGAAAATGATCTTTTCTCGTGGCATCATTCAATCTTCTATAGTCTATGCACATCCTCCACCCAGTCACTATTCTGGTAGGGATCAACTTATTCTTCTCATTGGTGATGACCGTCATCCCTCCTTTTTTTGGTACAACTTGAACCGGGCTCACCCATGAGCTGTCAGAGATTGAAAAAATTATTCCAGCATTCCATAACTTCATGACTTCTTTTTGAACCACCTCCTTCATGGCTGGGTTGAGTCTTCTTTGGGGTTGAACCACAGGCTTTGATTTTTCTTCCAGCAAAATTTTATGCATACAAATGGCTGGGCTAATGCCTTTGATATCCTCAATTGTCCAACCCAAGGCTGTTTTGTGGGCTTTCAACACCTCAATCAGCCTTGTCTCTTCTTCCATATCTAAGGAGGAATTAATGATCACTGGTAGGGTCACTTCTTTTCCCAAGAATACATATTTGAGGTGAGGAGGAAGAGGCTTCAACTCCTGTTTTGGCTTCTCCTTCTCCTTGTCTTCATTGGAAATTTCTACCACTTCTTCTTCCTGTTGCTCATGACAATTGGCTTCTAACATTTCCTCCACCAGACTTTCTATCATATCCACCTTCATGTAGTTTTCTTGTTCAGGGAGGTGTTGCATTGATTTGAAGACATTGATGAACATTTGTTCATTATGCACCCTGAAAATTATTTCTCCCTTCTCTACATTAATAATGGCTCTGGCCGTGGCTAGGAATGGTCTTCCCAAGATGATTGAATTGTTTCCTTCTTCCTCTGTATCCAGAATTACAAAGTCTGCAGGGAAGATAAACTCCCCAACCTTTACTAACAAGTTTTCCACAATGCCATTGGGTGTCTTGATTGATCTGTCAGCCATCACCAAAGACATCCTAGTAGGTTTGAGTTCTTCTATAGCAAGCTTTCTCATCATTGATAACGGCATTAGATTAATGCTAGCACCAAGGTCACAGAGAGCTTTGTCTAAGGTCATTTTGCCTATGGTGCATGAAACTACAAAGCTCCCTGGATCTTTGAGCTTTGGTGGGATACCTCCTTGAATCACAGCACTACATTCTTCAGTGAGCATTACAGTCTCCTTTTCTTGCCAACTCCTCTTCTTGTTGATAAGCTCTTTCAAGAATTTTGCATACAGGGGCATCTGTTCCAATGCTTCAGCCAGTGGAATGTTTATCTCTAATTTCTTGAAGATTTCAAGAAATTTAGGGAAGTGTTGGTCCTTAGTCTCTTTGTTGAACCTTTGAGGATATGGCAGTGGGGGTGTGAAGTTCACTTCTTGCCTTTGTTCCTTCGTTGACTCTCCCATTGCTTCCTTCTCTTTTCTTAATTTTGGGAACTTGATGGTTTCTCTATTGCAAGGTGTTTACAGAGCTGGCCAATTTGTCTTTCCATGTTCTTTATGGAGGCTTCTTAATTCTTGGCCGTCATTTCTTGGTGTTTCCATATTTTGTCTATCAAGGTTTCCAGGTTGGTGATTCTTTGAGATTCTGGTGATGCTTGTGGTTGGTTGTGAGATGTGGGTGGTGGATGATGAAAATTTTGGTTGATGGGCTGGTTATGGGTTTGATAATGGTTAGAGTTGGGGTAAGTGTTTTGTGGTTTTCTGAATGAATTTTGGTTGTTGTTTTGCTGGTTGTTCCTTGGGTTATTTTGGGTTGTGTTTCTTTGCCATGGCTGTTGGCTTTGGTTATGGTTGTCTCCCCATCTAAGGTTGGGGTGGTTTTTCCAGGAAGGATTGTAGGTATCACCATAAACTTCATTCTGTCCAGAGTTTTGGTTATGCATGTATTGCACTTGCTCCTGTTGTTGTTCTTCTTGATTTTCTTCATTTTGAACCCATATGGTTGATGGTTGGCTTATGTTCACAGCTGCCACTTGAAGGCTGTCAATTCTCTTGGCCATCTGCTCAAACTGTTGTTGAATTTGCTGTTGCATCATCTTTTTTTGAGCCAAAATGGAGTCCACTGCTTCCAATTCTAGTACCCCCTTTCTCTGTGATGGTTGACGGGTTCTTTGATGAGCAAAGAAGTATTGGTTGTTAGCCACCATGTCCACAAGATTCTGGGCTTCTTCAGCGGTTTTCATCAGTTGCAATGAACCTCCAGCAGAGTGATCTAATGCCTCTTGAGATTTCAGTGTTAAGCCTTCATAGAAATTCTGCAACATGTCCCATTCATTGAACATTTCTGGGGGACACTTTCTGATTAGAGCTTTGTACCTCTCCCATGCTTCATATAAGGATTCAGCATCTAATTGAGTGAATGTCTACACCTCAGTTTTCAGCCTGATGATCCTTTGGGGTGGATAGAATTTGGCTAGAAATTTAGTCACCAAATCATCCCAACTAGTAATACTTCCTTGGGAAAAAGTCTCAAGCCATTGTGCAGCCTTGTCTCGTAGTGAGAATGGGAACAGTAGAAGTTTGTAAGTTTCAGGATTCACACCATTGGATTTAACAGTGTCGCAAATCCTCAAAAAGGTAGATAGGTGCTGGTTTGGATTCTCTAGTGGACTTCCTCCATATGAACAATTGTTCTGGACAAGTGTAATGAATTGTGGCTTCAACTCAAAGTTGTTCGCATTGACATTGGGAGTGAGAATGCGGCTCCCACAGTGTCTTGGATTTGCAAAAGTGTAAGAGGCTAGGACTCTTCTTTGAGGGGGGTTATTGTTAGCTACTCCCCCTGTTGCATTCAAGTTTGAGTGATTCCCTTCCATTTCGTGATACTCTTCTTCCTCAGAGACTTCTTCTTCTCCAACAACACCTTTTCCTCTAGCTTCTCTTCTCAACCTCCTAAGAGTTCGTTGGTCTTGCTCAGAGAAGTGAAGAATCTCTCCTCTTACCTGTGTCATACACACAATCCACAAAGAACAAACAGCAGCACTCTTGAAATTTGAGTGCAGTTAATTGAGACAAAATCTCAAACGGTTAGTGGGTTAATCAAAATTAAAGAAAAAAATGCTTGATCTAAACTACCACCTCACTTAATCATTGTCAATCTAATCAATCCCCGGCAACGGCGCCAAAAACTTGATGTGCGGAAAACGATCCGACACAAAACTCACCGGCAAGTATACCAGGTCGCATCAAGTAATAAAACTCACAGGAGTGAGGTCGATCCCACAGGGATTGAAGGATTGAGTAATTTTAGTTTAGTGGTTGATTTAGTCAAGCAAACAGAAGTTGATTTGAGTGATTTGTATCCGGCAGAAGCTAAATTGCATGAAATTTAAAAGGGAGAGGGAAAATTGCAGTAAATTAAAGAGAACAGGAAGTAAAGAAGCTAAATCTTAAAGTGCAAGTAATATAAATTGCAGAAACTTAGATTGCAAAGTCATGTAAATGACTGAAACTTAAAGTGCAAGAAATGTAAATTACTTGAATTATAAAAGGAATTGGGAATTGGGATTGCAGAAACTAAACGAGAGAAAAGTAAATTGCAACAAGCAGGAAAGTAAAAGATGAATTTAATTGCAGCAGGTTTCAAACAGAAAATGTAAATTGGCTTGAAGAAGTGGTGCACGAAATTGTGATCAATACTTTTCACAACTCAAATAATCCCCGGTGATGAATCCAAAAACTTGGTGTTCAATACCATGGCATAAACACAACTTCGCACAACTAACCAGCAAGTGTACTGGGTCGTCCAAGTAATAAACCTTAGGGGTCGATCCCACAGAGATTGTTGGTATGAAGTAAGCTATGGTCACCTTGTAAATCTTAGTCAGGCAAACTCCAATGGTTATGAATGATGAATAAAACATAAAGATAAAGATAGAGATACTTATGCAATTCATTAGTGGGAATTTCAGATAAGCGTATGGAGATGCTGTGTTCCTTCCGTCTCTCTGCTTTCCTACTGTCTTCATCCAATCCTTCCTTCTCCTTTCCATGGCAAGCTGTATGCAAGGGTTTCACCGTTGTCAGCGGCTACCTCCCATCCTCTCAGTGAAAATGTTCAACGCACCATGTCACGGCACGGCTATTCATCTGTCGGTTCTCAATCAGGTTGGAATAGAATCCAGTGATTCTTTTGCGTCTATCACTAACGCCCAGCCTTCAGGAGTTTGAAGCTCGTCACAGTCATTCAATCATTGAATCCTACTCAGAATACCACATACAAGGTTTAGACCTTCCGGATTCTCTTGAATGCCGCCA
>NC_029778.3:29281613-29282139 GCF_000817695.3 Arachis duranensis | reverse complement strand
TTTTTTCGTTTTTCTTTTCTCCCCTTTTTTTTGTATTCACTGCTTTTTCTTGCTTCAAGAATCATTTTTATGATTTTTCAGATCCTCAATAACATTTCTCCTTTTTCATCATTCTTTCAAGAGCCAACATTCATGAACAACAAATTTAAAAGACATATGCACTGTTTAAGCATACATTCAGAAAACAAAAGTATTGCCACCACATCAAAATAATTAAACTGTTATAAAATTCAAAATTCATGCGATTCTTCTCTTTTTCAATTAAGAACATTTTTCATTTAAGAAAGGTGATGGATTCATAGGACATTCATAACTTTAAGGCATAGACACTAAGACACTAATGATCACAAGACATAAACATAGATAAACATAAGCATAATTTTCGAAAAACAGAAAAATAAAGAACAAGGAAATTAAAGAACGGGTCCACCTTAGTGATCGCGGCTTGTTCTTCCTCTTGAAGATCCTATGGAGTGCTTGAGCTCCTCAATGTCTCTTCCTTGCCTTTGTTGCTCCTCTCTCATGA
>NC_029778.3:29280944-29281549 GCF_000817695.3 Arachis duranensis | reverse complement strand
AGAATGGAATGTTCTTGGTGCTCCACCCTTAGTTGTCCCATGTTGGAACTCAATTCTCCTAGGGAGGTGTTTAGTTGCTCCCAATAGTTTTGTGGAGGAAAGTGCATCCCTTGAGGCATCTCAGGGATTTGATGACGAGAGGGGTCTCTTGTTTGCTCCATCCTCTTCTTAGTAATGAGCTTGTCCTCATCAATGGGGATGTCTCCCTCTATGTCAACTCCAACTGAATAACAGAGGTGACAAATGAGATGAGGAAAGGCTAACCTTGCCAAGGTAGAGGACTTATCCGCCACCTTATAAAGTTCTTGGGATATAACCTCATGAACTTCTATTTCTTCTCCAATCATGATGCTATAAATCATGATAGCCCGGTCTATAGTAACTTCGGACCGGTTGTTAGTGGAAATGATTGAGCGTTGGATAAACTCCAACCATCCCCTAGCCACAGGCTTGAGGTCATGCCTTCTCAATTGAACCGGCTTTCCTCTTGAATCTCTCTTCCATTGGGCGCCCTCTTCACAAATGACTGTGAGGACTTGGTCCAACCTTTGATCAAAGTTGACCCTTCAAGTGTAAGGATGTTCATCTCCTTGCATCATAGGCAA
>NC_029778.3:29280159-29280868 GCF_000817695.3 Arachis duranensis | reverse complement strand
CAAGTATTTCCCTCGAACCATAGTAAGCCAATTCTTTGGGTCCGGGTTCACACTTTGATCATGGTTCTTGGTGATCCATGCATTGGCATAGAACTCTCGAACCATTAAGATTCCGACTTGTTGAATGGGGTTGGTAAGAACTTCCCAACCTCTTCTTCGGATCTCGTGTCGGATCTCCGGATATTCACTCGTTTTGAGTTTGAAAGGGACCTCGGGGATCACCTTCTTCAAGGCCACAACTTCATAGAAGTAGTCTTGATGCACCCTTGAGATGAATCTCTCCATCTCCCATGACTCGGAGGTGGAAGCTTTTGCCTTCCCTTTCCTCTTTCTAGAGGTTTCTCCGGCCTTGGATGTCATAAATGGTTATGAAAAAACAAAAAGCAATGCTTTCACCACACCAAACTTAAAAGGTTTGCTCGTCCTCGAGCAAAAGAAGAAAGAAGAGAGTAGAAGAAGAAGAAATGAAGGAGATGGAGATGGCTTTGTAGTTCGGCCAAAGGGGGAGAAGTAGTGTTTAGGTTGTGTGAAAATGAAGGAGTGAAGATGGGTTTATATAGGGGTGGGGAGAGTGTTTTGAATTTGAATGGTGAGGTAGGTGAGGTTTTATGAAGGATGGATGTGAGTGGTGAAGAGAAAGATGGGATTTGATAGGTGAAGGGTTTTTGGGGAAGAGGTGTTGAGGTGATTGGTGAATGGGTGAAGAAGA
>NC_029778.3:29279741-29279941 GCF_000817695.3 Arachis duranensis | reverse complement strand
TCAAAAGAAAATAGATAAAACATAACATTGGGTTGCCTCCCAACAAGCGCTTCTTTAATGTCAGTAGCTTGACAGAGGGCTCTCATGGAGCTTCACAGATGCTCAGAGCCATGTTGGAACCTCCCAACACTAAACTTAGAGTTTGAATGTGGGGGTTCAACACCAAACTTAGAAGTTGGTTGTGGCCTCCCAACACCAAA
>NC_029778.3:29279098-29279653 GCF_000817695.3 Arachis duranensis | reverse complement strand
AATATCCTTGAGCCTTAAACACAAAGGATTCTTCATTCACTTGAATGATCAACTCTCCTCTATCAACATCAATCACAGCCTTTGCTGTGGCTAGGAAGGGTCTGCCAAGGATGATGGATTCATCCATGCTCTTCCCAGTCTCTAGGACTATGAAATCAGCAGGGATGTAATGGTCTTTAACCTTTACCAGAACATCCTCTACAAGTCCATAAGCTTGTTTTCTTGAGTTGTCTGCTATCTCTAGTGAGATTTTTGCAGCTTGCACCTCAAAGATCCCTAGCTTCTCCATTACAGAGAGAGGCATGAGGTTTACACTTGACACTAGGTCACACAAGGCCTTCTTGAAGGTCATGGTGCCTATGGTACAAGGTATTGAAAACTTTCCAGGATCCTGTCTCTTTTGAGGTAATTTCTGCCTAGACAAGTCATCCAGTTCTTTGGTGAGTAAAGGGGGTTCATCCTCCCAAGCCTCATTACCAAATAACTTGTCATTTAGCTTCATGATTGCTCCAAGGTATTTAGCAACTTGCTCTTCAGTGACATACTCATCCTCTT
>NC_029778.3:29278648-29278860 GCF_000817695.3 Arachis duranensis | reverse complement strand
ACACTCTCCTTTTGGATTTTCTTCTGTATTGCTTGGAAGAGTACTAGGAGGGAGTTCAGTAATTTTCTTGCTCAGTTGACCTACTTGTCCCTCCAAGTTTCTAATGGAGGACCTTGTTTCAGTCATAAAACTTTGAGTGGTTTTGATTAGATCAGAGACCATGGTTGCTAAGTCAGAGTGGCTCTGCTTAGAATTCTCTGTCTGTTGCTGAG
>NC_029778.3:29277873-29278081 GCF_000817695.3 Arachis duranensis | reverse complement strand
AAGGCTTAAGCTCAAAGTTGTTTGCTCCAATGGCAGGGATAGAGATGCTTCTCCCATAGAAGTCGGGAGTAGGTGCAGTAAAGTCACCCAACACCTTCCTTGCATTGGCATTGTTGTTGTTTTCGGTTGCCATGTCTTCTTCTTCTTTGAAGATTTCTGTTAGGTCCTCTACAGAGAGTTGTGCCTTAGCTTCTCTTAGCTTTCGCTT
>NC_029778.3:29276046-29277565 GCF_000817695.3 Arachis duranensis | reverse complement strand
ATAAAAGATTTTGAAAACATTTTGAAAAACTTTAATTGATTTTCGAAAACCAAGATTAAGAAAGAAGTAAAGTGATTTTTGAAAAAGATTTTGAAATTAGAAATCAAAAAGATTTGATTGAAAACTATTTTGAAAAAGATGTGGTTAAGAAGATATGATTGGTTTTAAGAAAATGTGATTGAGAAAATATGACTTGCAAAACATTTTTTTAAAAAGATTTGATTTTAAAAATTAATAACTTGGCTAACAAGAAAAGATATGATTCAAACATTAAACCTTTCTCAACAGAAAAGGCAACATACTTGAAATGTTGAATCAAATCATCAATTGATAGCAAGTATCCTTGAAGATGGAAAGAAATTGATTTTGAAAAAGATTTGATTGAAAAGATATGATTTGAAAAAAAGATTTGATTTTGAAAAATTTTGAAAACCTGAAAAAAATTTGAATTAAAAACAGAATCTTCCCTCTTGTGCCATCCTGGCGTTAAACGCCCAGAATGGTGCACATTCTGGCGTTTAACGCCCAAAACACTACTTTTTTGGGCGTTTAACGCCCAGCCAGGTATCCATTATGGCATTTAACGCCCAAAATGCCTCTTACTGGCGTTTTCGAGCCAGTGAGCTCCTTTTCTATGCTTTATGTTCTGAATCCTTCTGTAACTCTATAAACTTCTACATTTGACAATTAACCTTAAAGATAACTTATATCAAACTCCTATAATTATTATTTAAATAACAAGAACCCTTGCTAATGACTGGGTTGCCTCCCAGCAAGCGCTTCTTTATTGTCTTTAGCTAGACTTTTACTGAGCTTTAGTCTAGTCTCGGATTTGAGCATTCTTGCTCAACATTGCTTTCAAGATAATGTTTGACTCTCTGTCCATTAACAATGAACTTTTTGTCAGAGTCAATATCCTGAAGCTCTACATATCCATATGGTGACACACTTATAATCACATAAAAATATTTTTGGTTTTTATGATTTTGTATTTTTTTTTGGTTTTTTTCAAAAATTAAGTGGAAAAAGAAAATAAAGGTATCAAAATTCTTAATGAGAATTCCAGGAATCATGCAATGTTAGTCTAAGACTCCGGTCCAGGAATTAGACATGGCTTCATACCCAGCCAAGCTTTCAAAGAAAGCTCCGGTCCAAAACACTAGACATGGCCAATGGCCAGCCAAGCCTTAGCAGATCACTGCTCTTAATGAGAATTCCAGGAATCATGCAACGTTAGTCTAAAGCTTCAGTCTAAAGGAATTAGACATGGCTAGCCAAGCTTCAGTAGGACATTGCATTCAAGAGCTAAATTGATGAAAATCAATCAGCTTTGGTGATGATAAGAACATCACCTTGAAACACTAGAATTCATTCTTAAGAACTCTGAAAAAAAATACCTAACCTAAGCAACAAGATGAACCGTCAGTTGTCCAAACTTAACAATCCCCGGCAACGGCGCCAAAAACTTGGTGCACGAAATTGTGATCAATACTTTTCACAACTCAAATAATCCCCGGTG
>NC_029778.3:29275144-29275842 GCF_000817695.3 Arachis duranensis | reverse complement strand
AAACTCAAATGGTTATGAATGATGAATAAAACATAAAGATAAAGATAGAGATACTTATGCAATTCATTAGTGGGAATTTCAGATAAGCGTATGGAGATGCTGTGTTCCTTCCATCTCTCTGCTTTCCTATTGTCTTCATCCAATCCTTCCTTCTCCTTTCCATGGCAAGCTGTATGCAAGCGTTTCACCATTGTCAGTGGCTACCTCCCATCCTCTCAGTGAAAATATTCAACGCACCCTGTCACGGCACGGCTATTCATCTGTCGGTTCTCAATCAGGTTGGAATAGAATCCAGTGATTCTTTTGCGTCTGTCACTAACGCCCAGCCTTCAGGAGTTTGAAGCTCGTCACAGTCATTCAATCATTGAATCCTACTCAGAATACCACAGACAAGGTTTAGACCTTTTGGATTCTCTTGAATGCCGCCATCAATTCTAGCTTATACCACGAAGATTCCGGTTAAAGAATCCAAGAGATATCCACCCAATCTAAGGTAGAACGGAGGTGGTTGTCAGGCACACGTTCATAGGTGAGAATGATGATGAGTGTCACGGATCATCACATTCATCAAGTTGAAGAACAAGTGATATCTTAGAACAAGAACAAGCGGAATTGAATAGAAGAACAATAATAATTGCATTAATACTCGAGGTACAACAGAGCTCCACACCTTAATCTATGGTGTATAGAAACTCCAC
>NC_029778.3:29255686-29275134 GCF_000817695.3 Arachis duranensis | reverse complement strand
CGTTAAACGCTGGAAATTCTGAGGCTGATTTGCCACGCTTGTTTGGGCCATCAAATCTTGGGCAAAGTATGGACTATCATATATTGCTGGAAAGCCCAGGATGTCTACTTTCCAACGCTGTTGAGAGTGCGCCAATTGGGCTTCTGTAGCTCCAGAAAATTCACTTCGAGTGCAGAAAGGTCAGAATCCAACAGCATCTACAGTTCTTTTTAGTCTCTAAATCAGATTTTTGCTCAGGTCCCTCAATTTCAGCCAGAAAATACCTGAAATCACAGAAAAACACACAAACTCATAGTAAAGTCCTGAAAAGTGAATTTTAACTAAAAACTAATAAAAATGTACTAAAAACTAACTAGATCATACTAAAAACATACTAAAAACAATGCCAAAAAGCGTATAAATTATCCGCTCATCAAGAAGCATTCAACAGAAGAATTGAAAGTGGAAACCGGCAGATCTCAGGACCCAAGAGACTAGATAACTAAGTCTAGATCTCAATGCCTTCCTAGATCCAAATTCAGAGAGCAATTGCAGAATTTAAGAAGAGAGCAATGTACAAAAGTAAATTCAAAGTTCAATTTCCAAAAGTTGCAGTAAATCAAAACAGAGGGAGATCTCAAGGTGAGATTGAAACAGAATTCCTTCAATTCTCAACACCCAAGACTCAAGACAAGTGTAAATGAAATTGAAAACAAGAAAACTAAGAGGAAGAGAATTCAATTCTCCTTTCTCAAGACTCAGAATCTCAAAACAACTCAAAACCAAAAGCTTTCCAAAACTACCCAGCAAAACTCAAAGAAAAACTCCAAAAGGAAAGCTCCCCGAAAACTTAAATTCTAAGCTATTTATACACTTTCTTCAAATGATCTTCAAGTCTTGAATTTTGGGCCTTGGCCTTGATGGGATTGGGTTGATAGTAGCCTCCGTTGATTGCTCTTGGTGTTAGAAAGAGATCCACTTGTGAACCGGGCCATGAACCATTTAAGCTTGAGTCAAAGCTTGAGGCAAGCTTTGGCACAAGCTTTTTTTAGCAGATTGCCTTTCTTTGCTGCCATCCACGTTTGGCTCAACGTTTGAGGTCAAACGTGAGCTCAAACATGGCTCCTTCATTGCATCTCTCTTGGCCAACGTTTGGCCCAACGTTTGAGGCAAACGTTGGCGCAAACGTTGGCTTATCCAAGGCTTCAAACAAAGTGCTCCTCCTTGCTAAAATGGCGCCAACGTTTGAGCTAAAGCTTGAGGCAAGCTTTAGCTCAAGATTTTTGTCCTCCCTGGGTGAAATATTGCAAGCTCTTCCTCACGTTTGAGCTAAAGTTTGAGGCAAGTTTTAGCTCAAGCTTTTTGTCCTCTCTTGCTCTTTGCCATTCCTTCTTTCTTCATCCTTTTTCAAAGCTCTTTTCACCTATCATCAATCAACCAAAAACATCAAAGCTATGCTATAATCATGAGAGTTTTTCTTCTTCTTGAAATTTAAGCAATTATGGCATAAAAACTCATGAAAATGCATCAATCCATCCATGGTTGATTGAATCAAAGGAAACATGAAATTCTACCCAAATGGCTTGCTTATGGCTCAAGAAAGTGCATAAAATCTATTGAAAACAAAGGAAAAGACTAGTGAAACTAGGCTAAGATGACTTGTCATCAACACCCATTAAACACTAAAACTCAAATAAAATAGTATTTAAAGTTCAAAAGATAATATATCTAAAATTCAAAAGATA
This sequence comes from Arachis duranensis, assembly GCF_000817695.3. NCBI lineage: Eukaryota > Viridiplantae > Streptophyta > Magnoliopsida > Fabales > Fabaceae > Arachis > Arachis duranensis. The sequence goes on along the minus strand of NC_029778.3, from coordinate 29,273,410 downwards.
ATATATCTAAAATCCAAAAGATAATTATCTAAAGAACAAAAGATAATATCCAATTTTATTCTCATTTAATTCCAAATCAAATGTAATAATAACTTATTCAATTTAGCATTTAAAACAATAAATGAAATCACTATTATATAAGTTATTTAATTTAAAGTAACATAATCTGTAATTATAATTAATATATGTATTGTCTACACACAAATTAAAAAATTAAAATAATTTTCTAATGGTGAATAAACTGAATATAATTAGACAAGGGATTCTTTGAGAGAGACTTGTATAATTAGTTTTCACATAATAAGTGTTATTATGTTGGTTATTTTCCAATAATAGCCATCACTCCTTTTTTCCAATTTAAAAATATTTCCATACAAAAATTATGTTTAAATTGGGATTTTTAAATAAATTAAATATTTAGCCATGTATATATATATGGTGCAGACTCTAGACTCTGGTGGCTTATTTTTTTAATAGCTAAAGTGACTAAGTGGTTAAACTAAAAGAATATTAGCATATGGCTTATTGAGCAGAGACTGAAGGTTTGTTTGACTTTGCTGACTCCAGTAACTTTGGTAATCATTTAAAGTAAAAAAGTTAGATAATTAATTAGGACCATCATTTTTAACAGTTAATCAAATTAAGAAGAAAGGTTAATTAGAAATTTTAAAAAGCTACCCAAAAAACCTAAATGACCAAAAAATTCTCGACATTTGAGTTTGAAAGGTTTGCGTGAATGGTGACCATGACCTGGGTTCATGTTGGAGTCAACTTGAACCATTGTTGAGGGTGAGTTCTTAACGGTTGATTTCATGAGTAAGTTCCTGTGTTGTTTCAGGAGAGAATTTTGGGTTCTAGCTGACGATCGTATTGTGGTTTGGGCGTAATCGGTACATACAGTAGCAGATTCAACCACTACTGTCCCGTTTCAGGTCCGCAACCAAACACCGTGACAAAAGTGGTTGACGACATCCAAGCCTCCTCCAATCTGCAGCTGTGTATCTCCTTGTTATTTGGATGCAATCTGTACAACAGCATATGCAAGCATTCATCCTCATTAATTTTCTGATATATTAATTAAGTATTTTCACAATTTTCTAATTCTATCCAAATGTAACATTTTTTTTAACATATCAAAAAATGCTACTAAAAGAGTTTGATTTTCACATATTTTCTTATAAACTAATTTAAAATTTATTGTTTGTGAAATACAATGAAAAACAGTAATATAAAGATTTTTTTTTATAAATCAATATTTTAAAAAAATTAATAATAAAAATAAATTACTCTTAAATTAAGATAATAAAATATATATTTTATAAAATTTGTAAACTTAATAATAATTAATTTTTTATTTTATTATTTTACTAATTTTTTATTTTAAAATGTTCAAATTTTCTTATATATAAAAAATTTCATTATTTCCAAAAAAAATTACAACAAAAGATAAATTAGTGTTTTTTGTAATTGAATCTAATTTTACTTATAATTAATATAAGAAAATTTTGTATTAACACGGATTTTTTAAGTTTTTCGATTCAAATCTTAAAGAACTATTTTCGTTTTTTTTAATTTTACGATTAACGGAATCTATCGATCTAATCCTAAAATAAATTAAAAAACCCTTTATTTTTTTTTCTCGACCTCTACACCTTAATTTTTCATTCATTTCTAAAAATTAGATTTATTCTTTGTCTAACCTATTTTCGGATATTCAACCATTTTTTAAAACAAGTATTTTTGTCCACTCATATTTTAGCCGATCCATGTCACAATCATTTTTTTAAGTCAAAATTACTCCACTATCTTTACGGTAAACCTCACAAATTTTCGGCGCTCAACACTAAGGTAGTGTTTGGTAGAGAGATAGATACTGAAACACTGAAATAAGTTTTAGTATTTTGTTTAGTGCCAAGTGAAAGACAAAAATTGAAACAAGAATAAAACTCTAATTTAATTTACACAAAAGATAAAATTAAAATTAATTAATTAAAATGAGAGTATTTTAAGTATAAAATATTATTAAAGTTTCAGTCTCTATTTCTAAAAATATCAGTCCCCTGTGTCCTTACATTTTGGAGGCACTGAAATACTGAAACTTTGAAGAAAGAGACAAAAATTTTAGTATCAATTTTTGAGCTAACAAATATGATACTTTGTCTCAGTCTCTTAATCTCTGTCTCAATACTGCAAAACAACCGCTAATTAAGAGATCATTTTGTTACATAGTTGATACATTCAAATAAGATTTACCACTTACCACATGTTAACATGTCATTGACCAGTCAAATATTAGTCACACTTACTTAGCCACCTAAAATTATGCCACCAAAAAACTCACCTATAATATATATGTGAAGCAAATTACATTTTTACACTGTATTATAAAAGTATGTAGGTTTGACCCCAAAAAAAATATATGTCGATTATATATACTCTAGGATGAATTCTAATATTTATAATTACGGTGGTTATTATATGCATATTGTTGAAACTAAAGTTGCAATTTTTAAATTTTGGTACCATTTTTTTAATAATATTTTTTAGTTAATATTTAATTTGGTCTTTTGATTTGTGCGCAAACTTTAATTTAATCTTTAAAGTTTCAATTGCTTTTATTTAGTTTACAAATTTTATAAACTTGACTTATAATTATTTTTGAGATAATTTTTGACACACAAATATTAATTGAGCGTTAATATAGACTGTCAGATACTATGGTGGAATTTGTAAAATAATATCATTTTAATTTTGGTGCTCAAATAGCTCAAAAATAATGCTAAAACACTTACTTTAGAAAAAAAAGTTTCAATAAACACCACTTACAAAATTATTTTTGGCTATTTGAGTGTCAAAATAAAAATAATATCATTTTATAGAATGCAACGTAGTATCTTACTGCCTATATCTATTAACATCTGTAGGTCGAAAATTATTCTAAAGACTAATAAGAGATACATTCGTAAAGTTTGAGGACTAATAATATTACTTCAATATTTTTTAAAAAATATTGCCAAACAATAAAAAATATTAATATAATTTTAATAATACTTTTTGAAACATCAAAATTCAAAAGACATCCTAAATATTTTATGAGTAAATTTGTTAATATTTAAAATTTTTATGGATAAAATAATAGGTTACTCAAATAAAAAAGAATAACTATCATAATTTTAATTATTATCATTATCCAAAATAGAAAGGAAAAGTATTTGCGGTGACTAAATAAACGACAACATAAAGGAGGAGAGAAAGTCTGACACGAAGTCCATAAAACTATAACCACGTGTACTTATTTCCGCACAACACTTAGATAGCATAAGCATACTAGAAGCAGGTCTCATAGTATGGGTGACGTTTGATAAATGCATTGGAAAAGAGAGAACAAATAGAAAAGTGCGTTTGACTTTTTCAAATGTTTTATTTATATGTTTGGCAAATTTTTACTTCTATTAATCAAGTGAGATTTTTTTTATTAACCTTACTTTTTATTTTTTTTATTAAAAAGATATCGATAACCATTAGCTTGATGATTTTAGAGTAATTCTTTTTAATTTTTCGTAATTTTTGGTTTCAAAATTTTTTTCATTAAAATTATTCAAATTTATTTAATTACTAGAAAGGTGAATATTTTAATTTTTTTAATTATTTTTAGTACTTTTTTATATTTTAATTTTTATGTTTTTTTATTCATATAATATATATTATTTTTATAGAATTTTTATTGTTTTTATCTGTATGAGTTTTTTTTATTTTTTATGTACTCTATTTTCGTTTTGTATAAAAAATTATTTTTTATTTGATTTTATAAAATTTGTAATTATAATTATTACATGTTACTGATGGTTTATCAGTGGCTAAGAGAGGGGGTTAAATCTTAGCCCCTTTTTCGCTTAGTAGTACTTGCTGTCTTTTAGAACACTTGAGGAGATATTTTTATTTTTATCTCGTGCCTAGTCAAGAGACTTTTTCTTTTTGTCTCGTAAGCAGTCAGAAGATATTTTTCAATTTTGTCTCCTATACAACAGAATCAGAAATAGAGTAGAAGAGAAAGAAAATCACACCAAGATGTATCCTGGTTCAGCTGCTAACTGCAATGCAGCCTACATCCAGTCTCCATCACAACAATGATGGAATTTTACTATAATCATGATTACATACACCAATTCTCCTTAGAAACTACCCTTCCTATCTGGGACAAGTCCAGAATCTAGTCGCAATCCTGAATTTGACTTGGTCACCTACCAAGCTTTCAACTGCTAAGTGCTAACCCAACTTGTAAGGGGATTCCCACAGAATCATGAAACACAACATAGATGTACAAAGGACCTCTAAGGACATCTATGGCTTTTTCTTTTAATTTTGTGCACTCTGCCTTTTTTCACTCTATGTCTTTTTCTTACAAACCTCACTGTTTGTCTTTTTCCATGAGACTTAAGACAGACAAAATTAAACAGAAAAATACAAAATGAAGAACATTGAAGGAGAAGAACTTCTGTTAGTTTAGGTAGTTACGTGAACACTGTGCTTTCACTCTTTTCCTTACTTCAAGCCCTGTCTGTTCTCCCTTATTTATAGAAGGGAAAGCCTCCAGGTTGAAACTGTTGGACCAAGCTAAACTTCTTCTTCTTCATGCAAAACCGGTTCGGCCAGAGAGAGAGAGTACCGGTTCGACCAGAGAGAGAGAGTAGAGGAAATCGAATGTAAAACCCAACATGCAATTACCTCTGTGTCTTCCCTTGTCACCAATATTCATCAATCCGGGCCTTCCATCTTGACTTGCACTCCAAGAAGAATTCCTAGCCCTTGATGCGTTCTTGATGATGATAGCTCTATCTGCTCTAACTTCTGCCTCTTTCATCACGTAGCTACTGTAGCTACCTCCTGTGGTGGTTGATCAAAAGCAGAGACGAGCCATGCCTCCAAGGATCTTCTTCCTCTGACCGAATGGATCTTCTTCCATTTTAGGTTATGGAGAGCTTAAGCTTATTTCACCACATCTTACCTTTTGTGGTAAAGATCTTAGCCACTCCATACCTCAGATTTTCTTTTTCTTGATGCCATCAGCATAATAGCTCTTTGCTTGTGCCTAGCTTCATCACTTCATTCTCTGATAGCTTGTTTCTTCATTTTTCTTTCTGACAGAGAAGTGACCGAAAGTTTGAGAGAGAAGAGAGAGTAGAAAGAAACGCATTCAATGGATTTGAACAAATGAATTAAAATGAATTAATTTTACTTTCCTCTTGTTTTGAGTGGCGTGGATCATCATTAAGTTGCCATCAAATCAATTTCTCTTTCTCTTTCATAGTCTCAATGTCTGCATTAACTCCTCTTAATAAAAATTTGAATTCCATCAAGTAAGGGGTGTGAAATCCGTTGGAAGCATGCAGCAGTTTAAGAAAAATGGATTTCATCCTGTTAAATGAGTAAAGAAAAATATTGTGCCCCATTTTCTTTTCTTTGATTTCGGACCAAGCTAGTGGATCTTTTCTTTAAAGTTGATTTGGGCTAATAATTAAATTTGGTCCAATAAGAGTAATAATAATTCAGCCACAACATTTAACATTTTTATAACCAAGGCTGATTCTCTTTCAACATCTTGGGCTTTTTTTCGGCCCAATAGTAAAATCTGCACAGCAAAATTATTTAATTAACACATATGAACCAAAATCAAATTAATAATTTTGTAATTAATCATATTAATAATGTTTAATCATCACTAATTTAATTTAGAGTTTTCCAAATTCATCAGTTATATTTATTATCAAAATTTTGTATAATATAAATTGATCCTATAAAAAAGGACAAAATAAATAAAAAATTAATTATAAATAATAATAAAATCATAAATAATGAAAATTTATAGTTTAAAATAATGCTAAATTAAAGAGTACTGATAATACTAAAAATTTTTTTATTTGACATTATAAAATTTATAATACTCTCTTTCATATTTTTATTTTTTATTATATTTATTTTATTTATATGATAAATAATATTTATATTATTTTGTTAATGTTCTAATTTTTCATATATATTGTTATTTTTTGCAATTCTTATTTTTTTTTGTTCATATTAATTTTTTTTATCATTTATTGTTCTTTATGTCTAATATTTTTGTTTTGGTTAAATTTTTTTATTTTTTATTCCATTATGTAATATTTATAATTATAATGCTCATATATTATGTTTTATTATAATTTTTTATAATATAGATTATGATCCTATTTAAAAGATAAATTAAATAAAAAATTATTCATAGATAATAAAATATATTTTTTATTTTTAATATAAAATATATTTTGTTAACTTTCATATGTTACTTTAATTTAGTAAGTAAATATTAATTTTATTATAAAATTAATTAATAATATTAAAATATCTAAATTAAGATGATAGAATAATATAAAAAATATTTAAATTGATGTCTTTTTATTAATTTTTCATCTAAAAAATAACTTTAAATAGTACAATTTAAACAATATTTATTTTACTATCATTTATTTTGATATAAAAATTGTCAAACATAAATTCCGTTACAAACTTATTTTTCATCAAAATCAATTTTATACAAACTTTCATTTACAAACTGTAATCCAAACACACACTATATCTTATTTTATAATTACTTATACAAATTTGGTTTAAATAAATTTGGATTGGATATTGTAAAATTAAAAGCAAAAAAGGATTAAATCAACGAGAATAGGAACAATTTTTTTTTTTCGTCGGATAACAAAAATCATCTGTACTACTAATCACTTTTTCTGAAGGAAAAAATTGGGTTATGTAGCAAACTTATGCCGAATTAATCGCTTATTAGACTAGTATCCCTCTCAAATTATATCTTGGGTCTTTCTGACATAAATGAACTATCAGTAATTAACTAATGAACATAAATAGGGCTCCAAGATTTCACACAAAGTAAAATCAAAATCTCATGAGTTAAATATAGAATCCTTTCTAGTGTGTGCAGTGTAAGATCTAAAAAAAATAAAATCAAAATTAAGATATAAGCATAGAGTTAGACCCCCCAAAAAAAGCATAAAGATACCTTTGTTCAATCTTATAGCTTGAAGAGTGAAAAACTATACAAAATCATCAAAAAGAAAGAAGAAAAAAAAAAGCATAATCCAACATAACCTATATACATGACTTCCTAAAATGCTATAGTGCCATTAGCATTGCCTTCTAATATGATACACTATAGCACAAAAATATACCATGACTTCCGTTTAAAAAGATCCATTCAAAAAACATAGGATAGAAAGTTAGAACTTAGAAGCCATGACATGTTAGCAGATGCAATGGTCAACAGTAGTGAAATGCCATCCTGAAAACTAATAATTTTTCAGTTATCTAACGTTTAAATAGTCAAATTGGTCCCTCAGATTTCACTCGCCAGTTAAACTAATCTTCTAAATTTCCACTGAATCAAATTGATTCTCCAAATTTACCAAAGTCAACCACATTCGTCATTGTCTAAAGTGATATAAGAAACCAACGTGATTTGCATTGAGAAATTTGAAAAACCAATTTGATTTAGTGAAATTTAAAAGACCAATTTGTCCATTTACTCATCATCTATAGTTATAAAGTGAGAGAAATGTTTTTTTTTTCAAGTTGCAAAAAACAATGCGCTCCTTTCTCTCATTATAACAGTAGACAATTATAGATAACTGACTTATCAAAATAGCATTTCTCCATCAAAAAAATCATTGACAAGAAAACATCAAAATAGTCAATGTACTCAAAAAGGGACTGACTTCGCTATTCAGCATTTATTCTTGGTGCAGCGAGTCAATTTCCAGTTGGTCTTTTCCGACTTAGATTTCTTGTTCTTGGGTAGGAATGCTTCATCATCTGATTCATCACTGTCATCGTGCTTCTTCTTACCGCGTTTCTTCTCGGCTCCTCCACAAATCACAATTTTGCTCTCATCTTTCTCCTCTACAGGCGCAGATGTCTCCTTGGGCTTCCATATGAACAGAGATCTGAATAACAAACCAGACTCAGAACACCATGGTTTTACAGCTTTTTTTCACACGTTATTGGTAACACTAATGATCTATCATTAACAGAATATCAGATCAAGTTATGTATGTACCATGTCAGAATTGATTATAGTATCACCAGTTTCAATGTTCATAATAATTTATGGTCCTAAAAGCACTTGTCAAAGACCAGTTATAAGGGTCTATTTGGTTTCTATTTTCATTTTCAATATTTTCTGCTTTCATAATTTTGTTAAAAAGTGAAACTCATTTTATTTCCTGTTTTAGCTTTATTTTTTCCAGAAAATCCTGAAAACAGAAAATACTATAAATAAAAATAGAAAATAAAAACAAAAACCAAACATGCTCTTTCAAATCATAGAAGGCCTTCAAAATTTTCTATTTGGATATGGAAAATCTCAACAGCAAAGGTAACATGAAGTTTGTCATGGATAAAATGGAGGGGAAAAAAAATCACAAGCATCATTATCCAGTTCTCTAGGACTGATTAAAAAGAAAATTCGAACCTTGAACTTCCAGATGCTAGGATATCATCGCGTGGGTGTAACTTATTCACTGGAGTGATGGTTGTGATGTTTGGATCCATGACTTCAGCTACCAATTGTCCGGTACTGGTATCTATAAAATCAATGGGATGTAAGGCAGCTCCATTATAGTTCTCGCTTATATAACGACCAATGACAGCAAGCGATTCCGATGGATCCTGCAATTACACACATGCCATTGCCCATTGTCCCTAAGCAACTTAAAAAATAAAACACTATAAACAACTAGCACAAACTTTAACTTTAAAATAATAATACCTTTGGATCCCATTCAGCTTTAAAAGGGGTCAAGTAACGATTGAAATCATTACTGTGAACAATTTCTCGGCTGGGGGAGTCCATATTTCCAAAGATTGAATCCCAAATACGAAGACGGTTGTCTTGTGATGTGGTAAGAATCTTGCACCCAGACACTGGAGAGAAATAGGCTGAGTTGACTACACCGCCGTGCTTAAGTTCATATATGGATGATTTTGGTTCTATTCGACGAATATCCCAAATACGAGCCTAAAAAGAGAGGCCATTACATGTTTTAAATACTAGTATATATACAGTGAGCACCGAGCATCAGACTTACATTTTTTAACTGAATAACTTTTGTATGGACAAGAGTAAGGACTCACAAAATGATCATTTCCACAACTCAATAGGAGGTCTGGCTGAACTGGGTTGCAATGGAGACCAACTACCTTTCGACCTTTTTTATGGATCAAAATTGCATCACTAGTCTTGTGGTTAGAGCGAGTGTCAACCCTGTAAATGCCACAGGTGGCTACGGATTAAAGATACATAGCTACAGATTAAAAGGAAACACAATTTTTTTCCCTATTCAAGAAAAATAATGACATGATAATACAAAAAGAAAACTTTCATATTAGGAACAAATTCAGGCTCTGGTGGATGCAAATATCGAGTACTTTATTATTTACCTTACGAATAAGCCATAACATAAGCTTACCATGTGTGATGTACGCATTCATTACTTTGTTATTAAGTGATACTAATGCCTAACAAGAATGGATATCTCTTCATAAAATTAAAAACTTTAGGAAATAAAATACCAACCCAGGTTACTTACATGTGAAGAAAGCCAAAGCTATCGGCAGCAAGCACAAGACCCTTTTCAAAGTTAATATCCATGCCATAGAGCATTTTCCAAGTGTTTGGACCCTAAACAAAACATTATAAAAAAACGTTGTAAATAGACAAGAAAAACTTTAGGGAAACTTCAATGAATGGCCATTCCTAACTTTTTTTCTATTTTCTACCACTCTTTTTTCTTGCCAAAACTACCCAGAAGTAAAATTAAAGTAAAACAACTTGCTACGAGCCTACAACCATTCCAATTAAACGCAGAAAATTAAAGCAGGCCAAAACAAAAACCCACACATTGAGCACATCATAGTCAAGAAGTTAAACCAGACATATCAGAAATGAAAAATGTTACCTGCCATCCATCAGGGTTCAGGTTCAATGGACAGGATGATATTCCAGTCTCCATGTCAGAATAACTAATTGTTCCATCCGAGGATGCAGAATAGACCATGCAATCATTTCTAGGATCAAACCTACGAAATTTTCCATATTGAGAATCAGATTCTGAGTTCACAGATACAAATAAATGCAACTTACTTCATGTTTTGATAAAGCAACTTACTTCATGTTATTCAGAATACAAGAATGTATGTTACCATAGACCATCCTCTCATGTACTTTCTGAAAATCCCAAACTCCAAGTTGTCCTTTCTTTAGGGTCAAAGAAGGAAAAGCACAATCAGTGGTGTTAAACGAAGGCAAACTGGAAACTAATCTGGACTAACATAATGAGAATGTAATTTATTATAATTACCTTATCTCCAGATAAAAGGATGTTATTTTTTGTCGGGTGGAACTCCAAACAAGTTACACGTCTACTGTGATATCTAATAACGGCACAATTCACTTGATCTGGGATCACATATTTGGGCTTGATCTATTGCATAATGCATATAACGAAAAAAATCTTGTAAGATACAGCTGTGCCATATAAATAACCATAACAATGAAAACACATTCATGTAAAATTATTAGCAAAACCCAATGATTCATCTCAACCATGTAAACTTCATAGAATCCTACAATGGCTAACTAAGCAGATGAACTTAACACTAATAGCTTAGAAGCAAGTAAACTGAAAAAGGCTAAGCCTAAAAGTACAAAATCTACTTGGTTAATTAATTAGGCTGTGCATGGGGTAAATGCCATTATACCATCAAATCAATGGCTTAAAAAATAAATTACAATACCACTGCATAGACAGGCAAAAGAGTAAGGCGCTTAGAAAACTTCTAGTTGTTTTGCTATTTGGTTAGAGGAACTCTTATCCTCTATCTTCTATGATTCTTCCATTTGTCTCAATGAAATTCTTCTTATCAAAAAAGAAAAAACAAAAAAAAGCTCAGACTTACCGAAGGAACAGAAGGTTTTAGCTGGCGTTCAAACACATACTCCAATGGTTTACGTGTCTTTTTGCGAGGTGCCGGAATAACTCCATACTCAGTGGTCACCCGATGAGGGCAAGTCAAAGTGGTATGTCCTCCAATTCAAAAGATCACAGCAAATGAAGAACATTAACAAAGAAGTACCAATAAATTAGAGAAATTAACAAGTTGTTATCATGCCAGAGTGGAAATGGAAACAATGTCACAAAAACGAGCATCCCACAATAAATGGATATTTAGGGGGAAAACATTCTTAAACGATCAAAGCTTTTAAGATTTAACATAAAATATCCTCTACATATATGAATACCTCAATGCTCACTCATACTCATTGAAGTATATGGTAGCAGTGGCATACATGTTATACTCCTGATGATGTCACTAAGTAAAACAAATACTTTTCTTGATTAAAACTTAAAAACAACAGCGAAAAATAGAACCCCCTCTCCTCTCTCGATGAAAAAAAAAGGGCATTTTGATGCATTTTGGTAATCACTATCAGTTTAAGCATTCCATGACCATATTCACTATCACTATAACTAAATTTTAGTATTAAAGTGTTAAACAAACTTTTTAAAGAAATTAAAACAAAGGAGTCCTATATAGAACAACAATACAAAGCAATGAGCAGAATATAACAGTTAGTTAGTTAGTTAGTTAGTTAGTTACTTACCAGGCATTTTACAGAGAAAGCAAGGCTTCATAGGGCAATCAATATAAGTAGCACCCTTGAACCCCGCTTCATGTCCAGGCTTCTTACACACCTATAAAAACAATCAACATTGACTTTTTTGTTTTTAACCAAAACAGCAACGAACATCATGAACTTAAAAAAACTAAATAATATAAAACTTCAACCTTGCAAACTTTTTTGAGAGTGATAGTGATCGGTGCTTTCCCTTTCCTCTTACAATCCAAACCCACTTCCAACCTCTCCGCGTTCCCATTCCCAGCAACATTAACATCATTGTCCTCCTCCTCCTCCTCTTCTTCTTCTTCTTCTTCTTCTTGAAGTGATTCTGGCCCTTCCTCTTCTTCTTCTGAGGAACTGTGTTCAGTGTCGGAGTCCCTCTCAATGATGACCTTCGGGAAGAAAGCTTTTCTAGTTATGGGTGCCATTGGCGGTTGAGAAAAAAGGACCAACCTTTTCTTTCTGTTGTTTGGGGGGAAAACAGAGTTGTAGAGAGTACGATACAGAATAAGCGAAAGAGAATGAAAGGTTTTTGAGCCTTTTGAGGGAAGACACGGAGGGTGGACTTTGACGACTTGGTTTTGTTGGTTTTGGAGTAACGCACGTCATGCTTTATTTAAATTACGGAAATGCCCCAAGGATTCTTGTCTTCCATTTCTTCCTTCACCTCTGTAAGGACAAATTCGGAAACTACGCCGTTGTTTAGTTGAAAGGGAAACTTCAATAAAGTATTGGAAAGTTTTCAAATGGTCCAGACCACTTTTTTGGAATTCCGATGATCCATGTACGGTAAGGTAGTAGGTGTTGTTTTTGTCTTGTAGCATGTAGTGAAATATCGTAAATGTCCCTGTAATAAAGTAAAAATTGAAGATAAGGGCAGTGATCCATGATCAGCTTAAAGTATAAAGGAAGCCAAGTTGCAGCTGAGCCAGTCGGATGAAAAATTGTATTTTTTAGGCCCGCAAGAACATAATTGGCTGAATTTGGGCTTGTATTAAATTTTGGATTGGTTTTCTATTATGGGCCTTTTTGTTACTGTTGGATTGTTGGAATAGCGAATAATTATAGTGATGCAGTTAGGAAACGAAACTGAAGCCCGTGATGAAAATGGTTCATGGAGGGAAGTTAGTGCAAGGAAAATAGTTTATTTTTAAAACACAAAAATATTTATAAAAATTTATTTTTATTAAAAAATATCAATAAAATTTATTTTTTCTATTTTTTAAAATATGTTTATTTTTAAAATAATATTAAACATATTTTTTTAAATAATAAATTAAAATAATATAACATATATGATAATTATTAGTTGAAATAAAATATAAAAAGAATATTTATTTATTTATTTCTTTATTTTTGCGGATACGCAGATATGCGGATATCTACACAAAATCCGCAATCTGATCCGATTCGATAGACTTGCGGATTAGATCCATATCCACAATTTTTGGATCGAATTTGGATAAACACAGTGGATATGCAGATCGGATCCAATCCATGAACACCCTTATTTTAGACTATAAAATCTATCCAAATTTTTATTAGTAGATAAACTCTTAGCTATTATAATTATGGTTAACTTAATCACCATAGTCATAACTTTATACTAAGAGTTTAATTTTAATATATCAATTGTGTAAAAGAGTTTTATACAGTTATGTAATTACATTCGTTATTTTGGATGATTATTTATGTGATTAATATGAAAGATAATTATTTTTATCGATGTAGTGTTATGTAATTGAATATACGTATAAAACTACTTTACACTGACAATACATTAAAATTAAATTCTTATACCTGAAAAATAAGAAAGATCGTAATCTAAAACAAACTAATTTGTAAGTTCAGAAACATATAAAACTAAGGCAAAACATATAAAACTAAGGGCATGAATAAGTTATAGGAAGACTTTCACATGTATCAAGGCAACTTTACTGTCATATTGCTATGCCATGTACGGCTAAGTGTGTGTTTGGATTACATTTTGCAAACGGAAATTTACATAAAATTGATTTTGTAAAATTGATTTTGATGAAAAGTAAGTTTGGGTTAACGTGATTTTTGTTTGGTAAATTGATTGTAGTAAAATAAATGTTGTTTGAATTATACTACTCAAAATCACTGTTAGATGAAAAATTACTAAAAGAGACATCAATTCAAATAATTTTTTTATATATGCAAAATCAGAATACTAACAAAAATAATATAAAAATATTTATCATATAAATAAAATAAATATAATAAAAAAATAAAAATATAAAAGAGAGTACTATAAATTTTATAATGTCAACAAAAATATTCTATAATTTTTTTAGTACGGTTAGTACTCTTTTATAAATTTTCATTATTTATGGTTTTGTTGTTACTTATAATTAATTTTTTATTTATTTTGTCATTTTTTATAGGATCATAATTTATATTATACAAAATTTTGATAATAAACGTAGTATATAATAATTACCATTACAAATTTTACAAATTTTGATAATAAACGTAGTATATAATAATTATAATTACAAATTTTACAAATCGGAATAAAAAATAAAAAAATTAATACAAAACAAAAATAGAGTATTTCAAAGAATAAAAAAAAATCATACACATAAAAAATAATAAAAATTTCATAAAATCAACAATATGTATCATATGAACAAAAAAATATAATAAAAAGTAAATAAAATTCGTATGAATAAAATTAAATAAAAAAAATTTCATACACAACATAAATATAATGCAGAAAAGGATAGAAAAAAAAGAATTCATATAAAATAATAATAAAAAAATCATAAAAAAATCAATAACGTTTGTCATATGAATAAAAGAAATACAATAAAATAAATAAAAAAGTCAAACAAAAATAAAAAAAAAAAAGATTTCATAAAAAAACATACATATAAAAAATAGTATAATATTCAATTTGCTAGTGATTAAAACAAATTTGAACTATTTTAATGGAAAAAAAACTGGAACGAAGAACTATAAAAAAGTAAGAAGAACTACAAAGAATTATTGTGAAAGTAATAGTTACTAGATCTTTTTATAGAAGAAAATGAAGGGTAGGGTTAGTAAAAAAAATAAAATTTCAACTAATTTTTCAAAGACAACAAGCAACCATGAACGTGAAACGCAGAAGTTACAAATTTTAGCTTCTCCTGAACGTGCGTTTAGAAGCAGAATTAATTCTGCGTTCAGGAAGATAAAAATGGTCAAACAAAAAAGTGAAACTTTTAAGAAGCTCAAATGTGCTTCTCTCTTCCCCAACATGTTTGCCAAACACACCCTAAGTAGTAGGTTTATAGTTTGTCTTGTAGCAAGAATGAGAATTACAAAAGAACCCTTAAAATGGTGGATGAAAAGACGAAAATACTCATAAATAGTAGCCGCTAGGATAAGTAGCTAAGATAGAGAGGATCAAAGTTACTACGCTTTCATAGAACCAGAGTGCAGTAAATGACAAAAAATTAAAATTTTAGTACTACTTATAATTAATATATTAAATCTATAATATTTTTAATTTTAATTTTTTATTATAATGAACTTATTCTAAGAACACTTTATATTTGTATAATAATAAAAATATTAATTTTTATGTATTTAACACATTAAAAATATAAAATAAATTATATTTTCGATAACTTTTAATGAAATATATTTTTTGTCCAATTTTAATTAAAATATTTTTTGCATACATAAAACAAAGAAGAGTACTTAATCTTATTTTAAAAATTGATAAAAACAAAATAATATATTTTAGAGTAAAGTATTATTTTTGTTTCCAACGTTTAGGGTAAGTTTTAAAGTTGTTTTGAATCGTCGTATTTAGGTCCTTAACGTTTTAAAATTGGCTCAACGTTAACCTATCGTTAGAGATCCGTTAACAGAATTGACGGCGGGACAAATTGAGATGATTTTGAAACGTTAGATACTTAAATAGAACGAAAATGTTGGGGACAAAAACGATAGATAGGAATAAATTTTAATTTTATCTTTCAATAATTTTAATTTTTTACTGTATATAATATTTAATTATTTTTAATCACATCTAAGTAAATTACACTTAATCACACTACTTTCATTCCAAATAATTTTTTTTATATTTTTATATTAACTTATAACTTTAAGTGTAAAATTATAAAAAAAAACAAAGTTATTTAGAATGAAAGTAATATGATTAAGTGTAATTTACTTAGATGTGATTAAAAAATAATTGAATACTATGTATAGTAAAAAATTGATATTATTGAAGGATAAAACTAAAATTTATAGTAAAGTATCAGTTTTGTTCCCAACATTTTTGTCCTATTTAAGTCCCTAATGTTTCAAAATCGTCTCAATTTTGTCTCGCCGTCAATTCTGTTAATGGTCCCTAACGGGCAAAACAACATTGAGTCAAATTTTAAAACGTTAGGGACTTAAATAGGACACAATTAAAACATTAGGGACAACTTTAAAATTTATCACAAACGTTGAGAAAAAAACTGATACTTTACTCTATATTTTATATAATAATTATTCAATCACTCATTAAAAAATTGGTATAATCGATAAAATTACAATATACATTTTTACTAAAACTGTTTAATAAATTAAAAAATTTAGAAATAAATAATTAATAATTTAACACACATATGTAACTAAAAGTTTTTTTTTTGGAAAGGAGACCATGGTCCATGCTGGGCTCCTCGGTTTCGCCACTGGTGTTCGATGAAGAGAGAGATCGAATAAGAAAAATTTGGATTCTCTAAAATAAAGTGAGATCTTTTATTATTGAATGTTTTTCTCTTATGTTTTTTCTTGATCCCACCTATAAAATAAATGGTGATAGATCATATTTTATCATCTAAAGTAAAATTCAAAATTTAGAAGATCCAAATCCGAACAAGAGAGGTTGATTTGTATTCGATCTTTATATGGATAAAAATATAAAAAATACATAATAGCTCGTGTAAATGTATAAATAACATTTTTTATTTAAGAATATATAAAAATCTGTATGTTCATCATCAGATGAAGAACTGTTCCGGGGCTTACCTAGAACAGGATTGTGGTTGGGCTTGTTTGTAAGGCCCAAGAGCTAAAGGATGGTGGCCTCCGACTTGTTTTACGTCTGGGAGCCTCGTCTGAGTTATGTATAGTGAAATTCCATCATTGTTGTGATGGAAACTGGATGTAGGCTGCACTGCACTTAGCAACTGAACCAGGATATATCTGAGTGTAATATTCTCTCTTTTCTACTCCATTTTTGTTTCTACTGCACAGGAGCTAAAACTGAAAAATATCTCGTGCCAAGTGACGAGACAAAAATAAAAGTCTCGTGGCTAGGGATGAGACAAAAATAAAAAAGTCTCCTCAAAGACCAGCAAGTGTAACTAAGCAAAAAGGGGCTAAGATTCAACCCCCTTCTCTTAGCCATTAAAAATCATCAGTGGATAACCGTCCCTTTTATCTAGGGGTTGTTGAGGTCTCCCTTCTAGAAATGGGGTAGAGATTTACGGAAGCAGTTACTCATTTAGATAAGTATGAGCTGCCTCCTTCAGTCTGTTCCGACCTCTTAAAAGAGGTTGGATAAGTAGATAAGGCCACTCTTCTTGATTGGCCCTTTTAACTTTATTGGGTCTAACTTATGTTTTGGGTTAGGGTATGAACAAGAACTATCCTAATATTGTTTCTGATCAAATTATAAAATTCTACAAATTCAAATAAATTGAATTTCACAATAATATTATACAATTAACACCACATTTATTTCGACTTGAATACTCACTTATGAGCAACACGAAACATATTAAGTTCGTGTGACAGATATGTTTTTGCAAGTCTTTGTTGACGTAAACAAAGATTTTTAAATTCGATTCATTTTAGTATCGACTTAGCGTGTAATCTTATGAACAATTCTTTTGAAGTTAGCACATTTTATAAATCATTGAATTTTAATAAATAAATATATTTTTTTTAAAAATTATTCAAGTTCTTAATAATAGAATATATTA
>NC_029778.3:29254557-29255411 GCF_000817695.3 Arachis duranensis | reverse complement strand
ACATGTAATATTTTAAATAAAAATCTATTTTAATAATATTTTTAACAAATATAGTTATTTAACATATTTTTAATAGTTATATGAAATAATCTATCATATATCGCGAATTAATATAAAATTTATTTATTTTATATTTTATTTGTTGCAATAAAAAAATATCCTAATATAAATTTTATTTGTTTTTTGGCTGGAATATAAATGTTATTTGTTAAAATAGTCACATTATATTATTGTTGCCACATACATTTAATGGTCCATCTCACATTCTTGCTGTTATATAGTAATAGTGTTACTCCTTGACCCAATCTTTGCATCGGCTCCCATGCACTCCCACGGCTTGGTTCCAAACAATGGCTTCACAAAAAGACAAAAAAATGCATTCAACTGCCCACCATGTAATTTTCACCAATTCTAATTTGGTTCCCGCTTCAACCTGTTAGAAGACCAGCCAACACCCTCTGTCTCCTTACTCTACCGCATAACTCTACTAATCCATCTCCACCTTTATAATTTTTTAATATATATATATCAACAGTTCTGTATTATGGCATAGAATGTACCAATAAAATTGCCTGGCACATGTGAAAGTTTTCCTAAAGTATTACTTGTTTCTTTAGAACTACCGGTACTGTTATTTTAAATAAATAAAATAAATATAAAAAATATGGATAGACCAAAAAAAATTATAATTTTTCAGTTTTATTTCTTTTTATTGGTGATGCAAACGAAATAATTATGAAAATACTTTATTATTATCTGAATTAATTATTTTTTGAATTAATTATTTTTTGCTGTAAATTGTTTGAATTAATCTTAATTTATTTATTTTTTGAGTTAATTTTTGACTTATTATT
>NC_029778.3:29234373-29254066 GCF_000817695.3 Arachis duranensis | reverse complement strand
ACAATATATTTATATATAAAATATATATTTTTTTAGAAAAATTTGATTTTTTTTATTATTTAAATCAGTTAACTGTTAAAAATTTACACCAATTCGATTAATTAATAGGTTTTTTTCCTTTTTTTTCACTAGTCCATTATCAATTGATTTTTAGTTAACCCAATTAAACCGGTCAATTTCACTCGATTCTCATAATCATGTTGTGAACGTTGTTAATACACCCTATAGGATATGTAGGATAATCCCATAGAACATGAAGCAACATTCTTCTTTTCCATGACATATTGGACAGTTATCTTCATCTATGAAAGCTAACTAAAGGTTCTAAGCATGGTTCTGAAAATCGAACCGGACCGGTCAGTTTAATCGGATTAATCGAAAATCGGCCATCTAGTCGGTTCGAGTAAGATCAGAAACTGCCTGGTAAAAAATTGATAAAAAATTGATCGAACCGACGGTTAACCGGTGAACCGGGAGAACCGTTCGATTTTTTAGCGATTTTTGGTTTGAAACTTAAACTGCTAAACGGCGTCGTTTTGGAGGTTAAAAAAAAGAAAGGCTAAACGCCTAAACAACAAAGCCCTAATCTCAATCTCACCCAGAACTTCAGAAGTGAGAAGCCAGAAGAGAAATCACCCACGGACCACGATCGAGCAGCCCCTCTTCGCCACCACATCCCACCGCCATCGCCACCGCATCCCACAGCCACAGCAGCGATGGCGTTGACCACGGCAACCACCACGGCATCCCTTCTCCCTTCTCCCTTCTCCCTCACTCTCATCAGTCTCACTCACCCAAATCCCTAACCCACTACGGCGCTACTTCCCTCTCTCTCTCAGCCAGGCGCCAGCAGCCCCTCTCTCTCAGCCAGGCGCCAACAACCCCTCTCTCTCTCAGCCAACAGCGGTCACCGCCTCCTCGTCTCCTCCTCGTCTCTCTCTCAGCTAACAACAGCAGTCTCCGGCGACCCATCGTCCGACAACCTAACCACCATTCTTACCTTCCCTTTTCTCTTCTCGCCTCTCCTCTTCCCTTCGAACGCTTCTACCCCCCACTCAGCTCTCGTCACTGCCAAAGAGAGAAGCTGAATCTCTCTACCCTGCATTGTTCTGCCGCTCGCGCCACTCTCTGCGCCACCGCGAGCTCAGTCGGCCACCACCAACTCTGGGCGGCACTACTTCTGCTCTTCTTCCCCTTTCCATTTTCCAGTCTGTCTCTGCTATATTTTAGGTCCCCTGCCTCATCCCTGCTTCCTGCTCTGTTTTTTTACTTTCTTTTATTAATTCTGTTATTAATTTTAGTTAGATTGCTGATTAATTCTGTTTGTTAGGATAGATAGATATATATGCTATTAGGTAGTTAGGTTGTGGTTAGAGGATTCTAGGCTTGATAATTACTCCGTTCTTGATTATCCAACATGGTTTAATACTGCTTGTTTGCTGAATGATGTTGGTGTGATCATTACTGTGCTGTTTCTGTTTCATGTGACCTGATTCTACCTGCTGCCCTACTGAACTCTACTTGTAAAATTAAGTTTGATGCTACCTCTGTACATGCAATCCATGCTTTTCTCATGTTAATTGCAATTTTTGGATTCATGTGCTTATATTTTGCTACTACTTGCTACCCAAATTTCTAGAAATTGCTCTCTTTTTAAACTTGCTACTTAAGAGTTGAACGTGGTATTTTCAAATTCTTAATATCACTATATTTCTCTTCCTTAATGATTTATGAAGTTGTTTAGTTATAAACTTTAATGTTTGAAATTGTTTGTGAACATTTAATATTAAGTTATGGATAATTTATTATGTAAAATTTTAAATTTTATTAAGTTAAAAATTATTGAATTTATATATTTAAAATTATTTTTATATTTTTTAATAATTTTATTTAATATTTAATTAAACCAGTTAAATTCTGATTGAACCCCGGTCAAACTAATAAACCATTAAATCAGTAACTTTACCGATTTATTGACCGGTCCGAGTCTCGCAACCTTAGTTCTAAGGCGTTGAGGAAGTTTAGTCTCCCAAATCTACTTGTAAAGTGTTCTTTTTCTCCATTTTCTATAATTTTGCGTCACATGCTGATCTAATAGATAAATTACATAAAAATATTAGGGTAAAAAACTTATATAAGCCAAGGCAAGAAGGGTCTAACGTAAATACGCCAAACCGAAAATCGTTTCAGCAATAAGCCAAACACTATCTTTATGTAATTCGAACCAAGGTGGTTCGAACTACAAACCTTAATAATTCGAACCAGGGTGGTTCGAATTAGGGGAGAGGAAATTTAAACGTAATTCGAACCAGGGTGGTTCGAACTCTTCTTGCACGTAATTCGAACTGGCCTAGCTCGAATTATTCATTGGAAACCAAACCATGTAATTCGAACCAAACCTAATTCGAACTCACCTGGTTCGATTTACTAACAATTAGAGTTCGAACCAATCTGGTTCGAATTATATAAAAATACGATCTGGCTTATTGCTGAAACGATTTTTGCTTTGGCGTATTTACTTAATTTTTTAAGTCAGTTGGCTTATTATGGTTTTTTAACCCAAAATATTATGTATGCATAAAAAATTAACTATCAAATTAATTACTATAAATTTATATATAGTAATTATTAGAATTTTAATATGTAATTTATATTTTAATGTATATTCTATATTAATATATAGATAATTTCAGTATACACTTGATTGGAAATTATACAACTAGTAGCCAACTAATAGAGTTACATTTTCACCATCTAATTCCACTTTTTTTTTCTTAGTTTATCTTTTGTCTTTTACGCCAAACCTTTGTGTATAATTTTTTTTTCAGTGCTCTACTTCATCTTTTGCATGCACCATTTTCTTTAATTATATATATATATTTTTTAAAAAATTTAACCACTTATATTTTAACATATTTATCATTTTATCATCGTTTACTATATTAGAATATATGAAAATTTTAAAAGGAAAGGTCGAATAATGAACAACATTTATCGATTAAATACACAACATAGCACCAACGCAAGTTGGCACGGATGGTCGCCCATTTTGTGTGCCTATGCAGTACCCGAGGGATTAGTCATTGGGCTTCCGGCCTGATGGATACCCTGGTGTAAACCCAAAAAAATACACAACATAGCTTTTAATTAAAAGATAGGAATGGAATTGTGAATTGTTTTGTATATGTCTTTGTGCGTGTAGATTAGTGTCATACTATACAAGTGTTGACTATTGATAATAGATATAATTAGAAACCAACTATTTATTGATAATATTATTATTGAAATTTTATTTTTAACTTGTATTATTATTCAAGCGAACATATGAAACACATACTAAAAACATCCAAAACTTCACTAACAAAATCATCAAAAGTAAAATAAACTATCCAGTGATAATTCTATTAGAAGTCATGATACTTGGACAATATGTTTGGAATTAAAGTTATAGCATTTTAATAAGTGTGTGCGAAGAACAATATGTTTGGAATTAAAGTTATAGCATTTTAATAAGTGTGTGCGAAGAAAAATGAATAAAGAAAATTTATTTTAAGAGAAAAAAAAACTGAATTGATTTTGAAATTGAATTATTTTGTTTGGCTTTGCTTTGGACATTTAGTTTGTAACTAAAATAGCGTAACCAATTATTTTGTTTTGTAACTATGGCTTAAGAATGAATAACATTGTGCTATAATGGAAAAGATTTTATGAAAAGCGTATGATTTCCAAATTAAATTTATCTTTATTTTTCTATAGGCAACAAGCCAACAATTATCTGAGGATATCAGAGAATTGGTTCATCATATTTGAATGAAAAGCAACAGCATTTCACATGCATGTTTGTTGATTCTAATAGACTATAGCAATATGAATATGCATAATAAAGCTCACATCTCATGAGATTATATACTCATGTATCTTGTGGGTGAATGTAACCTTCTAACTCATAGATATCAAATTCTTAGCTGGTTGGGGGGATTCTGATTATGTATGAGAGGAGGATCCATTCCCAACCAATAAGTCTGAAGGTCTGATCCCTTTTAATTTTACACTTTATTTATATTTAGTATGTTATCATTACTATATTTTTGAGCTATTGCAATATGTAATACACTTAAAAAATATTAGCCAACATTTTGTAAGTGTTCTCTTTGATCAATTAGGTGAAGAATAGGATATTGAGATACAAAATTCTTTTTGATAGATAAAATATAGATAAAGTTATTATATTTTACGATACTAAATTAGTGTATTTTGTGTCTTTACTATAAAAAAGAATGGACACAGAGACATTGGACAAAGATACAATTTATTTTTTTCTTTTATTATTATCATTATTAATTTTTTATAATTATATTTTTTCATTCTATTTTTCTTTTTAAATTTTGTATAAAGAAAAAATAAAGATAAATTAGACTTTTTATTATTTATTCTACCTTATATTCAGTTTATCATCAAATAAAATAAAAAAATATTAATTTTTGTGTTTCTATTTTTTTAGTGTCTCAATATCCTATTTTATCCTATACTCAAAACTACTCAGAACAAGCACAACTTTAAAGAATAAATTAAAAAACGTATAAATAGACAATATTTATAGTATTCATATATTACACTTTATAAGAGTTGCTTTAAAATTTTTAATAAGCTTCTTACCATAAATATTGTCTAAAATAAATCAATATATTTCTACTAAAATTTCAATTTCTTTTCCAAATATTAAAAAAAAATATTTTTTCTCTTTAACTTAAAAAATAATCACAAAATACATTCATCACCTTCATAACCACTTTACTAAGATTTCAAAATTAAAATCCTATAACTAACTCTAACTCCAATTAAATGGAAATGAATCCTTCAACCACCAAACGACTTTGTTCTCTTCCAACTTGTCAAAAAGCTTTTCAAGGGAATCTCTTTCCATTATAACATTGAGACTACTACTTTTGAACCTCACGCACCTTCTTCTGCATGGGCGACGCTACAAACAAGAGGTACGACTGTGCCAAAATAAGAGGCACATCGGACATGGAACTGAGGTTTCGGTGTAAGGTTATGTTTCGGGGTAGGATTATGATATAATTTAAATAGATATGGTGATGAATAAAAGGAATGGTGGATTAGTATAAGTTGAAAACTTAGAGAACTAAATTTGGTCACTGAAATTGAGAAGTTTTGCTGCAAAAATTTTTAAATTGTTTGGACAGCAACTTAAAACGAAAACTGGGAATAATCTGGACATGATTTTTAAACCAACCCATTTTTTTAACAACTTTCTATAAGTCAAGATTATCCTATAAAAATTTCAGAAAATTTGGCCTAGTGATTTAGAAGATATGAATTTTTGAAGTTTAGTAGTTGTTGCAGAATTTTCTAATTTTCTGATTCTGCAATACCAACTTCCAAACGCTATCACTTTTGATTTAAACAAAATTTTGAGTTACTTCTAAAAGGATTTTAAAGATCTATCAATCTATTTAAGTGAATACAAATTTCATGTCCATATCTATTTTGTAGACTTAAATAAGTCACTTGAAAGATGGGTTGTTTGCTGAAAACTCTGAACTGGTTTATGAAAATAGGGCACCACTTTCAATTGCCAATTAATTAATCAAAATGAAGTGATATGAACCTGAAACTTGTGTATTCTTAAACTTGGGGTGTTACAAATGACCGCGATCTATGGCGTTGGATATGGATTAGAGGAGATTAATTGACCACGATCTAATCACTTACAACTTTGTCATAGAATGAATCATTCATTGTTGAAGTAAAGCATCTCCAAAGCCTTCACTAATTTTTCTTTACTGTTTCTATATCATTTCTTTATTGCTTTTTTTATTGTTTAGTTTTATGCGCCTACAACAACAACAATTATCTTTCTATTGGTCTGACTAAGATCTGCAAGATAACCACTACTTGCTCAATCCAACAATCTTCGTGGGATCGACCCTCACTCACCCGAGATATTATTTGGAGGACCTAATGCACTTGACCGGTGAAGTTGTGCGAGTTCAATTTCATGCACCACGAAGCCACCAAATTCGATCCAAAAGCCTCAAATCAACTCCAACAAACACCAAAACTCAATCTAGCATCATACAACATACCAACATCAAACCTAGGGTTCACAAAAACAACTAGATACAAGGGTTTGGCGAGACCTTACCTTACCCAACGGTATTAGGGACAAAATCCAACAATATTCCAATGCTAGATCACCCCTAAACAAACAAAATCATGAAAATCTCAATCTAACAAAGCAACAACTCGAATTTGTCAAATAACAGAAAACTGGAGCTTGGGATTCGAGTTGCTTTCCATTTTGTTTAGATAGAATTGAAGAGCTCGGCGAGAACTTCCCGTGACTGCAAAGGACTCGTCAATCGGAATTCCGAAACTCAGGTTATGGCCAAAAGAAGGAAGAAGGTGAATAGTGCAAACCCTCACCTCCATTCTTCTCACTTCAGCGGCGCCTGCTAGTAAAGAATTTTATGAAAATAGTCGTGTTATAAGTATAGCTTCTAAACTAACAGAAAATCCTTTCGTATAAACGTTTGGTTGTCACAAGTAACAAACCCAATAAAATTTATAAACCGAAGTATTTAAATCCCGGGTCGTCTTCTCAAGAAATTGCAGGGAGGTGTGTTTTATTATTGGTTATGGAAAACAATATTTTGGATTTTGAAAAGGGTTTTGAGCAAGAGAAATGGGTCGTAGAAATTAATAAATTAATAACTAAGAAATCTCTTGGCAAGGTATGAAAACTGGAAGTCCTATCCTAGTTATCCTTATCAATGGTGATGAGAATTATATTTTTGCTCCCACTAAGTCAACCTCTAACTATGAAGGTCAGTTAAGTGGACAAATTAATTTAACACCTAAAGTCCTAGTCAACTCCTCAAGGAAAGACTAGAGTTATAGGAATCTAAATTAATCAGCAAAGATAGTAATTATCAATCACGATGAGTTTGACAACTCAAAAGTTACCAATCAATCAACCAAAGCCAAAAGGGAAAATAAATCATAAATAGAGCGAAATAATCATGAGTCTGAAATACCTCAATGTGTATTAATTAAGAAAATCATAACATGAATGGTCCATAAGCCAATTTGGCAACATAAATAATTAACAAATAAGAGAAGTCAAAATAAAGGAATGTTGAACCTGATATGAAGATGAGATAATCCTAAAATCAAGAGAAATTCTAAATCCTAATCCTAAGAGAGAGGAGAGAACCTCTCTCTCTAAAAACTACATCTAAATCCTAAAACTATGTAGAATGTATGTTGTATGATGTATCCAGTATATCCCTCTATGAATGGATAGATTCCTCCATTTATAACCCTTTAATTTGTGTTCTCTGGGCTTGGATCTGGGCCAAAAAGGGCCCATAAATCGCTGGGGCCGACTTCTATAAATTCTGCAGATCGCGCACGTCACGCGTTCGCGTGGGTCATGCGGTCGCGTCATTTGGAGTCTTCCACGCGGTCGCGTCAATCATGCGTCCGCGTCAGTTGTGTTTCGCACGGCACGCGTTCGCCTCATCCATGCGCTCACGTCGATTCTCTTTTGTGCGAACCACGCATTTGCGTCGTCCATGCGGACGCGTCACCGCCAGTTCCTCCAGGGACTCTAATTTGTGCTTTCCTTCCATTTTTGTATGTTTCCTTTCCATCCTTTAAGTCATTCCTGCCCTATAAAACCTGAAAGTACTCAACACACAAATCACGACATCAAATGGTAATAAAGGATAATTAAATTTGGTAATTTTAAAGCATAGGAAACATGTTTTCTCATATGTCATATCCTAAGGAAGGAATTGTAAAACCATGCAAATTCATATGAATAAATAGGTGAAGAGTTGATAAAATCATTCAATTTAAGTACAAGATTTGTCATGAAATAGTGGTTTATCAGCGCCCCTTTCTTGTTTTAGGGCTAGAAATGAGCTGCTCATTAGGATGTTTATATAACTTGGACTTGGGCCTAACTTGGGTCCAGTCTCACCCGTTAGCATTTTTAGTCCGTTTGGCCCACTTTGGATCAAAACCTTTAAGATTAGTGTCTGATTTTCGATTCTAAATTATTTTTGTCCTTTTAAAATAATAAATTTAATTTTTAAAATCTTATTTTTCCAAAATACGCGGTACCGGACAGACTAGAGCTGGTACTACCGGCTTAAACACTGGTATGCATTTTTATAAAAAATTTTCGCAAAAGATACATTTTCCCACTTAGAAAAATTCATTGAATTCAAATTTCACCTTTTTATTTTTAAAATATCATCTCTATATTTTCGAACCTATTCTGGACAATTAAAATTATTATTTTATTAAAACGGTTAAATCGATTCTTACAAATCACCATACAAATCATGGAGAAAAAAATACTTATGATGCTCATGCATCAGTAATGTATTAAAATGTTGTTAATCTGAATAAATCCAAGTTCCAAAAAATGCAGGAAAAGAAGAATAAATTCTATAATACACCGAATTATTTTCCGAATACACAAAAAACTATTCAAATAAACACTGAATTCTGTAGATTGAATTTTTACACTACTTAAGTATTAAATTGTCTGTGTACTGTATATTTAAAATAAACAAATCCCATCAAATAATTGATAAAACTAACTTCAAACCATGGTAAATAGAACAAAACAAAAAAATATAAACACTAAACCTCATTTCTATATAAAAAAGAACATTACGTAGATTACACCGAAATTGTGTCAAATAACAACGAAATGAATTCATAAAAACACCGAAAATCTATCTTATTCTCTTGAACCTCTGAATTGATAATTCATAATATGTCTATGATAATGAATGAAATTTGACTGCACCAATGAATCACCGTAAAAAAAAGTTCAATTGTAAAAAGTAAATCATATATTAGCAAAATTATTAACATGCACAAACTCAATTTTTTCTTGTTTAAAGAACATCATTTTTACCTCACTTAGAGCTTTCTTTTTCTTTTTCTTTGCAACATTTGGAATCTATTTTTCTGTGTTTGATCCCAATCTATTTTTTGGACGTCCTCTTTTTCTCACCTGTGGAGAGCTTTGAAACTCGTTAATATCTTCTAACGAAGCATCGTCATGAGATAATGAACATTTTCTTTTTCTTTTGGGTTTGTATTCTTGCATCTCAACCATAGCATTATCATAAGCACAGTGCAGAATTCCAGTCAACTCCTTAAATTCTGATGCAAATTCACAAATATTTTGTGACCGAAATACCAAATCGTCAAATCTCTTACTTCTTGGCTCTAATAGAGACTCGTCGTGAATGCTCTTGATATGTGTGTCCCTCCTCTTTACATTCTTACTCAATCGTTCCAATATATATCTTGATGACACTTTATTTATGCGCTCAAAGCGTAACGCGCTCAGAGAGTGATGGCATAATATCCCTCTTGACTCGAATATAAGCACTGCCATTTAACTTCAAATGATATCAAGTTGTATGTAACCACAAACTTGTTAAATATTGAGTTAGAAATCTATTCTACAACTTCATATACCGTATAACCTAGAGCGGACTGTGTTGATCTTATGATGCAATTCACCTTTCCTCTAAATTGTGCTTGGAGTTTTCTGAACTTCTCGTGAGTATACACATGCTGAAATTGAGCTTCTTTTGAAGATTTTGTTACACACGGTATGTGGTGCGGAATTTATAACCCACACTTACTAACCGGCAAGTGCACCGGGTCGTACCAAGTAATACCTTACGTGAGTAAGGGTCGATCCCACGAGGATTGATGGATCAAGCAACAATAGCGTTTGATAGAATTAGTTAGGCAAGCGGAAAAGGATGTTGGAAGTTCAAAAGCATTAAACAGTAATGTTAGACTTTCAGAAAGCAAAAGCAGCAATGAGATGGGAATAAAATATGTAGAAAATAGTTAAGGCTTCAGAGTTATCTATTTTTTCGGATTAACTTTTCTTACTAACTATTTTAATTATGTAGGATTTAATTTATGGCAAACTATATGTGACTAGACCCTAATTCCTTAGACCTTCCTAGTCTCATCTAAAATTTATTAACTGCCAATTCCTTGGTCAATTAATTCTAATTAGAGGGTAAAAATCAATTTTCAGTTTTCATGCCACAAAAACTCTAATTACCCAAAAATAAGGGGATTATATGTCACGTATCCCCTTAAATCCAAATAATTAAAATTTAGGAGAATATGTTTTCAAGCTATTGTTCAAGTATAGAGCTTTTCCAAGTTATACAAAAACTCAAATAGAAAGAGGGTCATACTTCCATTCCACCCAAATTCATAATATAAAGAACGAAAACAATTCTTAAATATAAATCCAAAACATAAATTAAAATAGAAAAAGTAATAAAATCAATCCATACAAATAGACAGAGCTCTTAACCTTAATAATGGAAGATTAGTGGCTCATGGTTCAGAATAGAAAATAAATAAGGGTTCAGGTAACAAAATGTATTCCCAATGATGGGATCCAATCCCCCAATGGAGTCTCCCAATAGAAGAGAAGTCTCCCCCTTTTTATAACTAATCCTAATTAATTTAAAATTTAATTATCTAAAAATAAAAATAATATCTTTTCTTAAAAGATAAGATTTGAATTTAAATTTGAATTAATTAACAGATTTTCAGTTGATGGGTGGGGACCACTTGCTTTGTCCATTCTGCAGCTTCTAATATGTGTTTTCTGGGCTAGAAAGTGGGTCAAAACAGCCCAAAATTCGTAACCAGCGTCATTTGTATTTTTGCAGATCGCGCATGTGACGCGTCCGCGTCGTCCACGCGCTCGCGTCATTTGTGCAGATTTCAGTCCACGCATTCGCGTCAGGCACGCGATCGCGTCATTGCAATTTCTCCATTCTGCGCGGTCGCGTGAGCCATGCGTCCGCGTCGATTTTCGCTGGTCATCTTTTTTGGTTTCTTCTTTTTCTCTGCAGAAACTTCATCAAATCCTTCCGAATGCTACCTAAAATAAATAAAATTGCACAAAACTCAAAATAGCATCTATAGTGGCTAAAATATAATTAATTCTTAATTAAACTCAACAAATTAAGTGCAAATTCACTAGGAAAAGATAGATAAGATGCTCACGCATCAGTATGACGGTATGAAATCTACAGCATCCGATTCTCTCTCTGCTCTCTACTTCCTAGGCAATTATCATATTGTTTGACGAATTGGAAAAGTGAACTATTGCGTGTAATCAACTTATTAAAAAAGCATGCATGCTCTCACTCCTTTGTGTGCTTTTCATCCTGACCCATAAGTGTGATCGAGATAAACTAGAATCCATAAATGACGACCTTTGAAAAGCTCTAAAAAAACCAGAAAATACCTAAATCAGAACCAAAATACACCAAAAGACATACAGTTTGACACCTCTACTGCACAAGAAAAATACATAAATATTCACACACTAAAAGTAACAACATCAGTTAATCCTAATAAAGACACAATTACCTGAAAGCCACTTGTTGTCCTCAACACCATACTTCATCAGAAAATCATTCCAATTCCCATCAAATGATTCTTTTGTAAAAGAGTTCCAAACAACATGACTCATCTCATGTTCAATTTCTTTGTGTCGCTTGTAGCCATTTAATTTACTTGGGATCTTATTCATGATATGTCAAATATACCACCGGTGAATTGTTGTGGGCATACAAGTCTCAATAGCCCTTTACAACTCTATGCGTTGATCAGTAAGAATACTTTTCGGAGCATTTTCTCTTCTGCAACGAAGCCAACATTCAAATATCCATTTGAATGATTGAATATCCTCATTTTTCATCAAAGTACTTTTCCAGAAGTATTGACTGACCGTGGTGATTCACCCCAACAAAAGAACTAAAAATCATATTATACCTTAATATAACGACACATAAACAAATCATATATACACTAAAAACTATCTATATACACCGAAAGTATTTCAAAATACACATAAACCAGAATAACACATTACCTATTTGTATTGTAAGTGGTATCAAATGAAATAACATCTCCAAAATACTCACAGGCAGCCCTACTTCTTGCGTCGGCCCAAAAAGCAATATTAATTGACTGATCAACTTCAAGTTCAAACTCGAAAAAGAAATTCAGATTCTTCTCTTTCATTCTTAATAAGTATTTTCCAAATTCTTTTGTATTCTCTAGTTCCGAAACATTCCACACTTCTTTCGTGATGTAATTTCTCACATCTTTTTCAGTAAAACTTAATTCACAATGACCCCCTGTTACTGTGACAAATGATTGATATGTTTGCCTTAGTCTGAATTTGGCTTCCTCGTTATTCTCTATTGTACGTCGTATAGACATGCTTAATTGCCTGTGTTGTTTAAGCATCACTACTTGATTTGAATGATGCAACACAACTTTCAAAATAATCCAAATACCCACATCCTTCAATATATGTATATAAATTCTTACAGAACAATTTAATCCAGCTGAGAAATTTATCTTCATAGTTGGAGATATGTTCAATTTTTATTTCCCCTATTTGGTACATGTAATCAATTGGTTCTTAATTTCATTTTCCTTCTTATTTGTGTTCCGAATTTTCGTAGAAAAATATGCAAATTTAGAATAATCTTTGTAGAATTTTTTAATTTCTTTAAGCATATTAAAAGTCATCCCAACCTTTGGAACAAGCAGCTCATCAACATCACACAGAAACTTAAAATACATTGAAATTGTTCCAAAATACACCATATTAGAATGTAAAATACACCAAAACTTTGAACGAACCAGATTCATCAAAATAATAAAATCAAATTCAGAATTTGTACATTACATTCAGAATCAAACCATCAACCATGAATAGTAATTTTCGCAAACAAAAATAAAATTATTCAACTATAGAATCATAAAAAACTAACAAACTACATTAACTAGATTCAAACTACACATCACCACTTGATTCGATTTAAAACAATAATACAATTCGACCTGGTTCAATTGAAAGTCTGAACTTAAAAATAAACCAAAAGATTACCAAAATACACCAATTTATAAAAATAAATATAGCGAAACGAAAATAGAACAGATTCATCACAATAATAATTCAGATTCAGAACTCTTACATTACATTCAATTCAAACTATCAACCATGAACAACAATTTTCAAAGACAAAGACAACATTATTCACCTACAGAATTATAAACTACTAACGAACTACATTAACTAGAATCGAACCATACCTCAGTCACTTGATTCGATTCAAAACAATAATCCACTTTGCTCTGGTTCAATTGACAGTCTGAACTTGAAATATTCATTATCTTCGACAATGAAATACATGTTTAAACCTGATTTCACAGCTTGATTTTAAAAACTTTGATCCAAATCTTCAAATCAGATAAAAGAGCACTGAACTTAAACGAAGAGAATGCAGAGAACGAAGAAAACGTAGAGAAAGAAGAGAAATACAGAGAGCGCAGAGATGGAATAGAACATAGAGACATAGAAAACGCTGAGAAAAATCGAGAAAGAAAATAAAATCCACATGAAAAAAGCAGTTATATATTTGCGCATTGAGTCAAAAGTTTGTTAGAAATAGTGGTGCGTAAAGGTGAATCAGGTTAAAGCTACTTGGTTAAACTTAGTTGGTTAAATGACTTGAATGTAAAAATTAATTGTTATATTTTTATGGCCAACAAATACTTCAATGAAAGCATATGTAATTGAGATACTACAAGTATATAACCTGTTAATTATTTGGTTTGTAGAGACTCTCGAAAGAAGAGATCAAATATGCTTACACAATTGGAGAGACAATGTGAACAATAGAATGATGTAAGATATTTTAAAGAACGATAGTTATAATCAAGTAAGAACACTTGATTTCCTAAGATTTCTTAAGAATTATATTGGTTATGCTAAAAGTGTTGTAAGTTATTTTGTCTATAAATATTTCTTTTATATATTTTAAATTTACTTTTGATGCATAAAGATAAATTTATATTATCATCTTGTTCATAGAACACTTGAAGATGTATAAAAGCTTTTAACATACTACTTTTCTTTGAATGAATTAATATTGATCCGTTACCCTAAAACCGGTCTATACCAATAATCCCGGAACCAAGATCAGCACATAATTCCCCCCACAAATCTCTCCACAAAATTACTAAAACTCCGAATATCGAGCCACCAACAAAGACCCCGTCCAAACTGGTAACAAACGATACGGATAACTGTCTTCAGTAACTCCATTATATACAAGTGACTCACTTAGTCACAGGTACGCAATACATTTAGCTTTATTCTGAATAATCTCACACTCTTACTTACTTGAGCATTGGAGTCCCTTTGCAAGTGCCCAACGCCGCCTCCCCAGCAAGTAGACGACTTTCCGCCCTCTTAGCTCCAAGGAAAGCCGGTTCGGACTCCAGCGGGACAAACTATGCCCCGGAGCATCCAGATTCACACACACACACATATATATATATATGGTGTCTAAGAAGGCATTACAAGAATGAGAGAGAAAAGGACAAGCTCAAAGAATAGAGACCACTAATTTAAAATAACGATCTCTTTCACCAGAAGCTGCCCTAATACGTCTCCAGGCTTGATCTAGTTTACATAACTCGTCGCACTCTTTGCGCCAAGAACTTTCAACATCCAATCAATAATGTTATTTGCCTCCTTTCGAATATGGTAAAACTGGATATCCTATTTCCTAGCCAAGAGCTCTTGGAACTTGAACACAATGTCATGTTTATCAAACGAGTTACGATTATTAATATTGTTCAAAACATGATAAACATCTAGAGAATCTGTTTCACATATAACATTCTTGCAACTTTCTTCTCAAGCCAACTTTAACCCCTGCCAAACTGCCAATAGCTCACACCGAGCTATATGCCAGAAGGGGAGAGCACCAGAACAACCCAACACTTAGCTTCTTCTATCTTCCCTCAAAACACAACCAAACTTAGCCAACTGGGCATGTCAGAAGACATTTGCATCACAATTCACCTTGTAGGTATGGATAGGGAGAGGCTCTTTGAATCTCTAATCTATATTAGTGATGATAGATCGGTTGTTTCCTAAAGACATCAACTCATAACTCAGACTTCTAACAAGCATCGCTACCTTCTCCGGCCAAGGCTCTTTAGGATTGAAAACATCTTGGCACCGATGTTGCCAAATCCACCAAATATCGACTACAGTAAGCCATTCCCTCCTTGAGATACTCTGCTTAAGCCAGGGGAAAAAGTCAGACGATACACTGCTGTCAAGAAAAGAGGGATTAAGAACATTCCAAACGGCTTTAGCTTTTTTATAGTCTCTGAAGCAGTGGAGAATCAATTTAGCATGAATCCTATATTTATGGCAAATGTTGCTGGTGGAGAGGTTATGGCTATATCGAAACAGCTCTGCAGGAATTGCATTATGAAGAGATAACCACAACAAAAATTTGATCTTTTCAGGAATAAAAGTCTTCCAAAGCCAAATCTAGTCTTTATTTTCATCCCAATGGTATTTTCTTTTTGCCAAACACAAATAGCTGCATTTGGCAGTGTACTCTTTGAAAGATGCCGCTTTCTAAACCTATCTTAGTACGTGAGAGTTGTGTCCAGAAACGGACTGATTCTTAAGAGCCAATATGATATTTTTGGAGAGAGACGCATATAGCTTATTAAAATTCCATCCATCATAATGGATAACATCAGCAATTGAGAGTTGAAAATCAGTGATATGCATTTGAGGGAGGGTATCCGTCAGCTTCCCCAAAGGAGACTAGTGATCAAACCACAAAGATTGACCCAAATTACCATAACTCCACTCAAAGCCTTTCTTTAAGCTATTGAAAGTCTTTATTATACTTGTCCAGACATAAGAGGCTCCACAAGCTGCTTCAAAACCTTTATCACAATCGTAAATTCTAAATCTTAACTTACTCGTCTATTTAAACAAGTGTCCAAAATTTAAATTCTGCCTTGTGTATGCATCAACTTCTTTACTTTTTAGAGTAAAGGACAAATAGGTCCCTGACCTTTTTTTTGCGAACATTTTAGTCCTCAAGGATTGAAAAATATATTCATGTTCTTGACCCTTCTTAAACGTGGATAAATTTATCCCTTCATTAAATTCACTCTGTTGGATCCAACAAAAAATTCTAATGTGGCAAACATGAAACTGACCTGGCCATTATGGGATGACACGTGACTTTCAACTTTTGAAAATAGGACAAATTAGTCCCAACGCACTAACACGACACCATTCACCACCTCTCCCAATCTTTCAAATTGTTGAGCCCTAATCCTTCGACTCCATAGAAACGGTGAAATGGGTGTAGTGGATGAAGAAAAAAGGGAAGACTTTGTTTTACCCAAGTAGCCTCTTCTTGTTTATGAGTTCTTGCTCTCCCAATCTTGGCATAGCTAGCTTCTTCTTGCTCACCCTTCTTGTCTTCCTCTCCTGCTTCTTCTACCTCGATTACAGAGGCTTACGCTATTGGAGAACTACGCTGCTTCTTCTTCTTCTTCCGCTGTTCCTCCACTAGTTCAGTTTCTCTCTAAAAAGGGCGATCAATACACTGTTTATGATGGTAACTAGATTTGGGATGAATCCTACCCTTTCTATCACTCTGGCAATTGCTCCTTCCTTGATCAAGGTTTTCGATGCTTTGAGAATGGAAGACCTGATTCCGAAAGGCAAAATTTTGTTGATAAAAAATATATATCATGGAGGACTAGCTAATGTAAAATTTTCACGCAAGAGGAGTTGCTTTTGTTTCTCATCCAATTTGGATTTTTTTCTTTACATTGCAGGTTCTGTTTGTGTGCCTTTTTTTTTTAACCACAGCTGGTTATGCTTCTATGGCTATAATCGGATATCTCATGTTCGGTCCAAACGTTCAATCACAAGTAACATTGAACCTGCCAATAGACAAATTAAGCTCAAGAGTAGCAATATACACAACATTGGTCAATCCAATATCAAAGTATGCTTTGATGACAACACCTCTCACCAATGCTTTGAAAAATTTGCTTCCAACAAAGTATAAGAATAGATTCACCAAAATTTTGGTCAGCACTATGATGGTAACCAGCACTGTCATTATTGCATTGACTGTATCTTTATTTGAAGAACTAATGTCTCTGGTTGGAGCATTTCTAAGTGTCATAGCTTCTATTCTTCTTCCATGCTCATGCTACTTGAAGATTTCAGAAAAATACAGGATTTTGGGGTGTGAAACAATAGCCATAGTGGCTATAATTGTAGCAACTGTGGTAATTGGAATAGCTGGAACATATACCTCACTCATGGATATTGTGCACCATTTTAATATCTAGTTCTTTTATTCTTCTTTTTTTTAATAAAATATATTGGCAAGGACCAAAATCATGGTAAAGTAAGATTTGGTGTAGTTTAGTGGATTAATTTTGTAGATATCCTAACTTGTAAGGATCATAAGTGAATAGGTTAGTACATAAGCTGTTCCATTTTTATGTACCTCTAATCATGAGTGGTAAATTTTACTATGATATTATGATAACATAAATGTATTAAGTATTTAGAAAACATTGCATTCTAATCACATGAATTTGATACAAATTCAAAAAAGCCATGCCATTTCTTTTACTTTCTTGAATCATTCTTCTACAATATAAATTCCTTCTCTCTTCAAGAATCTCAGGTCTGTTGGTGGCAGTAATGACAATAATACCAGTGTTTCCGATGAATCCGTCCTGTTGAGTTAAGAAATTAACTAAATTAATTAATGATGACAAACATTATTTTTGAGCAAAATAAATAATTAGTGTTGATTAATTATATCTACTTATTAACTAATTGTTTATTGTTGCAGGCCAAATGTTAATAGCCCAAAAGGTATAAAGACAATGCAGCAAGGCTAATGGGTAAAGACCAAACAAAAGCAAAGAATAAAAGCCAAAGAAATCAGATGGGCCAAACGGGTTACATGATCCAAGCCCGAATTGATTTTCATTTCCCTCCATAATGCTTCAACCAATGCAACGTTCTTCTTCCTTCTAATCAAGTCACATCAAGATTTCAGAAAAAGCAAGAAAGAGAAAGAGAAGAAAAGCTTCTTCCATAAGCCATTAACCAAAGAAGCAAGAAAGAGAAACTTGAAGCTTGAAGCACAGAAGCTAAAACAGAAATCCCAAGCTAAATCAAGCTTAAGAAAGGTAAACCATATCATCTTGCATGAATCAGATCTTCATCCTTTCTTCCCTACTCTCTGCTCTATCCGAAAATGGCTGTGAAGGGAAAGTTGCACTCTGCCCTATTCTGCTGTGTATCTACGGTCTTATTCAAGACTTGGGGACCAAGTTGGTATTCAAGGGTTCAGATTTGGTTGACCATTGGAAAACAAGTTCAGTTACATATTCATGGCTTTCGGTCAAGTTGGAAAAGTCAGAAGGAAAGGTTCCAATTTGATGATTGAAAAGAAAAAGTGAATCTGTGGTTGGTGTTTTTCTGATTGTAATGTACTTTTCTAAGCTTATCTTTCTGTAATTTCTTGAGAGAAAAGGCAAAGTGAGAAAGCTTAAGAAAAAGCCATGAGTGAAATAGTTGAGAGATACACTTGAGAGAAAAGCCTAGAGTTGTTTTCAGATTTCTTTAGGTTGGTTAATTGTCTTGTATCTTGCACTTGTTTGGTTTCCCTTTCTTAGTTGGGTTAGCACTAAGAGAAGATAGTTAGGTGTTAGCATAGCCAATGTCAAGTTAGGCTAGAACTTGAATGTGAAATTGGTGTATGTAATACTGTTAACTATAGTGAAATTCTTCCATATTTGTGGAGGAGACTGGATGTAGGTTGCATAGCACAAAGCAACCGAACCAGGATATATGCTGGTGTTAGCTTTTTCTTCTCTGTCATGTTTTGTTTTTCATGAGACAAAAATAAATTGTCTCATAAATTTCCGCTGCTGAGCTCAAACAGAATCAGATTCGAAGCTTTGATTAAAAAAGGGTCAAAACAGCAAATTAAAAGGAAGGCATAGATTCAACCCCCCCTTCTCTAAGCCTACCACAACCTTCAATTGGTATCAGGAGCTAAGGTCTCAAACCTTCAATTGGTATCAAGAGCTAAGGTCTCAAGAATCAAGCTTAACCGCTTGGAGCAAAGATCGAATGGCGAACAACTTGGGCACAACCACAGTTGCCTACACCCTCACTGAAGGTCAGTCAAACAACCGACCACCTTTCTTCAACGGGAAGAACTATTCCTACTGGAAAGAAAGGATAAGGATCTTCATCCAATCCATTGACTACAACCTGTGGAAGATCGTTGTGAGCGGTCCAAAAATCCCAACAAAAACAAGTGCTGATGGAGTGGTAACTCCAAAAGAAGAAGCTGAATGGAATAAAGATGATAAGAAGAAGATAGAGCTGAACGCAAAAGCAATCAACCTTCTTCACTGTGCTATCAGCTTTGAAGAGTACCGGAAGGTGTCTAGATGCAAGACAGCCAAAGAAATCTGGGAAAAACTCCAGGTTACACATGAAGGCACCAAACAAGTCAAAGAAACGAGGATCGATATGCTGCGAAAAGAGTACGAGATGTTTAGCATGAAGGATAGAGAAAGCATTGATGAAGCATTTGAGAGATTCTCAATCATAATCAACAACCTTGATGCTATGGGTACAAACTATGCAGAACAAACCTTGGTGAGAAAACTCCTTAGAAGCCTCACAAAA
>NC_029778.3:29231907-29232434 GCF_000817695.3 Arachis duranensis | reverse complement strand
ACCAAAGGAAGACATCTCTACTAAAAGGCCACTTGAGTTGCTACACATTGATTTATTTGGTTCAACAAGAACTCAAAGCCTAGGTGGTAAACATTATGGTTTAGTAATTGTGGATGACTATACTAGGTTTGTTGGGTTTTATTCCTTGCTCACAAAAATGAAGCCTTTTCGGCCTTTGAACCTTTTTGCAAGAAAATTCAAAATGAAAAGGATTTGAAAATCTCTTCTATAAGAAGTGATCATGGAACTGAATTTGAAAACAATTGGTTTGAATCCTTTTGTGAGGAATTTGGAATATCTCACAACTTCTCTTGTCCAAGAACACCACAACAAAATGGTGTTGTGGAAAGAAGAAATAGAAGCATACAAGAGATGACAAGAGCCATGCTTTGTGAGAGTAATGTTCTAAAATTCCTTTGGGCTGAAGCGGTTAACACAGCTTGCCACATTTTGAATAGAACAATCATAAGGAAATTTTTGAAGAAAACCCCTTATGAACTTTGGAAAGGCTACCCACCAAACTTAGA
>NC_029778.3:29223644-29231706 GCF_000817695.3 Arachis duranensis | reverse complement strand
TCCATACATGTTACATTTTGTGATACTAACTTGGTGCAAAGCATTTTGGAAGATGGTGATGCAGGAAATCAAGCTCAAAAGGATGATGAATCAGCTCAGAATCATGGAAAAG
This sequence comes from Arachis duranensis, assembly GCF_000817695.3. Classification (NCBI taxonomy): domain Eukaryota; kingdom Viridiplantae; phylum Streptophyta; class Magnoliopsida; order Fabales; family Fabaceae; genus Arachis; species Arachis duranensis. The sequence continues at coordinate 29,231,594 of NC_029778.3, read as the reverse complement.
AAAATTCTGGACAAACTGAACCAGAGACAGCAAATGCTGAAGATTCAAGAGACAATTCCATTTTGTCTCATGAACCTGAAGGAAATTCTGCAGACAGCAGCATACAGATTCCATTGGTGACCGAATCTGCCTCCAAGTCCACTAGACCTCGTGAATGGAGGTTCTTAAAGAATTATCCTGAGGAATTTGTCATTGGGGACGTCTCTCAAGGAGTGCAAACTAGGTCTTCCACTAGAAAGGCAAATGAAGATTCAAACATTGCCCTTATTTCACAAATGGAGCCTCAAAACGTCAAGGAAGCCCTTAGTGACCCATCTTGGATTAAGGCTATGGAGGATGAGCTTCTTGAGTTTGAAAAGAACCAAGTGTGGACGTTGGTTCCAAGGCCAAATGGAAAGAAAGTGACCGACACCAAGTGGATATTCCGAAACAAGTTGGGAGAAGATGGCAGTATTGCAAGGAACAAGGCAAGACTAGTGGCACAAGGATATGACCAAGAAGAAGGAATAGACTTTGATGAATCCTTTGCCCCTGTTGCTCGAATGGAAGCCATAAGACTTCTCTTAGCCTATGCTGCATTTTGTGGTTTTAAACTATACCAAATGGATGTGAAATGTGCATTTTTGAATGGGGTGATAGATAGAGAGGTATATGTGGAGCAGCCCCCTGGTTTTGAAAATAAAGAGCATTCTAATCATGTTTTTAAATTGTCTAAAGCTCTCTATGGTTTAAGACAAGCTCCTAGAGCTTGGTATGAGAGACTTAGCTCTTTTCTTTTGAAAAATGGTTTTCAAAGAGGCACCACTGATACAACTCTATTTATCAAAAATTCTAATGATTCTTTTATTTTAGTCCAAATATATGTTGATGACATTATTTTTGGATCAGCAAATGAATCCCTTTGTACTGAATTTGGAAAGCTCATGACAAGTGAATTTGACATGAGTATGATGGGTGAACTTAATTTCTTCCTTGGGCTGCAAATTAAACAAACTGAAAATGGTATTTTTATTCATCAAGAAAAGTATGCCAAGGAATTAGTTAGGAAATTTGGTCTTGAAAATGCCAAAACCATGGGAACTCCCATGCACCCGAATTCAAAATTGGATAAGGGAGAAAATGAGAAAGATGTTGATGAGACTAGGTATAGAGGTATGATTGGTTCTCTTATGTACTTAACCTCCTCTAGACCAGATATTGTGCAAAGTGTTGGATTGTGTTCTAGGTTCCAATCCAAACCTAAGGAGTCACATCTTTCTGCAGTTAAAAGGATCATTAGATATGTTCATGGCACATCCAACTTTGGTCTTTGGTATCCTAAGACTAATAATTTCTCTGCAGTTGGTTATTGTGATGCAGACTTTGCTGGTGACAGAGTTGATAGAAGGAGCACTTCTGGTTTATGTTGCTTCCTTGGAAAGTCCTTAAATGTTTGGTCAAGCAAGAAGCAACCAACAGTGGCATTATCCACTGCGGAGGTTGAGTATATAGCTGCTTCTTCTTGTTGTTCTCAGCTTTTATGGTTAAAAACACAGCTTGCTGATTACAAATTAAATGCTGAAAATATTCCCTTAATGTGTGATAATATGAGTGCCATCAATATTTCTAAAAATCCAGTTTTGCACTCTAGGACCAAGCATATTGAAGTGAAATTTCACTCTATAAGAGAACATGTCCAAAAGGGGGATATTTGCATTCAATTTGTTAAATCAGAAGAACAATTAGCAGATATTTTCACAAAACCATTGGCTGAGGATAGATTTTGCATGCTTAGGACGTGTCTAGGAATTTTGAGTTATGATTCCTTGTTTGAAAAACACTAATGTATTTGCTGGAGCTTTTTGTCTCATAAACAGGCATGAGACAATTCTGGGCAAGTGATGAACATTTCCATGTAGTCAGTGTGATCTGGGCCTGTTTCAAGTAAATATCAATCTGAGCCAACCTCATTATTCAGATCAAGAGTGGTCCAAGTGTGTTTCATTGATTTCATACCACCTCAAGGCCCAAATGTGAATGTTACAATCTTGTTTGTTTTTCTTTTGTGTTTCATAAAAGGCTTTCACTAAAAAGGTTTTGTGGCCCAAAAGTTTTTTTTCAGGAAACTTTAAATTTGGCCGAAAAAGGGTTTCAGGTTAAATTTGTTGTTTTCAAATTTTAAAATCAAATAAAATCTTTCTTTTATGAGGTCATGTCTTGTCAAGTCTTGTCAAATGGTGATGTAGTTGCATGGTTTTAGAAACTTGCTTTTGGGTACGGTTACCAACACTCCCTCTCTTCCCTCCATAACTTCTCCTCAACCCTTCAGTTTCTTCCCTCTCACACCACTATGAGGAAGAAAGTCATTGCAAAAAGGGCTCCTCGTGAAAAGATATACAAACTGCCCACAAAACCTTCCATTCGCTCTCAAGACCGAACCTTTACCCCTTCTCCTTCTCCTCCAACCTCTCCTCCTCGGTGTGATCCCATGGCTCGAACTAAGACTACTCCAAGGTATCCTGCCCCTGCCAAACCAACTCCACCACCAAAGGCAACGCCTTCTAAACCTGCCTCTTCAAAACCTGGCTCTTCAAAGCCACCCTCATCCAAAGGGAAGCGTCCGGCGACGGAGGAACCTGTTCCCGAGCCACAACAACCCAGGGCAAGGTCAGTACCTGTGCGTTCACAGAGAGGTAAAGCTCGAGTTCCTCTCTCATCTGTTAGAGAACCAGAAGTTGATCCTTTTGCTCACAAATCACACTATATGACTTCTCACTCTGATTTTAACCCCCATCGTTTCAAATCTGCCATGAACCACGATTTCTATGATGGAGTTATTAAGTACCGTACTCTATGTCCATCTTTTCTGGCTGACTTACCTGATTTGAAAAAGAAAGATTTTCCTTTTGTTGCAAACTTAGAATTTTTAGACTGGAATCACCTTTTTGACATCAAAAAACCTGTATATCCTCAGTTGGTCCTAGAATTTTATGCGAACATGACTTATCATGAAGGAAGTGTGCATTCTTATGTTAAGGGCAGAGACATCTTTTTAAATAATGAAACTGTCAGTGATGCATTGACGTATACTGATGTTGGGCCTTGTGCTTACACTTCGGTTAAGTGGGATGAAGGTGTTGGAATTTCTTATCTTGATGCATTGGCTCACATTTGTGAACATGTTTCTTTAATTGATGGAATCACACCCACTCACAAAGCCCTAGGATATGAACGTGCTCAATTACACCGCATTGTCAATCACATTTTGATTCCTCAAAGTGGTTCATATCAAAGGGTCTCTTACACTGACACACTTGTTTTATATGCCATTATTACAAAAACAGAAATTTCTTTTGCATACTTGATGGCTAGATACATGTTTGATTCTGTTCGAAGTACAAAAGATAAAGCTCTTCCTTATGGCATGTTTCTAACTTGCATATTTGAGTATTTTGGTGTTGACCTGACAAATGAGACATATGAAAATCGACATTCATACCTAAAGGGGGGTGGTTCAGTGAAACAGAACAAAGGACCCACTAGATCTGAAAGAGTCGTACTAGATGATGAAGATGAAGAATGTGTCCATGAGGATTCTCCTGCTCCTTCCACCAAGGGTACTTCCATTTCCACTGGGAAGAAATCCACTCTGCTGAATGTGGTCAAGGATGTAGCTCAAGAGTTTGTGTCTCAATCAAATCACATGATTGCCATGAGCAAGGAGCAAAGGAAGTTAGCTAGCAAGCATGAGAACTTTCTGAAGAAATCAAGAGATAGGGTGGCTGTGCTCATGACCTTCATTGATAACCTTAACAATGATGAGGACATTGCCACTGATGTTGAAGAGGATGCTGCCTCGGAAGGAGATGGTTCTGATGCCTAAGATTTGTCTCATGAAGACTGCTGCTGCTGCTCTCATTTTGTCTCATGAATTTTATTTATTCTGCATCTGTTGAACTTTTTACTTTTTTTTGGATGACTGTAATAACTCTAAAATACTGCTGCACTTTTGTTGGTTTAGTTAGAACCTTTGAACTGCTATCTAACCTTACCTTGCAGGATTTAGATTTATATTTTTGATCCCCTGAGTTGTCCTCCCTTGATGACAAAAGGGGGAGTAAGGATAGTGTTTGGATAGTATTTGGTATTTTGATCTCACATGATGAATCCTTTTGCTACTAACATATAATTAATGTTGGGCTGATTAAGTGATGTTGCTCATTTGATATCTCTTAGACAAAACAAATGTGCATAGCTCTCTATTGTGCTTTCTTTAAGTACAATACATAAACAGGAACAAAGAGGAAAGCATGAATCCAGGGGGAGCTACAGTTGAAAAGGATAGGGGGAGCAACATAAAATCAAAGGGAGTTTTCTAAACCTAACTCAAACTTATTTCCTTTTGATTATTGCTTAAACTATGTTTGTCATCAAGGGGGAGATTGTTGAGTTAAGAAATTAACTAAATTAATTAATGATGACAAACATTATTTTTGAGCAAAATAAATAATTAGTGTTGATTAATTATATCTACTTATTAACTAATTGTTTATTGTTGCAGGCCAAATGTTAATAGCCCAAAAGGTATAAAGACAATGCAGCAAGGCTAATGGGTAAAGACCAAACAAAAGCAAAGAATAAAAGCCAAAGAAATCAGATGGGCCAAACGGGTTACATGATCCAAGCCCGAATTGATTTTCATTTCCCTCCATAATGCTTCAACCAATGCAACGTTCTTCTTCCTTCTAATCAAGTCACATCAAGATTTCAGAAAAAGCAAGAAAGAGAAAGAGAAGAAAAGCTTCTTCCATAAGCCATTAACCAAAGAAGCAAGAAAGAGAAACTTGAAGCTTGAAGCACAGAAGCTAAAACAGAAATCCCAAGCTAAATCAAGCTTAAGAAAGGTAAACCATATCATCTTGCATGAATCAGATCTTCATCCTTTCTTCCCTACTCTCTGCTCTATCTGAAAATGGCTGTGAAGGGAAAGTTGCACTCTGCCCTATTCTGCTGTGTATCTACGGTCTTATTCAAGACTTGGGGACCAAGTTGGTATTCAAGGGTTCAGATTTGGTTGACCATTGGAAAACAAGTTCAGTTACATATTCATGGCTTTCGGTCAAGTTGGAAAAGTCAGAAGGAAAGGTTCCAATTTGATGATTGAATAGAAAAAGTGAATCTGTGGTTGGTGAAGCTCAAGGCTCAAGGTTTTGACCTTGGATGAAGAACCAAGAAACGTGCAAGAAGATAAAAGAAGAGCTTGCTGTTCATTCAAGGCAAGGAGAGAAAACCAGAGTTTGAGAAGTTGAGTTCTGTGAAGTATTCCCTGTGAAGTTCCTCTACTTGGACAATGCTCTCTATCAAAGAAGCATTCTGCCAACACTGAAGAACAAATTCAGAGGTTTGCAAAGCTGGTTTTTCACATAGCTTAGAGGCTGTTGATGAAGTCAATCTCCTTCATGTTTTTCTGATTGTAATGTACTTTTCTAAGCTTATCTTTCTGTAATTTCTTGAGAGAAAAGGCAAAGTGAGAAAGCTTAAGAAAAAGCCATGAGTGAAAAGGTTGAGAGATACACTTGAGAGAAAAGCCTAGAGATTATTTTCAGATTTCTTTAGGTTGGTTAAGTGTCTTGTATCTTGCACTTGTTTGGTATCCCTTTCTTAGTTGGGTTAGCACTAAGAGAAGATAGTTAGGTGTTAGCATAGCCAATGTCAAGTTAGGCTAGAACTTGAGTGTGAAATTGGTGTATGTAATACTGTTAACTATAGTGAAATTCTTCCATAATTGTGGAGGAGACTGGATGTAGGTTGCATGGCACAAAGCAACCGAACCAGGATATATGCTGGTGTTAGCTTCTTCTTCTCTGTCATGTTCTGTTTTCTGTTTTTCATGAGACAAAAATAAATTGTCTCATAAATTTCCGCTGCTGAGCTCAAACAGAATCAGATTCGAAGCTTTGATTAAAAAAGGGTCAAAACAGCAAATTAAAAGGAAGGCATAGATTCAACCCCCCCTTCTCTAAGCCTACCACAACCTTCACGTCCATTTCAGTGAGTAATTGATTCAGTGTTTGCTCTCTTTCATCATTTCCTCCACCAATGCCAGTACCTCTCTGCCTCCCTACAGCATCTAACTCATCAATAAACACCAAACACGGCGAATTCGCTTTTGCCTTGTTGAACAAGTCCCTCACCCTTGAAGCACCTACACCAACAAACATCTCAATGAACTCTGAACCTGATAGAGAAAAAAAATGGAACACCAGCACTTGGGTGAGACGCCATCTTTGCCATCCTTCCCGTTAGGATGCGAGCTCGAGCCGAACTGACCTTCACTTCTTCTCCAACTTGATGATACCCCTTCAGATGCCATGGAAGGAAGAATTTCCTTTCTTCCTCTACTCCCCACAACACCTACTTCACCGTTTCTGTGCAGACGAGGGATTAGGGCAAAACAATATGAACGATTGGGGGAGGTAACGAAACGGCGTTGTTTTACTCTTCGGAAACTTATATGTCTTGTTTCGAAAAGTCTCCTACCACGTGGGTTCCGTAATGGCCAGGTCAGTGCCACCTCTGTCAGGTGAGACTTTTTCTTCCAGTCCAAATACCTAAATTCTCTGAAGGGTTGAAATGTCCAAGTTTTTCAGGAGTGAGGGACTTAAATATATTTTCCCTTCTTTAAGGGCAAAAATATCTGCAAAAAAAAAAGGTTAAGACCTATTTGTCCTTTACTCTAATTTTTATTATACTCATGAACCACTAATAATAGCTATAGATGATGGCCCATGAGCATCACTCTTATAATAATTGGTTAATTCTAAACTTGTAAACTAATTAATATTGTTTTATGATAAATTATTATGATTTGACAAATGAAAAAGTGATATTTTAGTTTAAATTAGATCATCAATTCAAAAATAAAGCTTCACAAATATAATTTTCTATTAATTTAGGGTCATATTTCATCATAAAGTATAAAAATACTACTCCATTGCCAATTCTATTTACTTGTTATTCAAGTCAATACCTTCATCGTAAAGGCAAAGGTGACTACTTATAATTATTTACATAATATTACATTTTAAGAGATATTAAATTAATAGTTATTATGATGATTAGCGTCCACCAAAGCGTCTCTTTCTCTGCTGAAATGAACTCAATGCTTCTACAAACTCCTCCTTGCCAAAATCTGGCCACAGTGCTCCATCGAAGTAAAGTTCTGTGTATGCCAATTGCCACAACAAGAAATTACTTACTCTGAGTTCACCACTTGTTCTTATTAGCAAATCAGGGTTAGGAAATTCAGTGCAGTTAGTCTCCAATTCCTGTTCTATGATGCCTTCGTTGATTTCTTCCAAATCTAGAATGCCATCTTTGACTTTTTTTGCCACACTCCTGCATGCTTGGACCACATCGTATTTTCCACTATAACTAACTGCTACTATGAGTTGGAGTCTTGAATTTTCTTTTGTTCTTTCCTCTGCATACTTTATCATTCTAATTAATGAGCTGGGGAGCTTTGATGCATCTCCAATCACGGATATTCGGATTCCTTCCCTGTATATGTAACAAGTAAAAATGATTCATTTAATATTAACGAGATGAAGATAGAAATAGCATTTGGTTTGACGCTCCAGACTATTATTTATAAACGTAAGGTGTGCATATTACAAATATCATCTTTTAATAATAAAGCTTTTAGATAGTTTAAAAGTGTAAGACATTTGTCGTTTATGAGTTAATTACCGGAGTTGAATTAGATATATTCCATCTCGATTTTAATACCAAACTCATCTTTATTTTATTTTATTTTAGATATGATATCAAGTTCACTTCAATTAAATTATATCAACTATATGTTAAGCGTATATTATAAATTAGCCATTAAAATTAATTACGAAGGTAAAATATATATTAAAATATAAAATATATATAAAAAATAAATTAAACTATATAATTATTTATAGA
>NC_029778.3:29221722-29223293 GCF_000817695.3 Arachis duranensis | reverse complement strand
TTATATTTAAACTCAAAAGTAAAGGGAGTGTTGCTTGTTGAATAGAGAGCTGCGAAATGCGAATAAAGAAGCTGCTAGCAAAACAACGTGTTTTTATAACAATGATTTTTATCTTTTATTCAATTAAATGATCTTTTTTTATTCTTATCTTTTTTTTGTTAGATAACTTTTTTTATTTGATTTGATTGTTAGATGATTTTTTTTTGTTTAGATAACTTTTTTTATTTAACATATTTTTAATGTTTAAAATTAAAAATTATTATATAATAAAAATAAGATATATATGAGAATTAAAATTGAGTATTTTTAAATCATAACAAAGTATTTAAATTAATTAAATTATTTTTTATTTTTTAAAAAAGTATCACTAATTTTTTTTTATAAAAAATTTGGGGACTATAACCTTTCATCGTCTTAACTAAATTCCATCTCTGCTCAAGAGAATATCACATAATAAATTTTATAAGATCTAATATCTGAATTATTTTGTTGCCTTTTGTTAGTACTCACTCAATTTTCTTCAGAAGACTGAAATATACCGCATTTTCAGACAAAAAAATGGAGCTTAATCCTTTAAAAGTCGAAGTATACATTGAGTAAATTACTACATAATAACCAAAAATATATAATAACTAATTTAGTAATGAATTTATTGTGCTATAGTCATTTAACATTTTTTTAATTCTATATATACGATATCCAATTGATAAGCTAAAAAGTATAACACTAGAAGTTTTGGAAAATCTTATTATAAATTAATTTTAATTTATTTATCATTTAAAAAATTTAATCTCAGAAATTATATTTTATTAAAAATAATTAAAATAAGTTTTGATAAATTGAATTTAAAACAAATTAAGATTTTTATCTGATTTTATAATTATTGAGTATTTTCCTATTTATAATTTAAAGTTTTAGAAATTTAAAAATAATGAGGTTTATTTTGACTATTTAAATTAAAATTTTTATCTAATTTTATAATTATCGAATTATTTTCTATATTTAAATTATAAAATTTAACAAATGTAAAATAATAAGAATTTTTTATAATTTAGTTTAAATAATTGAGATTTCAAAATTTAATACTTTAATTTTTATAATAAAAAAAATTAATTATATTACTCTATATTGTAAATTAGAATACTTAATTAAAATTCAATTATCAAATTGATAAATAAATTATATTTTTAAAAACAATTTTAAGGGATTAAATTAGATTTTAAATTTATACAATATACTCTAATTTTATTAAAATTTACCAAATTTCGATTTCACCAAAATTCGTAATTTCACTCTTACCCCAAATTAAACCCTAATTCCCAAAGCAAACCCCACAAACCCTAACCTCCACCGCCTTTCACTGCCATGCTTTTTATTTTCCCCCTCAATAACCGCCAAACCCCCCTACACCACCGTCATCCTTATCTCCTTCACACCCTCACCTTTAGTTTTCATTCATCAACCCACACACTAAATAAACACACACACATGGCAGACAGGAGATTTGGAAAAGAAAGGGATAAGTGTCGTCAAGCTACTGCAGGCCATCGCCGCCAACGCTAACGAGGGAG
>NC_029778.3:29220597-29221571 GCF_000817695.3 Arachis duranensis | reverse complement strand
TGTCGGGTTGGCTGTATAACCGATAGATGAGCTCATTAGCCATAGGGCAAGCATTCATCATATGCATCTATGTGACATTGTTTGGGTGTACATATTGTAATTGGTTTGCTTATATGAATAATTCTGTTTAATTGTTAATTGCTATACTTAACGTAACTGCTCTTGATTGTGTTTGAACTTCATTATTTGTGTTTGTGACTGAAAGTGGGTGGGTTGTGGTGAATTGGATGTTGATTGAGCTGTTTGGGCCTGAAGTCGTGATTGATTTATGGTGTGGTTTAGTAAAGTATGAAATATTAAGTTGGTTCAGCATAGACTTAATGAACCTATGTTTGGAACAGGTTGGTCATTTATACTATTAGGAAACTTTAGAGATTCTTTTATCTCAAAAGCGAGTTTGGAATTTTGGATAATTAACTGATTTCTTTTAAAAAAAAGTTTTGAATTTTTTTTATGGTTAAACCATCATTTTTTCAAAGGATTCATAAGACAACGATAATTACTGAATTTGAAAACGATTTTCTTATTAAAAATCTTCTTATGACAATTCTGAAACTCCGTGATGAGACCGTGTGGTTAAGTTCTCACCCCGTACAACTTTATCTTTTTAGGAAATGGATGACGAGGCTCACAAAGAGTTTTATTACATTTTGCTTATTCGATGTTGTTGTTTTAGTTGTTATTTATTTATTCCTCACCATCAATATTATAATGTCTAAGAGGAATAAGAACCGTAATGATTTATGCATATTATATTCATAAGCTATTTATGTAATAAGAGCTTTTGTATATATATGTATATGTTGGTTTGCTTTCAAAAAAAAAGTATTTTTTTCGACTTTTCAAAAAAAAAAAAAACAGCGATATGGTTTCGAGTTAAAAACTTCTATTTTATTATTAAATATATGAAGTCATTGTAATACTGCTTACTATCAGAGTGGCGCAGCCAGAAGCGTGACATTCTGATAATAATA
>NC_029778.3:29218492-29220497 GCF_000817695.3 Arachis duranensis | reverse complement strand
TAACAAAGATGATACCAACAAGCCAAAAGAACCAGACCAATAATAATAACAATAACAATACCAATCAACGGTTAAAGTAATAAAAAATAATTACTATTCGTGTTTTATTTTATATATTGGTGAGAAACTCAAATAGTATGCATATATTCGAATTATAGATTTTTAATTTTATTGTTGCTAATGTAGCAAAAAATAATAAAAGGGTTTCAATTATAAAGTGCTTTATTCGGGAAGTACCTGATAAAAACATCAATTTCAGAGTTTATTGTTTTTTCGAACAGGCTCATCAAGAAATCCACCTCCACCTGCAGCACCACAAACAAAGTCTGAGTAAACCAATAACGAAAAACAACATACGAGGAAAACTACATTGACGTAAATAATTTTTGGGAGAATTATTTGAAAACTTATTTTTAAAATAACCACTTTTAAAATAATTAGAAAATAAAAATTCAATTCAATTTCTGTCTATTTTTTTAAAAAAAATATTTTTGTTCATAAAAAAGAGTACTTTAACTCCTAATAATATTATTTTAAGACAATACGAATTTGTATTAAAGAATAACAGAAATTAATTTTGTGAAGATTTTATTTATAATATATGAGATTATAAACGAATATTTTAAAATTTATAATTATAATCAAAAGCTCACTACTTTTTAGTTGCAATGACTTTATCAATTTGACTTTAAATATCATATATTAAATAATATAAACCCTGATTTCATACCCATTTTCATAATTATATATTTATATCACTTGAAAATATACTTTTTTTTTTCATAATTATGAAACACACTCTTGGTAATTTTTTAATACATTTATAAATTTATTGCAAAATTTTTCAAAAATGTAATTGATATTATTTTAGAACTTTTAAATAACTACTTGTCTTACTAGAGGGGCCACGCCTACATTTTTCTTTCACATACGAAGAGTGTTAAAAATTAGTAAATTTTGTGATTTGTAATCATCAATTAATTATTATTAGTGTTTTTAATAGTATAAAATTTTATTTAATGGTATGAAATTACTTACTTTTCTTTGCTAGTTAATTGTCAGTTAAGTATTAGTTGGTTTATTTAAGCTTCATTTAGCGCCATGAATGAAAATACGAAACTGACCTTAGGGCGAACCCAGTTATCAGTAGAAAACGCAAAAACTGTCAGGACCTTAATCCCCCAACTAGCACACAGCCTCACCATCTCCTTCAGCGCCTCCGCCCCAGCCTGGTGCCCCGCCGATGGCATCAGGTTCCTCATCTTCGCCCACCGCCCATTCCCGTCCATTATCACTGCCACGTGCCTCGGCAACGGCTCCGCGTTCAGCTCCTCTGGAAACGGCTGCATCATCGTATCTTTCGAATCCCCGACTGAGTTCCCGTTTTTTTGAAGCGCCACATTCCTAACGGTTAGAAACCGGTTTGTTTGGCTATGGGAATAAGAGGAATAAGAATGGGCACAGAGAGAAGAATTATAAGTGTTGTTATTATTGGATTTTGGAGGCGGAGTTATTAGTGTGTTCTCGATCGGGATAGGGAGTCTTAGTGAGAACATTTTTGAATTTTGAGAATTATGAATCCGGAATAGCGATAAGGTTATCCCGGTTTGGAATAAGTTCTGGCGCTGAAAATGTAAGGTTAGTTTTTTGTGTGAGAGAAGGTTTAAAGAGGGGCTTCATTTATAAAGTGACATTAGAAAAGCGATGCTTGGTGAGTAAAATATTTTTTTGTAAAGACGTTTATGTGTCACTTATTATTAGACTTATTATTGGACTTATTATTGAACGTATTAATAAATTGATTATTTTTAAATTTTTTAACAAATTAAAATAAAATTAATTTTTTTATAACAATAACAATAAATTTAACTTTTTTAGGAATTTAATTATATTTTTAAATTTTAAAAATTTAAATGTCTGTAAAATAAAAAATCAGAGATATATTTATTTTTTTATAAAAAATTTAAAAATATTCGATTTAGATTGTATAATTTAATTTTGACTC
>NC_029778.3:29210950-29217411 GCF_000817695.3 Arachis duranensis | reverse complement strand
AATATATATTTTATATTTTAATATATATTCTATACTAATAACTATTAATTTAATAACCGATTTTTGCATACATGCATAATTCTTCTACAAAATAATAATCCATTCTTATATTAATGAAAAAAAATTATATTATACACTACTTAAATTTGTGTCTATTTTAGACATTTATATATTAATTAAACCCAATATGTGTTTAATTATATAAACGCAATGGTGATTAGAAAAAGTCTAAATAAAACACTATCTTAGTAATTTTTTTTTTTTAGTTTGCAAATAAGATAGTTCATAATTAAAAGAAAGTATTCGCACTTTGAATGATATTGTATATATATCTATACACGCACACTAAAATGAGTGAGCGGAATATTATTAATTACCATTATGAAGGTTAACTAGGATGGGACCAATCTTTGTGTACGTTACGAGCTGGAAATGCGTTTAGGAGGTTTGGGGGAGTTAGACTGAATTATGTTACTAGCTAGCTAGTGGGGACATTGAGCTGATTTCAGTTCTTGTGATTTTGCAGTCTATTATTATGAGTTATGACTGTGAAAGAAAAATGATTGGATACTCATACTCTGCACCAAACCATTTAGTGTTTATAAAGTCAAAGCTATATTAGATAGACATATTATTATTATTATTATTATTATTATTATTATTATTATTATTATTATTATTATTATTATTATTGTACAAAACACTTCGATTTTGCTTTCATAATTTTCTTATGAAAGTTTTATTGGTTTGAAATATATAGGAGGCAAGAGCCACATAAAGGGTTAAAAAGGAAGAGTATATAAAGAAATTAGAGGTTTCTTCTGTTTGATTCTATATGAAACTTCCTATCACTTAGTGAACCATAATTTTCATCTTGAGAAAGTGCTTTGTGGGTTAAATTGTACCTTTTCAGAGGGAATGGCCAGAGACCAAGAGGGACTTACAAGAAGAGCGGGAAAATATGTGGAGACTTATGCAAGATCATGATCAAACCATAATGAACACTATGCGGCAGGTTCAAGATTTGAGCAAAGAGTTAGCTAATGCATTGTCTGCTGTTGCATCTGCTGAATCTAGGGCTGCTGTGGCTGAGGTACATGTTTTAGATTTACACTTTTATATGCTTTATTATATACACAAGCAAAACTCTCTGGCCTTCAAAGAAAAATGGGTTTTGTTGACGATAAGGTTTAGTTTCTTCTATAGTTTTTTTTTTAATTTTTCAATGATCTTGCTTGTAGTTAGACAAGAGCCATGAATGTAGAGAAGCTTGCGAGTCCACCTGCATGTCTATGGTTTTCCATTGAAGGAAATACACTATACTAGATTATGTGTAGCATGTACTTGCCATTACTTTGGTATGGTATATTGTTAAATGTTGATTAGAAAGGGTATGATATGCTGTTATATAAGAGCTGAATTTTTGCAAACGAAAATTGTGTTAGTGGAGGTTTCTCGTACATTTTTATGGTTATTTTATTCTTTTTCATGGTAAACTTTGTATATATATTATTTTGCACAATAGCTATTTTTCTGTTTACTATAATTTATTTTATTACTGATAACTGATTGTAGGTTTTTGAAAAGGTTGGTGTAAGTGGATTTCTATTTAGCTCAAGTGATGTGGTGAGTGTAGAAAAAAAAATTAACTTAATTTGGCTTCTGTTGCTAAGTTTGTATTTATGTATTATATGAAGTGAGTGACTCCAATATGGATAATAAAATTGGACCTGACATTTTATCCTTTTTATTCTTAAAAAGATATTAGTTAATTTTTATTATAAAATAAAACTATATTTTAAAACAAAAATAGCATCTGACTTATTATCTTGTGTCCGTCTTAGAGTGAGTATTGAACCCTAGACAACTTTTTCTTTTTAGATAACAATGCATTTAATATTTCATAATAAAATTGATCAATATTAAAATTATCATTAACGAGAATTTGATGGCTATAAATCTCTTGCTGGTGGCGCTTCTTTTCACAAAGTACTACACAATAAAGTTTAGATATATGAATGAGATGAGATGAGAAGACTAGGTAGCTATTAGTATTAGCTAACCTTGGGGCGAATCCAATTTTCAGAAGAAAACGCAAACACAGAAAGGACCTTAATCCCCCAGCTGCGGCACAGCCTGACCACCTCCTTCAGCGCCTCCACACCAGCCTGATGACCCGCCCACGGAAACAAACCCCTTGTCTTCGCCCACCTCCTATTCCCGTCCATTATCACCGCCACGTGCTTCGGCATCAGCTCCGCTCTCAGCTCCTCCGGAAATGGCTCTTCCTTTGCCTCCGTCGTCTCTGGCCACCCTCCAACAACGGAGGCTCCGTTGTTGTGGAGCGCCACATTCGACGTAGGAGGAGACCTTATTATACCTCCACGGAGTTTGTTACTGGCATAAACGGAACAATAATATGAACATCCTGAAAATTTATTGTAATTAGTATTATTATTATTATTGTTGTTGTTATTATTATTGGTTTTTGGAGGAGGAGTTAACGTGTTCTCAATTGGGATAGGGAATTTTAACGAGAACATTATTGAGAAATACGGTTATGATGACGGTACCGAGAATACGAAGGTCCTTGTTTTGAGAGAGAAGCTTTATTTATAAGCATAAGCAGCAGTTAAGGGAGAAAAGTAGTGTTTGTGTGGATAAGTGATAGCTTCGCTTTCAAATTAAACAGTGCCGTATTTGGGCAGATTAGCTAGTTGAAGAAGGGAAATGAATGAACGTCGCTTGGTGATGGTTGTATATGCATTTGTCCTGTTACGTGAAGAGAATAAACAGAGTCCAAACAATTAAAAATTATTTTACTTAATATTTATTCATTATTATTAAAATAATTATATAATTTTAAATATAATAAATATATAACTATAGATGATATATATAAAATTATGAATATTATGTTATATAAAATAATTTTAAATATTATCTCTTTAAGCTTTAAGTGGGTTTGATGACTAGACCTTGAGATATACATACTTTTCAACATTTATTTTAAATTGATTTAAATTTCACTATAAAATAATAAACTAAAGTAAATTATTCTTTCTGTAAAACTTACTGTGCTTTCATTTATAAGGGTGTGCTAGTCGACCAAAAAAAAATTAGAGTAATACCCCAAATAGATCCCCAAGAAATTTACTATCCGACAATTTTGTTCCCCACAAAATTTAACTAAGATTTCGACTCTGAGGTTCTCAGATATCCCCCAAATACGTCCTCAAAATCGTTTGATCTGGTTAATGTGGTGACGTGTCAGGTTAACTGTGACATGTCACCTTTAGGACATTTTGGTCCCCATCCACGCTGGACAAAACGACGTCGTATTGGAACCAGGGGCAAAACGACGTCGTTTTGGAGAGGAAAAATTTGTCCCCACTTAGACAGAGAATGCAAACGGCATCGTTTTCATGTGGGGGACCTATTTGTCTTATAATAGTATCTTAGGGGACCTATTTGACCTATAATTCGTGATGTTAAAAGAATCTATATTTACTTCAATACAAACCTTAAAAACACATTGACATTGGTCTGTTCATTTATCAAAATGGTAACATAAACCTGAGAACGCAAACATGTTAACCACACAAATATTTGGCTTCAATAGCAACACAAACCAAATCAAGTCAAAAGAATGTTTATTTTCTTCAACATAAACTAAACGAAATCATTCTAAACAACATAACGTCTTCTTCCTCCAACATAACAAAAGGTAGTAACATAACTAAGACAACAACTTTCACATTAATTCTTAGAAGCATCATTTCTTGAAAGACTGGTTCAACCCTCATGTTGGAATGAATTTGAAAAACTTAGATACTGTGCCACTGGTTGCAGCTGATATTGTCTCAACAGTAACACTCTCCGAATTCTTGGCCCTAATTACTATCTCCTTTGGACGTCTAAAAGAAAGCTGAGCTTGGCCCTAAATACTGTTTATTCCAAGCTCATCTTTCTTTTAGACGTCTAAAAGAGGCAGTAATTAGGGCCAAGAATTCGGGGAGTGTTAGTGCTGAGACAATATCAGCTGCAACCAGTGGCACAGTATCTAAGTTGTTCAAATTCATTCCAACACGAGGGTTGAACCAGTCTTTCAAGAAATGATACTCCTAAGAATTAATGTGAATAACAATACTGTTTATTCCAAACTCAGCTTTCTTTTAGACGTCTAAAGGAGACAGTAATTACGGCCAAGAATTCGGGGAGTGTTAGTGCTGAGACAATATCAGCTGCAACCAGTGCCACAGTATCTAAGTTGTTCAAATTCATTCCAACACGAGTGTTGAACCAGTCTTTCAAGAAATGATGCTTCTAAGAATTAATGTGAAAGTTGTTGTCTTGGTTATGTTACCACCTTTTGTTATGTTGGAGGAAGAAGACGTTATGTTATTTAGAATGGTTTCGTTTAGTTTATGTTGAAGAAAATAAACCTTCTTTTGACTTGATTTGGTTTGTGTTGCTATTGAAGCCAAATATTTGTGTGGTTAACATGTTTGGGTTCTCAGGTTTATGTTACCATTTTGATGAATGAACAGACCAATGTCAATGTATTTTTAAGGTTTGCATTGAAGTAAATATAGCTTCTTTTAACATCACGAATTATAGGTCAAATAGGTCCTCTAAGATATTATTATAAGACAAATAGGTCCCCCACATGAAAACGGCGCCGTTTGCATTCTCTGTCTAAGTGGGGACGAATTTGTCCTCCCCAAAATGACGTCGTTTTGCCCCTAGTTCTAATACAATGTCGTTTTGTCCAGCGTGGATGGGGACCAAAATGTCCTAAAGGTGACATGTCACAGTTAACCTGACACGTCACCACATTAACCGGATCAAACGGTTTTGGGGACGTATTTGGGGGATATCTGAAAACCTCAGGGTCGAAATCTTAGTTAAATTTTGTGGGAGACAAAACTGTCGGATAGTAAATTTCTTGGGGACCTATTTGGGGTATTACTCAAAAAATTATAAAGGGTGTGCTAGAAAATTTGGTTTAGTTGGGATTTGGAAGAGACGAATAAGTTCTAGAGTGTTAAATCCAAATTACAAATTTATTTATTTGGAGGACAAAAATTTTGAAGACCATTATCAAAAATGTTAGGAGTTAATATTTTTTGTTTGTATTTATTTTATATTTAAACTATCATTAATAAAAAAATATTAGAAGACTAGTAAAATTTATTATTTTTAATTAGTAATTAGTGAATAATATTTAAAAATCTAATTAAATTAAAAATAATTTATAAATAAATTATTTTATATTTAATTTTTTGTTTTAAAAATAATTATGTCTATTTTAAAAGAAGAATAAATTAATTTATTACAAGAAAAATATTTTTTAACTTTTTTATAAATATTTTGAATAATTTTTTAAAAAATTACAAGTTAATTTTAAAAATTATTCCAAACATTAATGCTATAATTTTTTGTAGGTTAAAAGTAAAAAAAAAATAATCACTCCTAAATATATCCAAATCTACCTTAAAACAAAGTTAGATTCTAGTCACTATCAAGTGTATACATCAACTGATATATAATTTATAGTAATTATTAGCTTTTTTCTAAGTTATCTAGGGGAAGCAAACTAAAAGTGGAAAAAAATATTTAAGGAGGATAAAAATATTATGGCAGTAAACCTTTTGTACCACTCTTGCTAGTAGTTCATATTAACTCCAAAAATTATTTTGAAGTCAAAAGAACTGTACCATGCATATTAAAGTAATTATGAAAAAAAAAAAAGTTTAGGAATTTTTGTCCAAAAAAAATAAAAAAAGACGATTTTAATACGAAAAAAAATTAAGGACGATTCTAAATCGAAAATTAGATCAGGGACGGGTTCGCTTCCGACCCTCAACGTGAGGGACCAAAACAATACTTATCCCTAGAAATAAAGTACTAGTTAGTTCTTTGTAATAAAGTTTTATGTTGTTATTTAATTAATTAGATAAAATATTTTTTTAACATTTTAAACAGAATTAACATTTAAAATAATTTTAAATAAATTAAAAGTATCAAAAATAAAATTAAATATAATTAAATGTCAGATATATTTTAAAAAATTTATAAATATTAAAAACAAAAAATACATTTTATTATAGTTAACTTTTTTTTTATTCTCTCTTCTCATCTGTTGATAATTTTCTTCTTTGTAAGTTTTTTAAGGGCGTTATCATTTTATTTTGGGCAGTCCCACTCCATGGAATCCATCTTTGTTATTTAGGATTTTTAATTGAATAAATAACTCAACTACGTCCGATAACTAATAGTGGTTTTGTGTTACTACTATTAATTCTATGGTATTTTTGTTCTTTTTCTTTGCGTGTGTATTAAATCCTTCATCATATGGTAGTCAAAGTCAAGGTTAACACGCATGATATACACAATAGTATAGTAGTAGGCTAGAGATGGAAGGCTAGTTTATCTCCGTATTTTATCTTTTTTTTTTT
>NC_029778.3:29199346-29209604 GCF_000817695.3 Arachis duranensis | reverse complement strand
ATATCTATATATATATAGATATAGATATAATGTAAAAACTATAATAATAACTAAATCTAAGAAGTCGTTGCATTATGAAAATTATTATTTATATATTTAAATTTCTAATATATTTATCAAAATTTACAAATTTAATTTCATAAGTAGCTTGGTTTACATTGTATGCAAATTTTAAAGTGTTATCTTTATAGATATTTGTACAAATATTTTTAATTATTTATGTGAAAAATTTTATATTAAATGGGAGTTCTTTTATCTCTTCAAACAACATTAGTGCATTCTCTTAGCTTCTTCATCTCATAAAATATGATATCTATAAATTAAATTAAATTAAATTAATATCTTGCATGGTAAAAAATAAATATAAATTTATTTATTTTATTTTATTCTATTTGAAAAATAGTGCTTTTTTAAAATTAATTTATAATTTAGAATTTTAAAATACATAAAAATTGTTTGTATATATAAATTGGTAATTTAAATATGATATTTGGATTCAGTAAATTTTTCTGAGTTGGAAAACATAGTTTTTGGTATAAAAACGCGCACTGGAATTTTGACCGGCAGTACCGGCTGAGATCTGTCTAGTACTGCAGTTGAGAAAATTGATTATGAGTAAATAAGTTTAAGAAATTAGGAATTTTAATTAGAGAAGGTAGAAATATTTAAAATGCGATTTAAAGCTCTAATCTTGAAGGTTTTTGCCCAAAATTGGGCCAACGGACAAAAATAAGTGAACCGGGCCTAAGTGGGTCTAAGACCCAACATATATAAACATTAGTTATGAGTATTTCACCTTATTTTACCCTAAAGAAAGGGTGTTGGGCGCAGCATGGTGAAGAGAGGAAGAAGAGAGAAAATCCTAACTCTCTTTGATCTTCAAATCACCATAACTTTCTCTTCGGAACTCCGATTGACAGGCCGTTTGTGGCCACGCGTCGCTCTTGTCATCCTCTACAATTTTATATAAGTTTTGTGGTGAGTATTTCATTTTTCTCTGTCCAGTTTCAATTTTTACCTCTGAAAACGTGATTGGTTTGGGTTTTGAGAAAATCTTGTGATTTTGGTTGTTTAGGAGTGCTCTAATATGAGTCATGGGTGATATTTATCACAAATTTCAGTGGGTTATGGTAAGAAGTGCTCAAACCCTTGTGATTTATCATTTTAATGAACCCTAGGTTAATGTATATATGTAAAATTGGTTATGTTAGTGTATTTGGTGATTTTGGTGCACAATTGGAAGATTGGTGTTGTTTGAGAAGATTTGGTGAGGCTTGGAGTTAAGGTTGGTGGAGACTTCCAAAGAAGAGTCTCAATTGGTTTGGCTACAAGAGGTATGGTTTAAGTTTCATTTAAGTACCGTGTGGTGTGATGAGAATTCCTAGGCTAGATACCCCTAGGATTAAGTTTGGATTGTGTAAATGGTTGGTGCTAATATGCATAGTTGGTATGTAATGTGAATTAATGATTGGGTTGAGAATTGTGTGGCTTTGTATGTTTGGTGTATTGAGAATTTAATGAGTATTGATTTGTGGAATATGCATTTAAATTGTGAATTTGGGTTGGAGACCGTGAATTTTGGGCCGGAGGCCGAAAAGAAGTAAGGAAGGTAAGTTGATGTGTGCATTGTGTGATGATATATGTGATTGGATGAATTTTTAGATATTGAGTATGCGAATAATTGGGTCGGTTATTGAATAATAAGGTTTGAGGAGTTGAAGTTTGGAATTTGGTAATTTTGGATGAAATTGTGTAGATGAGGTATGTTTGGTTTTGGTTGTGATATATGGTGTGGTCATATATGTGACTATCAATATTGATACCTTGATGGTATGATGTATGAGAGATATGCATGTTGTGATATATGCTTGATGATTGATTGAGGTTGAATTGTGGGTGAAACCATGTTGATGGTGAGTATGATACTGGTTATGTGTAATGAGAGTTGAGTGAAAATGGTGTTGTTGGAAATTGGAATGAGAAAGGATGTGTGACATGTTAATGTGTTTGCAATTTAGCCACTTGATTGAGATGGGTTAATATGGTGAGATGGTGGTTGTGATTTTGATGAAAATGTTAATGTATGAGTTAAGGAGGCTTGAGGTTAATTTTTGTATATTTTAATTAATTTCAAAAAGGGGATGAAATTGGTATGTTTTGGTCGATTTTAAAAGGGGTTGAAATTGGCTTGTTTTGAAAATGGCTCTTTGTGGTTTTGTATGAAAATGTAGTTTTTTGGGGCATACTTTGACGGAGTATAACTTGGAGTCCGGATCCCTGTTTTGTGCCAAACTTATTTAGAAATGAAGTTGGATCTGGGATGTTCATGCCATTCGAAGAATGGGCGAAAAATGATTTGAAACGAAGAAGTTATGTCCATCGGAAGATTGGGGTGTGAATCTGTGAATTATGCAGCTTTTAACTTAGAAAAATTTTTGGCAGAATGCACCCCCACGCGTAAGTGTGGTTGACGCGTATGCGTCGATGCGCTGCACCAAATACCCAACCAACTTTCCGAGAGTTGTGCGAGAAGTGTGCCAGTTTTGTGCGTGGGGCACAAACCACACCCACGCGTAGGCGTGACTGACGCGTAGGCGTCACTTGGCTGTTTTCCCATCCACGCATGCGCATGGGCAACGCATACGCGTCGATGAACTTTTTGGCTTTTCCACGCATGCGCGTGGGCGGTGCATACGCGTCACCCGATTTTCATCCCAAAGTTGATTTTTGAGTTTTAAAAGCCAAATTTCAAACTTCTAGGCCTTCGATCTTACCCCTTATGTCTTAAATCATTATGATATGCCTAGCAATGAGAAAGGAGTTAGGGGATGTGGTAACGTGTGAATGAAGGAAGGAGAAAATTTATGATCAATGATGATCAAAGATGATTATATGAGATACGGAGGATTGCGGTAGAAGTGCTTTATGTGCCATGAGGCGAAGGGCTGTATTTGTTAATAAATTAGCTGGTTCTGGATTGAACTATGAGTCAGATGACTGAGTTATTACCGAGTTACGGCAGAGCCATTATTGATTTATGGCTAAGTATGATTGCATATATGCGTATTGAATGAAATGTGAATGTTACACTTCCACTATCTGAGATACGAATTTCCCTGGATGAAAGCAGTGGCTAGCCACCACATGCTCCAGGTGGAGACTCGATACTCTGCTGACCCTATATCGTAAGTGTGGCCGGATACTGTGAAAGTTCTGGATGAGCTCGTCCCCGTGGAATAAACACCAGTGTGGGTGTTGTATGATTATGATTATGTCATGATGATGATCGAGAATAATTCGAGATGGGGATGCACGACAGAGGGACAGTCCAATGGTTAGCTACCAGGACTTGTCGGGTTGGCTATATAACCGACATATGATATCATCAGCCATAGGATAGTCATTCATCATTTGCATATGTTTAAATTGTTTGAGTTTGCCTATTTGTTTTGGATTACTATATCATATAATTTCTAGTGTGTTTGAGCGTGTGCAGTGTAAGATCTAAAAAAAATAAAATCAAAATCAAAATTAAGATATAAGCATAGAGTCAGACCCCCCCAAAAAAGGCATAAAGATACTTTTGTTCAATCTTATAGCTTGAAGAGTGAAAAACTATACAAAATCATCAAAAAGAAAGAAGAAAAAAAAGCATAATCCAACATAACCTATATAGATGACTTCCTAAAATGCTATAGTGCCATTAGCATTATCTTCTAGTATGACACACTATAGCACAAAAATATACCATGACTTCCGTTTAGAAAGATCTATTCAAAAGACATAGGATGAAAAGTTAGAACTTAAAAGCCATGACATGTTAGCAGATGCAATGGTCAAAAGTAGTGAAATGCCACGCTTTTAAAGCGTGTCGAAAAGTGCTAAAAAGCGTGTCGATAACTTTTGGCCATACTTTTTGAGCTATCAGTACGCTTTTGAAAGGGTCACATCCGCCAGCGTGCCGGTTGCTCTATCAGCACGCTTTTGTGGATTTATCGGCACACTTTCTTTTTTGCCACGTTTATATCTCTTGCCATGCTTAAAAGCATGGCCATAGGTGTTAACCTATTGCTACGCTTCAAAAGCGTATCGAAAATTTCACATATAAGGCTATGCTTTTAGACGTACCTAGAAATGAACCTATTGCCACGCTTTTAAGCGTGGCTATATCCTTATTAAATTCAAAAAAAATTAATATTTCCTTTTACATGCACTCTATTACACTCCAAAAACAATAAAAAAACATTGACAAAAATATGTGAATGTCTTTTAAAAAAATTAATAAAAATTAGTATTACATTAATAGAATTCAAACCCAAATTAGCCATGTCATCTCTATACACGCAACGACAGTGTACATGAAATTTATAAACATAAACAAAAATGAATTTTTAGGAAGAGAATTAAGAAATGTCATTGAATCACTCCAAGCTTGTGCTAGGTCTTTCTCAGATAAAGCAACCACATGGAAAGCTCCACAATACACTTCACGAGTAATCTACACGTATGATCATATGAATAATGAAAAAACAAACAGAAAATAAATTATAAAACATAATATGAATAAAAAATGTCTAAAAACTCCAAAAGAACCTGTAATGATAACCACACAGTAAAATACATAGGGATCCCTTTATTCATAACAAGGTATAAGGTACACCCCCTAAACCATCATCCACCGAAAATAAAAAACACAAAAAGAAAAAAAGAAACTATAGTACTAATGTTAGCAACAAACATATCTGAAAATGAAATTAAGGAAACCCAAACTAAACCCAGCAAAATATCTGCCAGTTAAAAGGCTAATATTAAACTCTTTCTAAAGGTCCTAATAATGAAAAAGCATTCAAACTAAGGGTCCAAAAAACCCCAATTTTCATACAACATCCTGTCATACCTGGTCAATGTGTGGTAGAATTTGCTTTATTTCAGTTCCAAGTTCTTGTTCAATCCTATATCTGCACAAAAGACAGAATGCCTTGCTAAGAAGTACACTAGGATTTGATTCTCAACTCATCTTTGCCAATAAACCACCATGATAAACATCTTAAACTTCATTAACATCCTCAAAATTATCTTGCATAATTATATAGAAGAATAATTATGATTTGAATAAAGTGCAATAAGAAAAAATTAATTAACATCTTAATCTTCTCACTACAAAAAAAATCACTCATTCAACTAACACTTGAAAAGTCAAATTGCAACTTCAAAAATAACAAAACAAGCAAAGTGGATTTACACATGAATTAATAGCTTGCCATAATCATAATATGAAAAGATTAATGGAAGATGTGTATTTTACCTTGTCATGACACTTATTTTTGTTTTGACAAAGTCTTCTTGGAAGCTTCAACCAAAAGTTTCAATATTTGTTGCCAAGTAAAATTTCAAGAGATTAGATCATATGCAAATATAAGAGATATAACATATTATACTTATACCTAATATATTATACATATAAAAAATGGGGCAAAAGAAATCCTAATATATTATTATTTACTTTAAATAGGAATCCTAAAGTGTACTTTGGTTTTGGTTTCGCAACTGCGTTCTAAGAATTTAATTTTATATGATTTCTAAAAAATTGGCTACTGATTTAGTACACTTCAGAAAAATAACAAGCAGTAACCAATTTAGAAAAATCATATAAAATTCATCTTTGGTTGGATTCTCCTAAATTTTAGTGTGGTTAAACTAGACTTACCCATATTTCACCCAGTTTAAGTCCTAGAGCATTTTCACTTCTCTAGAAAAAGTTATGCCTTTTGAAATATGGTTTTGTTTTAAAAAAAGGATGCTGTCACAGCAGTGAACGACCCTGCTTCTAGAAGCACAACTTTCTCTACAAAATTGAAATTGTCCTAAAATTTGTATATAAAATACTAGACATCCTAATATTTTACCTCTCTTTGGTTTTACCTCCAAAGAATTTCAGAGTATTGAGATATGTGATTTTGAAGTTGCTGTTCCAGAATTCAGACAGCATTGTTTCTGCAGAAAATGATCATTTTCTAGAAATCATATCTCCCAAACCACACGTCGGGAAATTATGAAGTTTTAGGGGAACAATCTAGACATTTAAAGGTTTCATAGAAAAATAATTTTACTCATTTTGAGTGGCTATATTGCCCCCAGTTTTGTTCACAAATTGCTTCCCAAAACTGCATAATTCTGCAACATGTAACCTCGGGTTTTGAGAGGTCAAAAATTGATTCTTAACTTTTCACTCACTCTAACCTTGCATTCTAACTTTATTTTACCTATTGTGACTTGTTAGAAATATTAAATTAGCCCCAAGTGCTCAGGATTAATAAATCACCATTTTTGGTCACTTTTCACATTTAAGCATACTCATACGAAATCAACAATTTCTGCATTAGTCAACATAGTAATCCAGCCACAAATCACTCAAGCAATGCACATATATTATCATCAATTTACTGCATCATATATAACAAATAGTCTAGCATCATCTCAAGTAATCATTAGCATGTATCATCAATTTATTCAATCATAAAACTTGACTTTTAGCCTTTTAACAAATTCTGCACTCTAACAAACAGAATTTTCAACATCATTATCATTCAATAAATCAAACACAACATCATTCAATTAGCCACAACCTCAACTCTAACATCCTAATTCTTACCTCTTTTTGTCAATTTTCAACAAAATTCTGACAACACTTTAATCAAATTTACATGATCCACCATTGCAACAGAGACTTTGTTACTAACAACAAAGAACAACATCTAGAAGCTAGTTAAAAATGACCAAAATTTCAAGAAGCATTTCATTAATGGATCACATAACAACTCCATAGTTGCAAAGCTACAGTAAAAAGGAAGAAATTACAAATAAAACAAGTTCTGGACAAGGATACTAAGCAAAATACATTACTAAAACAAAATGAATAGTTAACTACTCAAAGAATTTCTCTCAAGCACTTTTCTGCTACTTCAACTCTCTCCAATTTGAATTAATAGTATCGTAGCAAAATAATTACTCTAAGGAAACCACCACAACTGGCCTAAATCCTCTAAGGAAACTCCAAGCAAAATGGATTGCCAAAGACCAATCAATAAACAATTGAAGGTATTGAAGGTTAAGGTAATTTTGGCATTAGTAACAAAAGTATCTTGATGCATAAACAAAAAGACCCGCAGGGTGTTGTTAAGAACATCTTAGTTGCTTACTGATTCACCACTCAAATTCATATATGTTTGAGGCTTGGCGAGGAAAACAGGAATATTACCAACAAAACCTGCAAATGACAACCTCACCCTAAAACTCAAGAAATCCAACACACGCTGAAAGAGAAACAAACAAATACAATAATGAATCCAGTGCGATGGACAAACCCTTTCCAAAAAGAGCTTTGCAGTGGACTGTATCCATAGGAATTCCTA
Source organism: Arachis duranensis (assembly GCF_000817695.3). NCBI lineage: Eukaryota > Viridiplantae > Streptophyta > Magnoliopsida > Fabales > Fabaceae > Arachis > Arachis duranensis. Next base: position 29,202,192 of record NC_029778.3, on the reverse strand, counting down.
CTGACGCAGCAAATGCATCAATCATCTCAAATCCCACCTGCACAGGATGGGTAGTGGTAACTAGAGAAGCGCAAACTAACAGAAAGCAAAAGAAAGCGTTTAAACCTACATTGTGTCTAGTTCCTCTTACCTGTCACCAGGGTTTCCGAGCCCCACAAAAATCCATGGGAGTGGAGCAGTAGCAGAGGAGAAGCACGTTTGCTTAGTCTATTAAGCATATAATAAATCAAAAAAGTAAAACCAAAAAAAGTTGCAGCAACAACAAGGAAATAGAATTGAAATCAGTTTCACAAAACTACACCTGCTTAATTCAAATTATAGGGGAAATAGAGTTGGATGCACTGTGGAATTTCTGCAACACCTGAAAACTTGAATGAGCAGACACTATTCCTCTTCAATCTACAATCCACATCAATCTGAATTTGTGTTCTGTTACCAGGAAACTATTGAAGCTCAGTGGTGAACAACTGAACTCAGTAAGTAATCCTACGTATACAAATCAAAACAATAATCAAAAGAATACTTTTTGGCTTTACCAGTTTTCCCAAACAATTTATAACATTGACCAAAACAACAATAATAATACTCTTATAAATACTGACTAAGCCTTTTTCTTTTAAATTTAATTTATTTATATAATTGAAGTCATTGAACCAAATTTATTTACATCTAACTAGCTATCACACTAACTCTCTACTGACTGCATCTCCAAGTGAGAGCAACGAGCTCCACTATCCTCGAACAGCAAGAGGCCAGAGGAGTTAGTGATGAGAACAAGGACGAGGACCAACAGGAGTTAGGGATGAACAGAGGCCACAGGAGAGGATGACAAGCAGAGATGTCATTCGACGGATACCAGAAAGGCAAGGCCACAGGCGATTTTTGGCTGGCAACTCAGCGATAGAGATGTAGTAAAAGCAACGAGTCAGAGGGACGCAGGCGAGGTAAGCGTCACCGTCTGTGTCAACGCCGGCCACAGCGGCGGAGAACGTTGCTGGGCTGGAGCTGTTGCTGCTAGTAGGAGTGAGGAGGAAGTAGAACGAACTGAATCTGGGGTTTAGGTTTCAAAATTAATATTTTTTTAATTCAAAACAACGCCATTTAGGATGTGAAAGAGAGAGGGCCAGGTGAGAAGGTTAGAGGAAGGGCTGGGATGAACATGAAGCCGAGCTGGGGTCATCGGCAGTGATGAAGATAAACATGAAGCCGAGCTGGGTGCGATGAAGATGAACATGCAACGGCTATTCTTTTAGGGTTAAAAGTGAATATGGAAACAAAATAAAACTAGTGTATGCTGTTGTTATTTTTAGGGTTAAAACTGAAAACTTAGAAAAAAAAGTAAAGTGTGGAAAAAAAATTGGTGGAAAATTAAATTTTGGGGGAGAAAACTCTATCGGCACGTTTTTATAGGGTGTCCAAATAAACACAGGATATGGGCACATTTTAAAAAGGTAACTATTGGAAGATAAAGTAGCCAAGCTTTTTAAGCGTATCGATTTTTCTTTACGACCACGCTTTTCAAGCGTGACAAAAATAAAAGCGCGGCCAAATCTTGAATCAGTGGCCACCCTCGTAAAAGCGTGCCGATTTCCCTCAAAAGCATGGCAAAATTAAGCGTGGCCAAATCACAAATTAGTGGCCACCTTCGCAAAAGCGTGGCCATTGACCACTTTTGGCCACGCTTTAAAAGCGTGGCAAGAAAAAAGTGTGCTGACAGGCCTTTTCTCTTAAAGTGTAGCTCAAAAATAATGTGCGACTTTGGAAGAAAAAGTTTCAATAAATACCACTTACAATATTAGTTTTGGCTATTTGAGTCTCAAAATAAAAATAATGTTATTTTACAGAGTGCAATGTACTATGCGTCGAAAATTATTCTAAAGACTAATAAAAGTTACATTCGTAAAGTTTGAGGAGTAATAATATTACCTCAATATTTTTTAAAAAATATTACTAAATAATAAAAAATATTAATGTAATTTTAATAATACTTTTTGAAACATCAAAATTCAAAAGACACCGTACATATTTTATGAGTAAATTTGTCAATATTTGAAATTTTTATAAATAAAAAATAGTTTACTCAAATAATAAAGAATAATTATCATAATTTTAATTATTATCATTATCCAAAATAGAAAGTGAAAGTAATTACGGTGACTAAATAAACGACAACATCAAGGAGAAGAGAAAGCCTGACACAAAATCCAGAAAACTATAACAATGCGTCCTTATTTCCACACAACACCTAAACAGCACAAGCATACTAGAAGCAGAAGATCTCGTATTATGGGTGATGTTTGATAAATGCATTGGGAAAGAGAGAAAAAATAGAGAAGTGCGTTTGACTTTTTTTTTAATGTTTTATTGTTATGTTTGACAACTTTTTATTAACCTTACTTTTTTTTTTTCAAAAAGATACCGATAACTATTAGTCTATTATCTTTGTGATTTCACACACGGTAGTTTTTTCTAATTTTTCGTAGTTTTTTTGTTTCAATTTTTTTATTAAAATTATTCAGATTTGTTTTAATTACTAGAAAGGTAAATATTTTAATCTTTTTTATTATTTTTAGTATTCTCTTTTATATTTTAATTTTTATATTTTTTTGTTCATATGATATATATATTGCTGATTTTATGGAATTTTTATTATTTCTTATCTGTATAAGTTTTTTTTCCTATTCTTTGATGTACTTTATTTTTGTTTTTTATAAAAAAAATTTATTTTTTATCTGACTTTGTAAAAGTTGTAATTATAATTATTATACACTACATTTATTATCAAAATTTTATATAATATGAATTGATCCTACCAAAAAGGACAAAATAAATAAAAAAAATTAATT
>NC_029778.3:29186810-29199082 GCF_000817695.3 Arachis duranensis | reverse complement strand
AAGACAAATTAAATAAAAAATTATTCATAAATAATAAAATATATTTTTATTTTTAATATAAAATATATTTTATTAACTTTCATATGTTACTCTAATTAGTAACTAAGTAAGTAAATATTAATTTTATTATAAAATCAGTCAATAATATTTAAATATCTAAATTAAGATGATAGGATAATATAAAAAATATTTAAATTGATGTCTTTTTATTAATTTTTCATCTAAAAGTTATTATGAGTAGTATAATACTATAATCTAAACAACATTTATTTTACTATAATTCATTTTGGATATAAAAATTGTCAAATATAAATCACGTTAACACAAACTTACTTTTCATCAAAATCAATTTTAGAAAATCAATTTTATACAAACTTTCTTTTGCAAATGTAATCCAAACACACACTATATCTGATTTTATAATTGCTTATACAAATTTGGTTTAAATAAAATTGGCTTGGATATTGTAAAAACAAAAGCAAAAAAGATTAAATCAGCGAGAATAGGAACGATTTTTTTTCCGTCGAAATATCAAACATCATCTGTACTACTAATCACTCTTTCTGAAGGAAAAAATTGGGTTATGTAGCAAACTTATGCCGAATTAATCACTGATTACACTAGTATCCCTCTCAAATTATATCTTGGGTCTTTCTGACATATGAATGAACTATCAGTAATTAACTAATGAATAGAAATAGGGCTCCAAGATTTCACACAAAATAAAATCAAAATCTCATGAGTTAAATATAGAATCCTTTTTAGTAGGGGTGACCGCGGATCGAATCGGATCGGATATGACCGAAATTTCAATCCGATCCGCACTTAAATAATCGGATCGGATTGGATACCATATCTGCATATTTCAAGCTTGGATCCGATCCGATCCGATCTGCACATTTGTGAATCGGATCGAATATCAGATATCGGATATATCCGCAAAACACAAACATATTTTTAAAAGCTTATTTTTATTAAAAAAATCAATAAAATTTATTTTTCTATTTTTTTAAAAATGTGTACTCTTAAAATAATATTAAACATATTTTTTAAATAATAAATTAAAATAATACAATATATATGATAATTATTAGTTGAAATAAAATATATAAAGAATATTTATTTATTTCTTTATTTTTGCAGATACGCATATATGTGGATCGGATATGCGGATCGAATATGCGGATATCAACACAAAATCCGCAATCCGATCCGATTAGTGTGCAGATCCAATCCGATCCGATTACCTTGCAGATCGGATCCATATCCATAATTTTCGAATCGGATTCGAATAAATACCGCGGATATGCGGATCGGATCCGATCCATGAACACCGCTATCATATATGCTATGCTACCTGATTATGTGCTACTTGTTCTACTTGTACTTTAATTGTACATTACTTGTCTGTATTGCTTGTGTTTGTACAATTGAGAGGTCCCACATGCTGGTGTCGGTGGACGCTAAGGGCTGTTCTTGATGAGGTGGATTGATGATGTGAATGAATAATGATGATGATTATTGAATGAGATATTTTGAACTCCCAGGGTAGACGTAGTGAAGTAAATTCACTTGTTCCAGGTGAGGATATGATGTATTGATATAGAATTATTGAGACAGAACAACTGGTGATGGTTTTGTTTATGATTCTGATTCTGGTTCGTGGGAGAGTTAGAAAGTTGGAAAGCATGAGAAATCTGAATTAGATTTAGCATTCCCTTATAACAGTTGCCTATTTATGGATTAGCGAGATCATATGGTGGATGTTTGGTGAAAAGAAGTTTAGGATGCTTAGTGAGTTTTGATTGCAGTGCATTGTATTTATTTGACACTTTTACCGTACTGAGAACCCATGGGTCGGGGGTTCACATTCCGTATATATCTCTTGTTTTTCAGATACAGGTCCATGTACTCAGCAGTGAGCTGTGGTTCATCTGAGAGATGGAAAAGATCTTTATATTATCTACTTTATATTTTGCTTAGAATCTCTCCACCTTTATTTGGAAAGCTTACATTATGTATTGAACTCTTTTGAACTTGCCTATAGAGGCTCTTATGTTTCTTTTGGGAGAGATTAGGAGATTCTGTTGTCAACTACTTTCATACTGTACCCTAGGCGGCCTAAACTTCGCGGGTCGCGACTAGTAGCTATGTACTTATGTTATATATCTATATGTTGTCCATCTCTTTCTCTTCTTTATGCCTTTATCATTATATCGCTTTCGACTTCACGGTTTATCTTTTTGTTATCGAAACGTGAGTGATACGTCTTCGTGAATTTATTTTTACTCTTTTCAGGATTTTTGATTAATATTTCTTTTAGTTATACTTATATTTATATATTAAAGATCCACCTGAGAGTCGTACCACCGTAATATCATTGACTTATGACTCGAGCATAAGGATTTGACTATTAGGGTGTTACAATAATTTGAAATGACTATTTTAAAAAAAAATTAAAATTGTTTAGGAATTTTTTTGAGCATTTTAAAACTCTTTGGGTACTATTTTGCACTTCACTTTAGAGATTGATTTGTCCAAATTGCACACGTAGTGTAAAATTTGAGAAAATTAAATTAAGTAAATTAACTAGTTAAAACTGCAATAATTGGGATTAAGACACCCAGAATATGTAAAAATATTACAATCTATGCTTTTAAATGTAAAATTTGAATTAAGAAAATTAAATTGAGCGCGAAACTATAATTATTTTGGAAAAATGCGTACCGGCATTAAAATTTTCTGTATCAGCGGTTTAAATCTGTTTGAGGAAAAATTTAAAATGTAGAAATAATGAGAGAGAGAGAGAGAGAGGGAGAGAGAGAGAGAGAGAGAGAGAGCTCGCAGAAAGAAAAACATGATGATACACGAACAGGGGGAGGGAGGAACTTACTGGAGGAGAGGGAGACTTGTCGCCACGCCTCTGGTCGCCAGGAACGGCGCTACCGTCGCCGGAGTTTCCATCAATTCTATCCAATTAGTCTAGTGAGTAACTTGAAATTTCAGCTCCAGTTTCTCATTCAAATCTGAATTCGCGTTTTGAGCTTGGGTATTGAAAAATTTTGGTGATTTTAATGTTATGGAAATTCTCTAGCTTATATTTTTGGTGGTTCTATCATTAAATTCAGTGAGTAAAGATAAGAATCCTTTTTTTCTCTTTATTCATCAATTTATGTGAGCTATAGTTTTGATATTGTGACAAATTGTATGATATGGTGTTAGATTGAGTAATTGAAAGCTTGATTTAGTAGACTTGTGAAATTTAAACTTGGACATTAGTGTGAGTCAATTTGGGGCTTCTTGAAAATTTTGGAAGGGAAGCTTGGAAGCTTAGATTTGCGATATTAAGATATGGGTTTAAGTTTTGAATAAATACCACGTAATGTGACATGAGATTCTAGACTAGTAGACCTAGGATTATTGTGGTTGATTGTTTGGTTTAGTGTAGAAATTGTGATATAATGGATATTCATTGTTAATTGTTGTTGTGAATTGTGAATCAAATTGTTGAGTTGGATATGAAATTGTGAAATGATTTCTTATTATGGCAAGTGATATGAAAATTAGGTCGGAGACTTTGATAAGGTGAGAAAATCTCTTGGTAAGTTGAGGTAAGTGATGGTGTGATTATGTTGTGATTGATGAATTGATTATGTAGAATTGGGTAATTGATCTAATTTGCTGTGAATTGTTGCTATGTTGCAATTGGTTGAAATACTGGTTGAATTTAGTTTGGTTGTGAGTTTTTAATATGAGAGTGTGATGTGTTTTTAATATAAGAGTTTGAATTTGGGTGTAAAAATCTGAAATTTGAGAACTTACAAAAAAAACTAGAAATTCTGGTATGTGTGTGCATGTACATGGTTGTGTGCACGCACAGGTCAGAACGGGTGTCAAGGGTCGTGTGTACGTGCAAAGGGTGTGCGCACACACGAGAAAAATTTTACAAGTTGTGCATATGAACAACTGGTCATGCGTACGCACAAGCTGCGATGTACTTCTGATTTGTGCATACGCACAAGGGTGATGCGTACGCATAAGTCCTATTTTCTTACATAATCTTTGTTTTTACCTGTTTGACTTTCTTGGAAAGTTTGTAAACTTTTGTAACCCCTATATTGAGTACAGAGATGGTAGATTAGAGGGTAGAAAGCATTGGGAAGGAAATTATTGAGTCGAAATGAGTTGGAAGTGATTGAAGGGATGGGTTGATGTGATTGGATGATGGAAAGTAGTTTGATTGATATGATACCTCCTTGGGTAGATACAGTGGTTCATCCCACTTGCTCTGGATTGAGATTAAAATTTTCTGGGTAGATGTAAAGGTTGTGGTTCATCCCACTTGTTCCGAGTTGAGATTAGAACTCTTTGGGTAGATGCAGTGGTTCACCCCACTTGCTCCAAGTTGAGATTGAAACTCCCATGGTAGATGCAGTGGTTCGCCCCACTTGCTCCGGATTGAGATTTGAGACTTTTTTGACCCTCCGTTATAAGATGTGACCGGACACTTAGACCTTTCTGGATAAATCTCCCAAGAGAAGTGAATACCTCTTTGGGATACATGCACCGAGGGACTGTCCAGGATTTGCTACCGAACATGTCAGGTTTGGCTGTATTACCGACAGATGTGCTCATAGGCCATAGAGCAGACATGCATCATTTGCATTTATGTGTATTGATTGGGTGTGCATCTTGTATTTGGTTTGCCTTATTGAGTAATTGTATCTATATGCTATTTGATCTAATTGCTTTATCTATTCTCTCTATTTGTCTATTTGATGAATCCATATTTGATGATAATTTTTTACTTTAAATGAGTGAATTTTATCACATAAACTTGTACTAAGTCATTGAAATAGTATGCTTTTGTGAATTCTCTCTTAATTATGTTTAATTATTAAAAATATGATTTTAGGGCTCTAAATTGTCAAATTAATTCTACTTTTATTGGTGTAAATTTGGTCGCTTTGGTTGATTGTGGAGCACTTGGCAAAAGTTTGGTGAACTGGTTATAGCTTGGATCCATCCGTAGCAAAATTCAAGTGTTGGAAACCGGCGTCATTAAGGCTGCGTTTGTTTTCAGAGACAGAACAGAACATGACACTGAGACAAAGTCATAACAGAACAGAACATTAAAAATTATTGTTTGTGTATTGTGTTTGGATATGATGGACAAGACACTAATGTAATGTCTAGTATTATGTTTGGATATACATGGACAAGACTAAATTATTAGGTAAAATGACTAAAATAGACATCCCTCTCCTCCTTCCATGTATCTCTAATCTTTGCCCTCCCTAACCCTCTCGAGTTCAAGAACCGAATGGTTTTTGTTGCTTCAACTTCGATCTTCATTGGCTATAAGAGCAAAAAACTGGCCAAGAAAAACCGAACCATGCCAGAACTGGACCGGGATTCATTGCCAAAAGGGTTCAGTTATCGGAATCAACATTTCCGGTTTCAGAAGAACACATAAAGCTAGTCTTCACCCAAGTTTCTCAGTTGATGCACTTGCCAATTTTACCCGTTTAGCTTCTTTCAATGCTTCAGGTTTTGTGCTTAATGGTTCTATTTCTGAGTGGTTTGGTGACAAAAGCAATAACAACTACCTTGGTGCACTCCAGGTGCTTGATTTAAGTTCTTGCTCAATAACTGGCTCTATTCCTGAGTCAATTGGTGGTTTGATTTTGTTGAAGTCTGTGTTACTTTCTGGGAATAGCTTAACTGGTAGAATGCCTTCAAGTTTGGGAATGTTGTCTAATTTATCTATGCTTGATCTCTCAGGAAATGAACTTTCTGTGCTTGATCTCTCAGGAAATAAACAGTAGTTGTTTCTGTACTTCTCTTCATTCCTCAATCGAATCTCAAACTGATAATAGCACGAAAAAAGGAAGAAAAAAAATCATCTTTTTAATTTCTTCTTGATTTCCACCTCCAATAACTCAAACACCCATTTTCTATTTTTGCCAAAATCTCATTTATTTCTATTCTTTTCTTCTTGAGTCACTTTGAAACTGACATTTTTCCTATCAACAGTAACACCTTAACTATCCTCACTTTCATCAGGTACGGTGCCTTCTCAGATTTGAGAATTTCATTAAAAATTTCACTATAAAGTGCCTATTAGATTCATATATGATAAATCTAGCTTGGTGCCTATTAGGTTGTAAGTGAATAATGCTATGTTTGTTCTCAACATTTTCTTAATCTTTTACTTAGATGTAGATGAATAAAGCTAGCTTGCGCTAAACTTCAGATTTTTAGATTAAGAGTGTGTGAGAACTGAGAAATTTATTTCATTGTTAGCTAATTTTGCCCCAATTAGATTAGCTAGAGTGTAGTGGATGTGGATTTGTGATTTTAGATATAATGGCTTGACTCGGTCTGATTCAATTCCATTCGTGCAAGATTAGTTGAATTCTCGTGGATTTTGGGATCGTGGTGAATTTAGAGTGAGTGATGTATGGCCATTGCAAAGTTGGTTAGGAAAGTGAAACGCCCATATGGGTTATGGGTGAAGATGACAGCTGTGACAATGTTGGGTTTGTGCTTCATCTTTGTGTCGGGGGTGTTCTCGAATTCGTCTTCGTCTATTACCACACAAAGGAAAAGCTTTGAAGACATTATAGAACCTTCTTCCTCCTCTTCTACTTCTTCTAAAGGGGTTCAAACACAAACACAACTACCACACAAGAAGGAGGAGACTAAGGCAGAGGAAAAGCAACATTTTGGTGACGTGTCGAATAAGGAGAAGGATGTGTCGGGGGAGGATGAAAAGAAGGGTAATAGTTTTGCCACCGTACATTAAGAACATGACAAAGGGGTGGCACCACATAAAAGGGTGCATAAGAATGATAAAGATAAAGTGAGAGCAAATGAAGTGTCTGAATCTGATGGTAATGATGAATCAGAGGATAAGGAAGACAAAGAGGAGAGTGAAGGAGAGTTGGAAGGTGAAAAAGAAGGGTCTGATCGTGACGGTAAAGTGGGTATGGATTTTGAAATTATATGCTTGCTACTAAAAAATGCCAAAGGCCTAGCGATCTTAACTGTTGCCAAAGCTGGTGCACTTCTCTCTTACAAAATTGGTACTGGTTTGGTTGTTGTTCGAAGAGCAGATGGATCATGGTCTGCGCCATCAGCTGTACTCTCCCTGGGTTTAGGATGGGGTGCTCAGGTAAGGTGAATATATGCATGTTTAGTTCTTGTGTAGTATTATTTCACCAATATGTTTATGCATACTATTATGAGTTAATTGTGAAAACCAGATAACGAGTAGAAGGAATGGATGTGGACCTATTTCAAAATACATCTGTGTTTAATTTTCCTTTACTATTTAATCTTAATTGACATAATATTTTTTGTGACTTTATCTTTACACAACTCTTTTGCATTAACTGAATATTACCCTTAGAAGATCGAGTTAGTATAGGTATTTAAAATCTTGGCATGGCTTAGATTTGTGTGTTGATCTTGTATTCCCAGATTGGTGGCGAACTTATGAATTTTATATTTATTCTTCATGATATAAAATCTGTGAAGGCATTCTGCAATCGAATGCATTTTTCCCTTGGTGCTGGTTGTAGTGCTGCTGCTGGACCTGTTGGAAGAGTTCTGGAGGCTGATGTTTGTGTTGGTGACAGGGGTTCTGGCATGTGCTATACATACAGTTGTAGTAAAGGTAGTTTTTAAATGATTTTTTTATTGCACATATCGCTTGTTCTTCTCTATGCACAAAAATGCCACTGAAATATTTAATTTTGATCATTTGAATTGATTAGTATATTTGGGCTATTGCTTTCCTTGATATTTTAGTGTTGTCTCTTGCTGAATAATTTCTACACCTGATAAAATATTTAGCCAAGGCAGTCTAATGTATGGACCATAATCTTGTTAATATGCTGACTAAGACATCAAGTTTTAACTATGGTAGAAATATGTGGTATAGTGGACTGAAGGTGTGTTTGTTAATGCCTTGTTTGAATAAGCTAAATGCTAACTAGCAAATTTCACAACTATAGCAGTGTCTAGACTTGTTCAGCTGATATTATATGCTTGCTACTGCTCCTGCAAGGGAGACAAGAACAATGATGAGAGTGCCTTTGGCACAAAACCAGAAGCTGCGGTTCAACTCTCAGCTACTTCAAATGGAAGGGTTGCAGTTCAAGTTTGATGATGACAACTACTCCAATATCAAACCCTTTTGCTTTTTAAATTTCTTTTCTGTTGTTTAATATTTGATCAAGATAGTAGCAATTTATATTTTATTTATTGGTACATGAGAGAGCTAGATATTTCTGTGTGCTACTCTCCTCATGTGACTTTATTATTGTCATTTCATCATTTCTAGTGAGTACTTTTGCACATGCTTAACATAAATAAAGTTATATTCTGCACAGTAGACTAAAAATTCTAATTGAACATAAACAAAAGAAACATTTGTAAATTGAAGAAAAAAACTAAACTTAATTAAGCACCCATTTTGAACAAGTTTCTGCAATAACATAATAAAACCAATACTTAAAACTAATTATGCACTAACATCAACAAAATCTTGCATTCAAAATTATGCATGTTTGAACCTAAATCTGCACAAAATGAAATGATAACTCTAAAAGAGATTAACTCTAATTCTAAGTATGCAATATAGCTCTAATAAATCCGGCTTTCTGGCTATTTCCCAATGACCAAAACATTTTTTCCAGTTGAGGATTTGTGGAGAACTTGAGTGCAATAGAAATAACTTCATCATCAGTGAATCCAAGTTCGCTAAGTATATCACCAGCCTTTTTTTCCTCACGAGTGTTTACCATAGCTTGGGCAAAAGCATCCAAACGCTTTCCCTGTTGATCGAACACATATTTCAACGTGTCAGTTAACTCCTTTATCATCTTGGTATCCTTTGCCGCTTTAAATGAAGAAGGCTTCTTTCCTTGTTTCTTCCCAGAAGATGAAGCTACAGAATTTGGTTGTTGGAGTAGAGATTCACTGCAATCATGGTTAGAGTTAAAGATATCCGTATCTTCTTCGTCCATTTCTTCATACCCATTCATTTGCACTTCTTCTTCAGCGTCATTGCCGCATACAGTAGCATCCCCATTTGCTCTTTCCTTACAAAATATTTTTTCTAAGCGCGTATAAGGGGGAAAAGGCTTTCCTGGAGTATACAACCTTACTCCTTGTTTCTAGAAAAAATAAAAAATAAAAGATCAACAAAGAAGGACAGACTATCAAGTAGAATAAAATTAATTCAACAAAATCAAACTTGTAAACCAACCTTCATATAAGCAGCTAGGATCTCTTTGTTGTCCACAACCACACATTGCTTCACATCATCCCATCCAACTGCTACAGGCTGCCATGTCAGCAGCAAATTGATATTTCTCTTTCAACCTCTTAACCTTATTTTTGCAATGAGTTATTTGAAAACCACCACCTGCAAACCTCTCATTCATTTTTGTAGCAAGTTTCTCAAAAGATCTGGGCCTAAATTGACCTACATCAGCTATTCTTCCTTCAATCACAAGCTCCTCCATAAAACCAACAAATACCTCTGTCTCTTCATCAGTCCAAACATGTCTGTCTATTTGTCCCTACAATCTATATTAACTCAATCAAAATTCAATTGAACATCCTAAGGATATCATGACATTATCTTTATAATGTATCAATACAATATATTTAAATAAAATACACATAATAATTCAAATAAAATACACATATAATGTATCAATACAACACAAAAGCATATCATAAGCATATCATGAGATTATTTTTATAATGTATCAATACAATACAAAATCCAACACAACAAACTATCATAATAATTCAAAATAAAATACACATACAAGAAATAAACCAACTAATTAATTCAGCTATGCATCCACTCATTGTATATTTCATGTGCTAAGTTGTCTCGCCAAACAGTCCATTCATTGCTGCCCTCTATACTGTCAATAATTTCATCGTCTCCATCTTGGTTATCACCATGCTCCTCTCCAATAAGCACTTGCTCATTCTCAAGTGACATGTCCTCCTCAGGATCGGAGTCCATATTAAGCCGAATAAAATTTTGTAATAAACAACAAGCAATAATTATTCTATTTTGTGTCTTGATTTTGTAGAAACAAGGACTCCTCAAAATTGCCCATCTCTTCTTCAATAAACCAAAACAACGCTCAATAATGTTCCTAGCTGAAGAGTGCTTCTTGTTAAAATATTCTTGAAAGTTTCTAGGTGCATTTCTACCATAAGCCTATTCTTGTACGTGGTATCAAGTATGCCTATATGGTGCTAGAAACCCCTTGCAATTAGTATAACCAGCATCCACTAAATAATAATTCCCTAAAAATTAAAAGAGACACGTTATGAGGATTAAGAAAATTGTATGAATTAAAAATTTTGAAGTATTTTTGTTACCTAAAATTTAACTATTACATACCAATTGGTATCTTGAGGTTATTACGATGTGAAATTGCATCTCTAAGGACTCTTAAATCCGATGCGGATCCTTCCCATCCACTAAGTACGTACACAAAATTCATATCTCGATTTCATACGCCTAGGACGTTGGTTGATATTTTACCTTTTCTTGTTCTGTATCTTGATTTATCTTCTTCAGAGACAGTCACATCTATATATGTTCCATCTAATGCTCCTAGACAATTCTAAGGAAAGAAATTTAAGGTTCAAAACTATCTCTATACCAAACCATATATAATACAAAACCACAACCGCATTTCTTCATTAGACGTACCTTGAACCATTTCCATCGGGGATCTATGCAGTCATCTGGAACAGGAACAGGCTTTGCAAACAATAGGCTTTGGACACGTAATACCGACGACAAAACTTTATTAAAATACTTACTTATTGTTTCTCCTGACCTATAAAATCTAACTTAGAGTGTGCGATTCTTTTTATGATGAGCTAAAATTATTAAAAATATAATTACTTGCTCAAGTATATTTACATGACATTCATCGCTTAATCCACCCTGAACTTTAAGTAACTCACATAATTTTCCTAATGCATCTATGCTCATTCTTAATTCCCAAATACAATTCCTATCGCCTCCTCCTATGATTCGGCTTAACACATTCCGTCTCAAGGGATTAGTATTAATTTCTCTATTCCTAATCAACAAATGTCTCCTTCTCCTATTTTTCAAATAAAAAAATGATAACATCAAAATTAATATTGTGGTTGTCTCAAGTTCAATCTGAATCATAAAATAAAATAAAAAGAAATCGCCTAAATTGTTCAGATTGGTCCAATGGTTCCATTCTTCCCTAACAACAAATAAAAAATATAAATCATAATTTATTATAAAATAACATAAATACAAAAAATAATCAATAAGAATAAAAATAACAACATAACCAACTAATTATTTTATTTTTGCATTCAAACAAATAAGAAGACTTCAATATATTTTTTTCCATTCCTTATTCCATTCTGAACAAAATATATATGTTCAATCATTCATTCACAGCAGGATTGTATAAATTAAAAATTTTGACACTAGAAAAATAATTTCTCATGTTCATATTCAATTTTTATATTTTCAAATCATAAATAATATAAATAAATAAAAATAAAAGAAGCCAGAAGAACCAATAATTTAAAGTAAGAAAATACAAACGAAAATAAGAAGCAAAGAGAAAAGGCAGAGTTATATACATGCGTGACTGAGAAAGAGAAGAACACGTGAATTCCAAAAGTTGTTACAAGCTCTAATAAATAATTTGCTTCTGAAATGTTGTAGTTAAATTAGTTGAGCAAAAAAATAAAGAGGAGAAGCACGCAGTAAAGAAGAAGAAAAAGTGTAATACCCGGTCTAACCGAAATTAATTAAGTAATGAGTTAAGTAGGAGCGAATATGGTTGGAAGATTTGGCAATTAGAATTTGATGATTTAAATATGATATTTGGATTCAGTGAATTTTTCCGAGTCGGAAGACATAGTTTTCTGCGTAAAAGCGCGCAGTGAAATTTTGACCGGTAGTACCGGCTGAGACCTGTCAGGTACTACAGCTGAGAAAATTGATTATGAGTAAATAAGATTAAGAAATGAGGAATTATGATTAGGGGAGGTAGAAATATTTAAAGTGCGATTTGGAGCGCTAATCTTAAAGGTTTTGGCCCAAAATTGGGCCAACGGACAAAAATAAGTGAACTGGGCCTAAGTGGGCCCAAGACCCAATATATATAAACATTAGTTATGAGCATTTCAGCTCATTTTACCCTAAAAAGAAGGGTTGGGGCGCTGAA
>NC_029778.3:29179695-29182546 GCF_000817695.3 Arachis duranensis | reverse complement strand
CCGATATTGAGACTGATCAACTTGATATCGATTGTTTGGTGTGTATAGGAACCAGATGGCACCTCCTGGACCCAGTCGGGGACGTGAGAGAGATCGTACTAGCAGGCAGGAACCGGAAGTCAACCCGAATAACCCGGTAAACCTTATGGCGGCATTGGAGAATATGGCTGCTGCTATGCAAGCCACTGCGGAGGCTCTTGGGCAACAGATAAACAATAATGGCAATGGCGGAAGGGAAGCTCGGGGCCCGATGACACTGGCAACTTTCTTAAAGGTTAATCCACCTAAGTTCAAGGGAACCACCAATCCGACTGAAGCTGATACTTGGTTTCAGGCCATGGAGCGAGCACTGCAAGCGCAGTTGGTGCCTGAAGAGTAGCGTGTTGAATTTGCTACCTATCTGTTCACGGGGGAAGCATCACATTGGTGGCAAGGGGCTCGACGTCTCCTGCAACAGGGGAATGATCCTATCACTTGGGATGCCTTTCAGGTGGAATTCTATAAGAAGTACTTTTTGAATTCCGCCAGAACAGCCAAGGAATTGGAGTTACTACAGCTAAAGCAAGGTGCTATGTCCGTATCTGAGTATACAGACAAATTTGAGGAGCTATTCAGGTTTTCCCGCATGTGTCAGGGAGCTCCAGGAGACTTTGAGGAATGGAAATGTATTAAGTATGAGGGAGGACTTCGAAGTGAAATCCTGAGCTCCGTTGGACCGATGGAGATTAGGGTCTTCTCCGAACTTGTGAACAAGAGCCGTATTGCTGAAGAATGTGTGAGGAAGGCTGTTGAGGCAAAGAATGACCGTCGGGAGTCCCACCGCAGGGAGCACAATCAAGAATACCCAACAAGGGGTCAAGAGTTTAAGAGAAGAGGATACCCACAACGTTTTCCTCAAAGGCGAAATGACCTTGCGACGAGTGAGGAGTCCCAAAGGGATGGTAAGGGAAAACGAGCAGCGGCTGCTTCTAATGTTTTGAGCTGTCGGAGGTGTGGAAGTCATCACCCAAATAGGCCGTGCCGAATGGGGTTAGGCGTATGTTACAAGTGCGGGTCACCAGGGCATGTATCAAGAAATTGCCAACAAGGAGAGAGTCAGGATGCGGGCCGATTGCGACAGTAAGATTGAGGTAATTATTATCATCAAGCTTAAAGGACAGTGCGTGATTTTATAATGCCGCCTATACAGTAAAACTGGGAATGTCGAGCTTAATGTTAGACTGAGAAGCAAACCGGATGGTCCGAGTAAGGATTTGCCTTAATACAAATGGATAAATGCTTGTGATGTAAATGATTTTCTGTTGAGAATGATATGTTGTGTTTTTTATATAGTTGGTTAATTTCTGGATTTTTGGTGAAACGGATTGAACCCGTGACTTTTAGTTCCTTGATTTAAATAGATAAGAAATGGTCCTAAATGATGGATTTAGAAACATTGATTTGAAATACCAGTCATGCTAAGTTGTGGTTGGGTACTTGAGAAAATAAGTGATGGGGCTAATACTTGACGAGAAATCAAAGTGGCGTAGCGGAAGCTTGCTAAAGCGTTAGCATAGTATGGTAATAATAAGGAAAAGTGGGGTATGATTAGAAATGCCTTATGCTTTGAGTACTTAAAAGTTTAGTGAGCTTATACAGATAATGATTTTTGATAATTGGAATTTATTTGCGGCTGTGAGCCTTGATGGTTCTGAAACGGATGAGAAAATTATCATTGATGCGTAATCGGATTTAGATGATGATTGAGTGCAAGTTGTCGTATTCGAGAGATGGGTGCTATGATGTTTGGTCATGGTGACCTTGGGTTTAGATTGAGGTTTATAATGATCGGTTTTGAAAGACGAATGTGAAAAGCATTAAATTGAAATGCTGATATGGTACTTAGATTGGTTTGAGGAAACCCGTGACGGGTGGTAAACTCCAATCTTTGGGGAGGTGCTGTTGAAATTTTTCCCAAGAATTTGAAGGAGTGTTGGTTATATTTTTGAAAATGATTTTTGATCTGAGTAACTTCAACAAAAGAGATGTGTCTTGAAAGCTTTTATAGATTATTAGAGAAAAGCGGATTCTTAAGAATTTGTCAGCTTGTTAGTACAAACTCATTGGATTCTAAAAACGAAGAAAGCTTTGATTGATTATAGTGATGTGTGATGATGGCTATGATTAACGATGATAGCAATATTATTGATGAGATTTAATAGGGTGTGAGTTGATGAGACGATAAAAGTAAGGAACGAATGACCGAGATCCTCAGAGATAGAGAAATCAGAGCGCGAAAACGGAAGCACGCAGAGTAAAAGGACATTGGAACTGTTATGCGTTGGATATAACGGCAGACTACGCTCGCGTATTCGTAGTGATTGATGGAATTTTCGAGGGCGAAAATTTCTGTTAGGGGGGTAGAATGTAATACCCGGTCTAACCGAAATTAATTAAGTAATGAGTTAAGTAGGAGCGAATATGGTTGGAAGATTTGGCAATTAGAATTTGATGATTTAAATATGATATTTGGATTCAGTGAATTTTTCCGAGTCGGAAGACATAGTTTTCTGCGTAAAAGCGCGCAGTGAAATTTTGACCGGCAGTACCGGCTGAGACCTGTTAGGTACTACAGCTGAGAAAATTGATTATGAGTAAATAAGATTAAGAAATGAGGAATTATGATTAGGGGAGGTAGAAATATTTAAAGTGCGATTTGGAGCGCTAATCTTAAAGGTTTTGGCCCAAAATTGGGCCAACGGACAAAAATAAGTGAACTGGGCCTAAGTGGTCCCAAGACCCAATATATATAAACATTAGTTATGAGCATTTCAGCTCATTTTACCCTAAAAAGAAGGGTTGGGGCGCTGAA
>NC_029778.3:29178346-29179005 GCF_000817695.3 Arachis duranensis | reverse complement strand
GAAATTGGTAATTTTGGGTGAAATTGTATAGATGAGGTATGTTTGATTTTGGTTGAGATATATTATGTGGTCATATATGTGAGTATGATTATTGATGCCTTGATGGTATGATAATGCATGAGAGATATACATGTTGTGATATATGCTTAAGAAATGATTAAGGTTGATTTGGGGGTGAAACCACGTGATAGTGAGTATGATATTGGTTATGTATAATGATGGTTGATTGGAAATAGTATTGTTGGAAATTGGGATGAGGAAGGATGTATGACATGTTGATATGTTTGTAATTTAGCCATTTGTTTGAAATAGGTAAAGATGGGTTATATGGCGGTTTGTGAATTGTGGTAAGGTGTTAATGTATGAGTTGAGGAGGCTTGATGTTGATTTTGGTATATTTTGATTGATTTCAAAAAAAAGGTTGAAACTAGCATGTTTTGGTTGATTTTAAAAAGGGTTGAAAATGGCTTGTTTTGAAAATAGCAACTTGTGGTTTTGTATGAAAACATGGTTTTTGGGCATACTTTGACGGGACATAAACTTGGACTACGAATTCCCGTTTTGTACCAAACTTGTTTAGAAACAAAATTGGATCCGGGATATCCATGCCGTTGGAAGAACGGGCGAAAAACGATTTAAAATGAGAAAGTTATGTCCGT
>NC_029778.3:29131820-29175708 GCF_000817695.3 Arachis duranensis | reverse complement strand
ATATTATGTTTGAACTCTTTTGGAACTTGCCTATAGAGGCTCTTATGTTTCCTTTGGGAGAGATTAGGGTATTCTGTTGTCAACTGCTTTCATACTGTACCCTAGCCGGCCTAAACTTCGCGGGTCGCGACTAGTGGCTATTACTTATGTTATATATATATATATCTATCCATTATCTATCTCTTAATCTCCTTTATGCCTTATCCGTATATCGCTTTCGACTTCACAGTTTAACTTTTCGTTGTCGAAACGTGAGTGATGCGTTTTCGCGATTTTATTTCTACTCTTTTCAGGCTTCTCGATTAATACTCCTTTCGAAATTACCTATATTTATATATTAAAAATCCACCTGAGAGTCGTACCACCGTAATATCATTGACTTATGACTCGAGCATAAGGATTTGAATATTAGGGTGTTACAAAAAGAAACAAAGAAAAAGAAAGAAGAATAAGATGAAGTACTAAACCACAGAACACCGAAAAAAGAAGAGAAATAAGAAGAATAAGAAAAAGGGACAGAGAGCAAGAAGAGAAAGAGAAGAGACAGAGAGCTAGACTTGGGAAGTGAGACGAAAAAAGAATCCAAAAAAGAGAAGAAAGAAAGAGAGACGAAACAGAGAGCATGGGAAAGATTACCTGGGAGGAGAAGGTTGCTGCACAACACATAAAATTAGGGCTTATGATATGATTTAAAAAGGGCAACAATGGAATAATAATAATATGTAGGGATTAAATGGGAAAGAATTTTCATTAAAAAATCTGTGTCCACTTTGTTAATTTCCGTGTCCATCATTGTCCCTCGTTAAAGAGTGGACACCAAAATTAAAAAAACTGTTCCAGAGACAATATGTCCACTGTCTACGTCTCTGCTACCAAACACGTTTTAATTATTTAATATCCATGTCTTTGTGTACTGTCTCCAAAAACAAACGCTACCTAAGGTACGGGTCTTAATTTTGGATAGACACTATGTAACACTATGTGAAAACCTAGGTTAATTGCCCTAGGATAGCATTGAATGATGTATGTTGATGATGGATTGTGATTTAGTATGATTATGAGAACTATGTGCTTGTTGAGCAATATCTGGTCATGTGGATGAAATTGGATATGAATATTATGGTATGATTGAATATGATGCTTATTCTTGTGGAAATTAGGTCGGAGGCCGTGATAGGTTGATGAATCCCCTATGTGGTAAGTTGAGATAAGTAGTGTGACTTGTTGGATGAGAATGAGATGATTGAGTATAATTTGATGTGATATTGTGAATTGAGTGGTATTATTGTTTATAATGATGATTGATAAGATTGACTATGTATGTTGAAGTTTGATTGAGAATTTGGATATATGAATGTTTTATGTTATTGTTGAGAATAGATGTATTAAATAAGTTAGAAATGGATTGAATTAGGCTTGGAATAGTTGAGGAGTGCTAATTGAGTATTTGAAATGTGTGGAAATGATTTTGGAATGGTTTTGGATTAAATTGAATTGAGAATTGATGAAATTGGAAAATTGTGAAGATTTGGTAAAAAATAGATTTTTGATCCACTTCAACGGGCCATAACTTGGAGCTCGAAATTCGGATTTAGATGAAATTTTTTATCTTAAATTAAAGCTAGTGAAAAGATCTTTAAAATGGTTTAAGAATGAAAGAAAATGGATCATTGCACAAAAAGTTATAAAGGTTTAAATTTGGAGGTTAAAAATTGAATTCTGCAAATGTTGCAAAAAATAGGGGTCCTGCGTACGTATGAGGGGTGTTACCAAGGTTGCGAGAACCGAACCGGTTAATAAACCGGTGAGACGACTCGTTCATTAGTTTAATGGTTCAACCGATATTCAACTAGGGTTCAACCAGTTTAGTTAAATATTAAATAAAATTATTAAAAATTTTATATAATTTTAATTATTTAAATTAAAAAATTTCTAGGTAAAAAAAATTAATATAAAAATAATTTTAGAGAGATAAGCATAGTAGATACAATTTTTTCTTAATGCATAATATAATTCCCTTCTACAATGAAACCAGAAGCATTAACACTAGATACATTAAGATGCTCAAGAAAAACACTAATAGGGATAATGCATTCATAGTAATTAACACAAGGTCCCTCCATTATTTAATTACAAATGCTACCAATCTATATAAAAAAGGACCACTAAACTACATTCTCAACAATTACCTAATTCTAGAAATTTTTACCATATACCAAGAGTGACTTTATGCCGTCAGAGAGAACACAACATATAGAAAAATTAACAAAAAAAAAACACAAATCAATACAGAAACATGTCCACAATAACATTGGCAGAAAATAGCAATAATAATAGCAGAAAATTAACGAAATCAGTAGTTCAATATTATTAACTCATCAGCAATAACATTGGCAGAAAATAACAACTTAAAATGATAAAAAAATTTAATTAGTATCAAATCTCTCAGAAAAAGTCAAGACTTTCATATTGTTAAACATCTTAAACCTATTTTGTTTCATTTCAACTCCATTGTTAATGTTACAGATTTACTATTATATTAACAACCGACATCACAAATATCATTATTAATTTTTTTATCAGCAATCAAATGAACAATATCACAAAATCATACTACAAAATTGTTTTAGTTTAACATATAATTTTAGAAATAAAATAAATAAATTCATAAAAAAGTGGGAAAACTGGTAAAGAATAGAGTGAAACAAGCTGAACTATAGCAAAGAGGCGAGCAAAACGGCGACGTCACTAGAAGAAGCAACTAGAACCGAAGAAACAAGCACGGTGGAGAATGGAAAGGCGAGTAGAGGCAATGACGGAGCAGCCCTTTTGTGGCGGCGACGCCAACAGCTCCAAGCATGCCTTTGTACGACGTCGAGGAGAAGAGAAGTGAGAGAAACGAGCAGACCCAACCCAAGATTTATCCCAGCAGGCGATGACAGCTGGTGGTCACTGCCGGTGTCGACTATGGTAGGGATGGTGGAGAAGGTTTTATTCGTTGGAGGAAAAGAAAATTTGGGTGGAGGGAGGGAGGCATAGTGACTAGTGGTGAGTGACTTCATTTACGTTAGGGCTGGGTTAGGTTAGTGGGTGGGCTAGGTAGTGGGGTTTTTTTTGGCGTCAAAACGACGCCGTTTTAGACATTATTAAAAAATTGAAGCTTAAAAAATCCGACCGGTTTGGCCAGTTCGACCAATTTTTTTATCGATTTTTTGTAAAGCGGTTTTACGGATTAACCGGATCGGCTAGATGACCGATTTCCAATTAATCCGGTTGAACTGGCCAGTCCGGTCTAGTTTTCAGAACATTGGGTGTTACAGAAGTGAAATAGTTTCGTGCAAATACCATGCGTACGCACAAAAGCGAAATCATGCGTACGCATGACCCATGCGTATGCATAACTTGCATTTCAGAATCGAATAATTTTCGTGCGCGTTTTTGTGCCTACACACGACTGTCCTATTTTTCAGGAAAGGTTGATTCTAACCGGTTTTGCCTATTCAATCTACTCTTTTTTTTTTACCTCTGTAACCCATGTTTAAGGTCTGAGAATTGGTTTTTAGGTTTTAGAAGGAGTGAGAGTATATTGAAGGCATTAAATTGAATTATTCCCAGATAAACGACTGGTTAAATCGAATGACGTGTTATGGGGATGGTGGTTTTATTCTGCCCGCGATGAGGACAGAGGCCATCCCATTCACATGATTAAGAAATTGGTAAATTGATACATGAATAGGGTTTACGGATTCAAATTGATGAGATGGAAAAATAATTGGGGTTAATGAGTTAAATCACTTATGAAATTACTTAAAAACACTGATAATGATTGATTATGGCCTAAATGGCTAGATCGGCAAGGTCTGGGTGATATCCCGCTTGTGTATTGATTGGATATCTGTTTGTGGCAAGATTTGGGTGTTATCCCGCTTGCGTACCAATTTGTTATTGCTTTGGCACCTGCACCGGACAAGGACGGAGTTCTTGTCCCGCTTGTTTCGTGTTGTAGTGTAGTTGTGGAGACGGAGGTTTTATCTTGCCCGCTGTGAGGACAGTGGTGTTATCCTATTCATGAGACGAAGGAATTGGTAAACTGAATGAGAATGTGGTTCATGAACTTAATGATTTCAAAAGCTTATTAAAGACTTTACTATGAATTGATGTTTACTCGTAGCAAGGACGATGATGAATTCCGCTTGCACACTGAGTTGAGTTATACCAGAGTAAGGACAGTGGTTAATTTCGCTTGTTCGTGGTTTTCTAGGTAAGGACGATGGTTAATCACACTTGCTCAAGATTTATTGCAATCACAAGGATGGTGGTGAATTCCGCTTACGCATTGACTGATATTTGTTCCAGATAAGAACAGTGGTTAATCCCGCTTATTCGAGGTACCCGGTAAGGATGGTAGTTAATCCTGCTTACTCGTGGTCTAATGTGATAGGCAAGGACGGTGGTTAATCCCACTTGCGTATTCCAGACAAGGACATTTGGTGAGTTATGCTTGTTTGTGGAACCTATGGGTAAGGATGGTTGGTGGATCTCGCTTATTCGAGTCGGGTCTGGCAACATAACTGACGTATGAGCTCATGACCAGTAGGACAAGCATGCATCATTTGCATTTGTGTGCATTGATTGGGTGTGCATCTTGTATTTGGCTTGCCTTATTGAATAATTGTATCTATATGCTATTTGAGCTACTTGTTTTATCTGTTCTCTCTATTTGTGCATTTTTTGTATTGTTTTGTATGTGTTTGAACAGTTGAGAGATCCCTTATGCTTAGGATGGTGATGTTGAGGGTTGTTCTTGATGTGATGATAATGATTGAATTATTCGATGATGAAAATAAGTTTGATTGATATTTGAGTTGCTTGGGTAGATGCAAGGGTTGTGGCCTCGTCCCACTTGTTCCGGGTTGAGGCTAAACATTGAGAATACATCGATACCATTAGGACTGAATTTTAATATAAAATTGCTGAATTTAGACAATTATAATAGAGAGAGAGAGAGAGAGAGAGAGAGAGAGAGAGAGAGATGATGACATGTATTGAGTAGAGTTAAGAATCTAAAATCACTAATTTATCTGAGATTTAGTCTAATCACTCTGTTCGGATTAGTGGAACCCTTGGCTTGAACTTTGTGTTGATTGGAGTTTAGAATTTCCTAGCAAGTTCATATCTTTTTACATAGTCTCTATTTGAAATTATTACCCTCCTAGGAACCTCCGAATTCTCATTCGTTGTTGGATTTTATTATTTTCAGATGTAGGACGTGATGCACCTCGTTAAGTGTAAACTCTTTATGGAAAGAAAGACTCCTTTGCATTTTGTATTCTATGCTTAGTGTTGTTTATTTCTCCACTTTTGTATATGTATATGTATATCCCTCTTACATGTTGATTTATGGAGAAATAGGTTGTATTTTGTTTACTTCTAGGTTGTACTATACCTTTTAGCCAGCCTTGTCTTCGCAGGTCGAGACTAGTATTTGCTATGTATCTCCTTTTGATTCATATATATATGTGTGTGTGTGTGTGTGTGTGTGTGTGTGTGTGTGTGTGTGTCTTTCTTTTTTGTATATTGATGCTTTATATTTTCAATGTTTCGAGTGTGATACAATTATTGTTTTGTTAGCCTTCTTCACACGCTCCTAGATATATTATTATTCTTCAAATACTATGTACGTATTTCTGAGTTTTAGGGGTCGTCGCCACTTCTAACTTACAACTATAGCGTAAGGCTTTGTGTGGTAGAGTATTATACAGGAGGCAGAAGAATTAAAATGGGTGAGGGGGGAGGGGTCACCAAATTTCCACGTGATTCACTAACCGTCTCTTTGTTTTCTCTTTTTGGTTAGTATAAAATCTATGTAGTACAATTGGAAAAATAGTGAGAAACTACTTAGAGCTGAGCCAAATTAAGGATTTTGAGTTGAAATTATAAGTAGAACGACAACGGTTGGCGAAGATGAGTCACTGTCAAGATATATAACTGAGATGTGGTAGAGAGAAGGCTTGAGTTCAATATCCAAGTCTTTCATTCCGTTATTCTTTGAACATGGCTTAATCTGTTTTAATGAAATTATCACCGTAATCTTTCTCAATGTCATTTGTATTTATCATACTTATATGGTCTTTGGAAGAACCGCGATTAATTAACCATTTAATTAAATAATTAAATTTTCCAAAATAGGTTCCAAAAATTTAGAATGTTAATTAGGAAATTTAAATGTGATATTTGGACTCAATAAATTTTTCTGAGTTAGAAAATGTAATTTTCTGCGAAAAATCGCATAAAAACGCGAACCGATAAATTAACCGGCAGTACCGGCTTAAATCGGTCCGGTACTGTGCAAGAATAACTAAAAATAGTAGAAAATATTAGGAAAATATTTAGGATTGAAAACCGTATATTAATTTTAAAGATTTGGTTCAAAATTGGGCCAAACGGACAAAAAACGCTAATGGATTGGACCGGGGCCAAGGTTGAAATTTAGGCTTTAGTTTTGAGTGAATTTTTGTGTTTTGATTGATTAGGTGGTCTCTAAGGTTGGGCTATGGGTGGTTTGTGCCCCCAAACACCATCGAGAAAGGTAAGGAAACTCTTTACCTTGTGAAATTGTGATTATGATGAATCATAGGTTGAATGGTTATAAATTATGTGTATATATAGCTTGGAATTGTGATTGTTGGCATTTATTTGGAGCTTTGGATTGATTGTTGGTGATTGGCGGCTTGAGTTGGACTTAATTTTGGGATTTTAGCATATTGGAAATTGGCCAAGGTATGGTTTCAGTTTTCTCTATGTAATATATAATATTTTTGGACACTTAGACTAGTAATCCATAGGATAGGTGGTTGTTGAACTTGTTGAATGATGAGGCATGATGAGTTGATGACTTTTAGGATTTTGATGAATAATATTGTTGGTGTTAATAAATAGTGTTGAATGTTGATATTGAAAATGAATGAGGTTGATTTTTAATGATTGGTAACTATAGAATTATGGTTGATGAATGTGTTGGTGGAGAAATGGCTTTAGGGTGATATATTTGATAACTGGGGGTTGAGGATCGTATAATGTGAGTGGAAATTTGGTAAGAGTTGTAAATTGTGACACAAAGGGTAAGAATTCATGTGAATTGGAGTTTGGTGTGCTATTGATTTGGATTTGGTTAGGGGTTTGGAAAATTTGAAAACCTTACTGATTTTGTGAAAACCCTGTTTTATTGAACTTTGATGGATCATAACTTGAGCTTCATTTTTTGAA
The DNA here is from genome assembly GCF_000817695.3 of Arachis duranensis. Lineage (NCBI taxonomy): Eukaryota > Viridiplantae > Streptophyta > Magnoliopsida > Fabales > Fabaceae > Arachis > Arachis duranensis. The sequence goes on along the minus strand of NC_029778.3, from coordinate 29,168,442 downwards.
ATTGGTTGAAATTTTCTTTATATTAAAGGTTGTTTTGAGATCTTCAAATTGATATAATGTTTGAGGAAAATGAATTTTTGTAGAGGAAATTCTGACTGTTTAAAGTTTGGTGCCAAAAACTGAATTCTGCAACATTTGGATCTTTTCTAAGTCTGGCGTGGGTTACGTACGCGACAGGAGGCACGTGACGCGACCAACCCATTCGGATTGGGTAACTCGCATACGAGACGACTGGATGCATACGCGAGTTAGCAGACTTTCAACCCTTGCGTACGCGACACAGTGCACGCGATACGGCCAAACCATTCGGGTTGGGCATCTCGCATACGCGGACACTGCATGCGTACGCGAGCTATTCAAAAATGAACCCTTGCGCATGCAAACTTTAATATGCGATGCGAGAAGGGGTTGCGTATGCGACTACCCCTTTTTTCAACAACATGCGTACGCGAGGCAGAGGCAGGGGCTTGCGTACGTGAGACCCTTGTTTTTCTGAAAAACTATTTTTCCTTGTTTTCAATAATTCTCTAGCTTCCTAAACATTCTTTAAAGGCCGTTTAAGAACACTATCTAGTGCTTAGGTCCTAATACTACCAAGGATGAGTTAGAAACTTAAATAGATGAATTTTTGTATGAATATTAGAAGACGGAGACTTAGGTTTCTGGTGTACTAAGGATGGATTAGTTGAGAGAGAGGACAGAGTACTGTAATAATGACTGACATAACGAGTTATGGAAATTATGAATTTATGGTGGTTGAGACGAGTCTGGGACTCAGAGTTGAATGATGAATTCCTAATATACTGAAAAACGATTTCTGAAACCACTGATGTATTAATTTTTAATGAGATTGTTGAGACGCTATGCGCGTGGCAGGGACAGTAGGTTAATTCCACCTGTCGAGGTCGTGATGGCGGCTAAGGACAGTTGGTTAATCCCACTTACGTTGAGATGTGAGGTCCATGGCAAGAGCATCCCGCTCGCATCCCTTCGGAATCACTAGAGTGTGCAGGTACTATATCCTGGACCGTGTTCTGGGCACAATATCTCAGGATTTCCCATTATGAGACCGAACGGTGACATCTTCATAGAGATGTGTCGGGTTGGCAGTTGAACCGACAATGTAATATCACAGCCAAATAGAACAGGCATTCATCATGTGCATATTCCATCTATTTGTTTGCTTTGTCGACTTGTATTGTTTGCGTAAGTGTTTAACATGCCTAAATGCTTATTGAATTACTTGATGGGATCGCATGGCGGTTAGGCTGGCGAAGGCCGTGGGACAGCAAAGAATTGTTAGATTTAGAAATCCATTAAGTTAGATTACCCTTTTTCATTGTGGTTTTAAAGATATGGTTTTAAATTTACTTATGTTTTAAGTCTGAATCTCATGATGGATATGAAGCTCTAGGATTGTCTCTGGCATCAAAGAGTCTTATATCTTACATCACTAGGCATTGTTACCATACTGAGAACCTCCGGTTCTCATTCCATACTCTGTTGTTATTTTTCAGATGCAGGTTGATGAATCCACATTTCATGATATTTATTTGCTCTATTTGGGTGGATTTCATTAACTTTTCTTGCATTTATCCATTGAAATAGCATAGTTTCATAATTTCTCCCTAAATTGTGCTTGAAAGTAAAAACATGCTTTTTAAGCTTTATAATTGCTAAATTTTATTCACTTTAATTCCATTTGATGCCTTGATGTGTTTGTTGAGTAATTTCAGGCTTACAGGTCACAACCCACCTCGATGAGTTGCTTTGATGGTGACAGAGCGGAGGATCCTTGCTATATTTTGAAGTCTTTTGATTTCTTTTGATTAGATCTCTCACTTTTGTATTTATTTATGCCTTAGAGGCTTACTTTGAGAGAAATATTGTATAAGCTGTTTTACCTTCAAAATACTCTATATGTCTGTATATAACTAGCCGGCTTAAACTCCGCAGGCGGCAGCTAGATCCTTATGACTATTATACTTTGATATATATATATTATGTCTTAAATTTAGCATTATCGTAACCTTTGATTAACCTTTGCTTTACGACGCGAGGTAAGGCTTAGGGTAATTAAGGTGTTACAGTCTTTAGATTTCTTTTACCCCTATTTAATTGAAGAAGAATAAGGGCTTAGTAACATGCTATTTTTGTGAACATTATTAGTGTAATGTGATAGCAATAAGGAATTAATTAATATAATGATTGATATGGTGATGATAATCTAAAACCAGGGGTTGTTTTGAGTCAATCACTTCGATAGTAGACATTCTTGTGAACCACCTAGAGCTTGAGAAAAAGTGAAGAGAATAGATAAGGGTTGTGATGATTTAAAATCTACATGGCAAGGGTTGAGGTTAAAGAAGATGCGTGTGGTAGTGGGTGTATGTGTTGAAAGAAGATAATAAAGTAAAAAGAAGAAAAAAAGGGTTAATTAGGAATCTTAAGTAATTTTTTAATAGAATTAGTGAAAATTTAAAAATGGGATATTTTTGTTAAATGGAATTTATATTTTATATGTTATAAAATAAATAAATAAATAAGGTAACTTATTTGTAAAAGAGAGAAAGAAAAAAACAGTATATGAAGAAGGAGAGAAGTGATTTTATTGTTACTATTGTGTGTCATATGCTTTAGATTCTACTACTATTTATACACGTATGAAGGACACTCTTTTCAAACTTTATTAATTACAATCACTCTTGATAACCCGAGTCTTATGAAAAATGGCCTTCCACCTCAAGCAATCTTATCATAACACTCCTCCATGAATGACCATCTAGGATTATACCTCATTGAAACTTTATTAAAGAAAAACTCAATGCAAAAAAATTTAGTGAAGAAAAAAGAGTACAATATTCTTTGTGATGGGGACTACCTTATTAAAAACCTTGTCAAGAAAAATTCAATAGGGAGAAAAATCTGACTAAGAAAAAAAGAGTACAGTCTCTCCCTTTTGCCAATATTATTTTATATCTCGAAATCAGTGCATCCCAATCTGATGTACCAATCTTTCAAAGGAGGACTTGGAAGTAACTTTGTAAATAAATCTGCTAGATTATCGCTTGAGTGGATCTGTTGGACATCAATTTTCCCTTAATTTTTGAAGGTCATGAGTGAAGAAGAATTCGGAAGAAATATGCTTTGTTCTATCACCTTTGATGTATCCATCCTTAAGTTGAGCAATGCATGTTGTATTATCTTCAAACAGAATAGCTGGAGCTATCTTATGATCAACCAGTCCACATGATGACAGAATATATTGGATTAAACTCCTGAGCCAAAAACACTTGCGACTAACTTCATGTATCGCTAGTATTTCTGCATGATTAGATGATGTTGCTACAATCGCCTGTTTCGTGGACCTCCAAAATATAGCTGTATCAACATATGCGTACAAGTATCCTGTTTGAGATCTCCCTTTGTGTGGATCAGACAAGTATCTTGCATCTGCATAGCCAACTAGTTGTGACTTGGATCCATATGGATAATACAATCCCATGTCAACCATTCCATGAAGATATAGAAAGATTTGTTTGATTCCATTCCAATGTCTTCTGCTTGGAGAGGAACTATACATTGCTAGTAAGTTCACAGCAAATGATATATCGAGTCGTGTGTTATAAGCAAGATACATTAGTGCTCCAGTGGCACTAAGGTACTTCAGAACCAAGGATATCTTTATTTTCTTCTTTAAGACGCAATTGATTATTTTCCACATCCAAAGACCTTATGATCATTGGAGTACTTAATGGATGTGACTTATCCATATAAAATCTCTTCAAGATATTTTCTGTATATGTTGTTTGATGAATAAAGATCTCATTTTTTGTATGCTCGATCTGCAGGCCAAGACAAAATTTAGTCTTTCCAAAATCTTTCATCTCAAGCTCTTCTTTTAGAGCTTTTATAATTGTTGGAATCTCTTCAGGAGTTCCAATAATATTTAAATCATCAATGTACACAGCAATTATAATAAATCCAGATGCATATTTCTTCATGAAAATACATGGGTAGATATCATCATTCTTGAATCCGTTTTTAGCCAGATACTCAGTAAATTGATTATACCATATTCGTCTAGATTGCTTTAGACTATATAAAGATCTTTACAATTTGAGTGAGTAGAACCCCTGTGAATATTCATTGAATGATTTAGATATCTTTAATCCTTCAGAGACTTTCATATAGACATCACGATTTAATGATTCGTATAAGTAGGCTGTTACCACGTCCATTAAATGCATATGTAGTTTATGTTATGCGAATAAACTGACTAAATAATGCAATATTATTGCATCCACTATAGGGGAATATGTTTCTTCATAATTTATACCGGGTCTTTGTGAAAAATCTTGTGCCACAAGTCGAGCTTTATAGCGTACAACTTCATTTTTCTCATTTCGTTTTCTCACAAATATCCATCTGTATCCAATTTACATCTTCTGGTGTACGAACTACAGGTCCAAAGACTTCACGTTTTGTAAGTGAGTCTAACTCAACCTTCATAACTTCTTCCCATTTTGGCCAATAAATCCTTTGTCGACATTCTTCGACTATTCTTAGCTCAATATCCCTACTTTCATGCATGATATTTAATACCACATTATATGCAAATATTTTATTGACAATTGTCTTATTTCGGCCCCATTTTCTCCTATAAAGACATAATTTATCGATATCTCATCATTTTCACAATCTTCAGTATCTTCAGATACTTGAATGTCTTTTGGCATCAAAATTATATCTGAGTTTTGGACAACTACAGGTGTCTTTATTATGTCTTTATCTTTTCTAAAAATTTTTGTCTTTTAAACCGACAGGCCTACCACGCTTCTGACGTGAATTTGTTTCAGTAGTCATTTGTCCGATTGGGACATCAATTCGAATTGGAGCATTCTCAACTGGTATATAGGATTTAGTTATCCTTTTCGTATCAGAAAATGCATTAGACAATTCATTTGCTATTCTTTGTAATTGTATAATTTTTTGAACTTTTAATTCACATTGCCCTGATCGAGGATCTAAATACATCAAGGATGATGCATTCCAATTAAGTTCCTTTTCAAGAAGCTTATTTTCTCCCCCTAATGTTGAAAATTTTGATTTATCAAAATGACAATTTGCAAATCGAACTTTAAATACATCTCCACTTTGTATCTCAATATACTTAACTATAGAGGGAGAATCATATCCAACATATATCCCCAATTTTCTTTGGGGTCCCATTTTAGTGCGAAAAGGAAGTACAATGGGAACATATATCGCACACGTGAATATTCTTAAATGAAAAATATTTGGCTGCTAGCCAAAAGCTAATTGCATAGGAGAGAACTGAGGATAACTTGTTGGCCTCAAACGAATAAGTGCTACGGCATGCAAAATAGCGTGCCCCCAAGTCAAGGTTGGGAGATTTGTTCTCATAAGTAAGGGGTCTAGCAATTAATTGGAGGTGTTTAGTAAGTGATTTTGCTAACCCATTTTGTGTGTGAACATGAGCTACTGGATGTTCAATGTTTATTTCATTAGCCATATAATAAGCATCAAAGGCTTGGGAAGTAAATTCACCAGTATTATCAAGATGAATTGTTTTGATTGAATTTTTTGAAAATTGTGCTTTTAATCAAATAATGTGAGCAAGTAATCTCGCAAATGCCAAGTTTCGAGAAGACAATAAGCACACATGTGACCGTCTCGAAGATGCGTCTATTAGGACCATAAAGTATCTAAAAGATCCACATGGTGGATGAATAGGTCCACATATATCGCCTTGAATCCTTTCTAGGAATTTAGGAGACTCAAATCTAATCTTTACTGGTGATGGTCTTAAAATTAGCTCTCTTTGAGAACATGCAGGACAACAAAATTCACTAGATTTAATAATCTTCTGGTCCTTTAGTGAATGTCCATGAGAGTTTTCAATAATTCTCCGCATCATGGTTGTTCCCGAATGACCCAATCGATCATGCCAACTTATAAATTCATTTGGGTTGGTAAACTTCGGGTTTACAATGGCATGTGATTCAATTGCACTAATTTTAGTATAATATAATCCAGATAAAAGTGAGGGTAACTTTCTAATATAACCTTTTTATTTGAATCATGAGTTGTGATATATAAGTACTCATGATTTTTTTCATTTATTATCTCAATATGATATCCATTCCGACGAATATCTTTAAAACTCAATACGTTCCTTAGAGACTTGGTAGACAATAGTGCATTATTTATTATGAATTTTGTTCCTCTAGGAAACGAAATTATAGTTCTTTCAGAGCTTTCTATCACATTGTTTGAGCCAATAATAGTATTAATATATTCTTCTTTTGACACAAGATGTGTAACATATATATTACTTTTGATCAAGGTTCTAAAAATCGGACTGGACTGGCCGGTTCGATCAATTTAACCGCAAACCGGCATTGCAACCGGTCCGGTCTTCCTATAAAAACCGCAATTGGAAAAACTGCTGAAAAACCAGTGAACCGGTCAAAAACCGGCCAGTTGGGTCGGACCGGTGACTGGCCGGTTCAAAAAAATGGCACCGTTTTTTAATTTAAACAAAAAAGAAAGAAACGGATCCACTCCACCCAACCCCCCTCTCTTCCACCAATCATTCATTCATTTCACTACTCACTGATAAACCACTATTTTATGATTTATATTGTATTTAATTGTGTGATTTTATCATGATCTTTACCCACTTATTCATTAATTTAGCATGCATTTATATTTCCTTCCTGGAATTATTACATGGTTGAAAACTGCTCCCTAGAGACTCTTTATTATGCATTTTACTTCTCCCTTGTCCCATTCGATGCCATGATCTGTGTGTTAAGTGTTTCAGGCTTTATAGGGCATGGATGAGTTGGAGATTGGAAGGGAAGCTAGCAAAAAATGGAAGGAACACAAGAAATTGAGGAGACAACCAGCGAGAAGCGACGCGGCCGCATGGCTCACGCGTTCACGCAGTAGAGGAGAAATCGCGTCGACGCGGCCGCATGGCTCAAGCGACCGCGTGGAAAGGAACTGCATAAGTGACGCGGAGGCGTGGACGACGCAAACGCATGGCACGAAAAGAACGCGAATGACGCGTCCGCGTGGACGACGCGATCGCGTGACATGCGCGATCTGCACAATCTGCAGAATTTGCTGGGGGGCAATTTCGGGCCCAGTTTTGACCCGGTTCTCGGCCCAGAACAGCAGACTAGAGCCAAGGAACATGCAGAAACGAAAGACAACATTCATTCTACACAGTTTTTAGTTTTTAGATCTAGTTTTCACTCCTCCTCTAAGTTTTTCTCTTTAGGTTTTAGAATTTAATTTTCAATTGGTCTTAGCATTGGAACATTGAGAAGAGTTATTTCCTCATCAAGACTTCGTCATTCTAGTTCGTTCTCTTAACTTGGTTTATTTCTTCCATGTTCTTTGCTTTGATCAATTTTGTCATTCGAATACTTTTATGATTATTTAATACAAGAATTATTTCTTTCATTTTAATCCATTTTATTTTCCAATAATCATGTCTTCTTTTAATTTCCTTTCATATGTTATGGATTTATTATTTACAATGAGCGAGTAGTTCCTCTCACTTGATAGGGAGTTGATTGAAAGGAACTCTTGAGTTAGAAGGATTGAAAGGGAATTTGTAATTGGGTTAACTGTTGGATTGCTATCTTGTCACTAACACCAATCCCTTTGAACTAAGTGGGTTGCAACTCGTGAACAGATCTATCATTCCAACTTGTTTGACTTTCCTTTACCTAGTAAAGAATAACTAAACATAACAACCATTAATTATAAATTAATCCTAAAATCACTCCATCAATAATAGAGATTCCAACTAATCAACTCCCAGTCAAGGCTTTTATTTATATTATTCAAATTTCCTCAATTTAATTTTCCATTTACTTAACTCAACTTTTTGGAAACATCTAATTAATAAAATAGCACACTTTCCTGCAACTCGTTGGGAGACGAACTGGGACTCAAACTCCCAGTAATTTTTAATTTAAACTCTCTGTGACATATTTTTAAATTGATAGGCAGATTTTCGGTGAGTTAAGAACTATACTGGCAACGTAATTAATTCAATAATTTTTAATTCACCAACTTCTGTGCTCCATCACTCACTCCCTGGAGAACTCTAAAGCAAAGGAACCCTAGCCCTCCATCGTCGCCGCTGTTCCCAGTTCTTCAGCGCTGCCGCCGTCTCCAGTTCCTCAGCACCGCCGCTTCTTCCTCATCCCTGTGTTCGGAATCCAGTAAGTCGACAGGTCCTCTTCGGCTCTTCATCTTAACTCACCAAACCAAAACCCTAGGCTTTCTCTGAATTTTGCAATTGTTCTGCCGCAGTGCTGCCGCCGTCCGTGATGTCGTCGCCGTCCGTGGCCTGGCCCTCTCTTGTAGCTCGGCGTCCTAATTTCCCGTCATCGGTTTGACCTCCGTGGCTTCTCTGTTTTTTTGGCTTGAAGCAACTTGCTGCCGTATCACCACTCGCCGTCGTCTCCCCGGTAGCCGGCATCTCCCTGGTCGCCGTCTGTGCCTCCATCGAAGGTTAGTGTTTCTGTCTGTTTTATTCGTGTCTCCATCTTCTCTCCCCAGAGCCTCTGTTTGTTGATTTTGTGCTGCTGCTCTTTATTTGATTTCTGAAATTTTGGTTAAAATTTTCTTGCTGCTGCTAAAAATGAAAATGAAATCATTATTGGAAATTTTGTTTAGGGATTAGGGATTACTTGTTGCTGTTTGTAATGTTTGTTGAAATTTCAGGTTTAGTGTGATTAGGGATTACTTGTTGCTGTTGAAATTTCAGGTTTAGTGTGATTAGGGATATATTGTGCTGATTGTTCTTGATTTCTGGCTGTGTGAATGTTCTGATTTCTGGCTCTGTGAGTGTTGTTTTGTTTTTGTTTTAAGGCCCTATTTTGTGCTCAGTTTTCATTTTGTAGGAAATTATTTGAGGTATAAAAGAATTAAGAAGGAAGATTATCCCAACAGCTACTATGTTGATTGATTCTAGTCCTCCACAAGCTTAAAAAGAGGAACCCTTCATCATTGGTTTGTTTATGGCATTGCATAATGCATATTATTGTAGTTTGTTTGTTTATTCATTGAACTTCCACAAAATCAGTTGTTTATGATCCCCTTTTGTCCAGAAATAAACAATTCTTGAGTCCTTGCTTAGCTTTATGTCAGGTGGATTATGTGCTGTTAAGTTGTACAAGCATAAGATTTCTCCTTGAATGTAGTATATGCAGTCTAATTCTGAATTGGTATAATTATACCACAAAGCTATAATTATACCACAAAGCTATACCAAAAGAACTGGATTGGTAGGAAGATCTTTATCAAAAGTTATACTTATATTTTAGGATATATATTTAAAATTTATATATTATTTTATTCTAAAACGGTTTTTTCGGTGAGATCATGGTTGGACTGGTTAAACCAATAAATCAGTGAATCAGTGACTAAAACGGTTCGATGACCGGTCTGATTCTCAGAACCTTGCTTTTGATGATGATGTGCGAATTTTCACTATCCGCAATGCAAATATTTTTATTATATGTCCTGGCCATTTTCTTCAAAGACAAATAATAATAATAAAATGAGTAGAAGTATATGCGCAGTAAATTTTTTTATTGTTTTTCTAAGAAATACTGTATATAGTATCATATGGTAAAAAATTTATTATTATTTTAAAACTTAGCACATTTAGTAGTTTTGAAATTCATAAATATAAATATTTTATTAAACATTATTTATATACATAATACTTGAAATTTAATTACATTGAAAATAAAACTTAACAAAAAATTTTTTACATTATTTATTTACATGAGTACTTTAGCAAACCCACATATTAAACTTTTTGTCTTTTCCATCATTGATCAAATGACCAATATTTCCTTCAAGATCCTCAAAGAAATCAAATACTCATAATGAGTGGTGTAATTTTTACCAACATTCTTTGAAACAAAATTTGTCTCCTTTTCTTTGTCATAATTTTTCAAGGATACTTGGTAAAGATCAACTAGGTGCCTCGGGGTACGACAGGTACGCGACCAATGACCCTTTCTACTACAACAAAAATATTTATCCTCTGTTGATTTATTTTACCCATTATTTCTTTCTTTATCCCACTTATGGTGAGATCCTTTCTTGTGAACATAACTTTTCTTCCTTCCATAAATTTTTTTGTTACCAAAACCTTGCCATTTACCTCTTCTGGGGTAATAATCTGTCGCATTTGCTTCAGGAAATGGGGCGACGTCAGTTGGGCGCGCTTCATGATTTTTTAAAAGTAACTCATTGTTGCGTTCAGCAACAAGAAGGCAAGAAATTAACTCAGAATATTTTTTAAATTCTTTTTCTCGATACTGCTGCTGCAGGAGCACATTCAAAGCGTGAAAGGTCGAGAAAGTTTTCTCTAACATATTATTATCAGTTATCTTTTTCCCACATAATTTCATTCGTTAGGTAATTCAGAACATTGTTGAATTGTATTTATTTATGGGTTTAAAATCCTGTAGACACAAGTGCGTCTACTTATATCGGGCTTGAGGAAGTATCACTGTCTTTTGATGATTATTATACCTTTCTTTAAGGTTTTTTCATAGATCTGCATGATCTTTTAGTGTGGGATATTTATTTTTCAATCTTTCATCAAGATGTCGATGAAGGAAGATCATGACTTTGGTTTTATCCTTCTAAGATACATTATTTTCAGCCTTAATGGTATCTTTAAGATCCATTGACTCAAGATGGATTTCAGCATCTAGTATCATGATAAATAGTTATTTCCAGATATATCAAGAGCATTAAATTCAAGATGGGAGAGTTTTGACATAATGAAAATTTATTACCTTAGTCTTCTTAAATTTTGATTAGAGTCTCGTGCTGATAACGTACTGTAAAATAAATAAATAAGGAAAAAGAAATAGATAAAAATAAAGAAGCATAAATAGATAATTTTAGTAGCAAAATTCATCAATATAATTATCTCAATATAATAGAAGTGATTTATATATATTTACTAATATATGTAGTAACTTATTTGTAAAAGAGAGAAAGAGAAAAATAGTATATAAAGAAGGAGAGAAGCGATTTTATTGTTACTATTGTGTATCATATGCTTTAGATTTTACTACTATTTATAGACGTATGAAGAACACTCTTTTTAAACTTTATTAACTACAACCACTCTTGATAATCTGAGTCTTATGAAAATAGGCATCCACTTCAAGTAATTTTATCATAATATTATAGATATAATTATTTTTTTGTGGTTAATTTTATTCGTGCTTAAATCATTTATGATAAAAAAATAATTGTTTACTTTATTTAGTATCAATTTTAGTTTTTGTAGTTTATTATTTTAAACTATAGTTTATGAAACAGATTTGTAGAGCTTTTAAATAGATCGAATTTTGGTATTAGAAAAAACACATATAGAAAATAATAAGTGTAGACTTGGCTATATATTTATAACATGAATTTTTCTTCTAAATTAAAATTTGACTAACCCATTTTTACCTCTAATACTAAATTAAGGATATTTTAGAATATTAATTATTTTTATAAAAATGTATCTAGAATAACAAAATAGGGTAATTTAGGTAAATAAATTATTTGACAAGATTTATTACACAAATATTTTTATTAAAAATTACTTACATTTATATCCTCTTTTATTTTTGAGTAATTCGTTACGCTCTAAAATGAACTACATACAAATTTTGGGACAATGTACTTATATAAAATAAAACAGAGAAAGGTTTACCTGATTACAACATTTGCAAACTGGTTACGAGCGTGTCCTTTTTTAATATTATGTAGACCGTGGGAGCTAACTACGGTTTCAAAATTATATGTAAACCGTGGCTACCTGGCACGATTTACGTTTGAGAAGGTTTGATCATAAACCGTGGCGGGCCATCACGGTTTACTAAGGGAGCTAAAGGTGCATAAAACATTGTAAGCAGCAACGGTTTATGAAGGATTTTGAATAGGCATAAACCCTTGTTAGCTGTCACGGTTTATGAGGAGAGAAATTCTATAAATATGTGAGTGAGATTCAAGCTGTTGAAGAGATCATTATCATAATGGCAAGTGAGGAAGAGAGTTTGCTTGTCTTAGTGCATTGCTCTGGGAAAATCAAAAGAAGCAAAAAATATGGTGTGAAGTTCACTGACAGAGAACCATTGAGTGTATTCATCAGTTCATCAAGCACTTTGTCAGATGTGAAGAACAGAATTTTGCAGAAGCTTGGGGTATTTGGGAGCAAGTGGGTGAAGAAGCTATTCTACAAGATTTCCATCACAGTTATCTTGACCGGTGTTAAGTATGATACGTTTATGCTAGCGACTGATGAAGATATTAGGGTTCTGTTTCATTGTGTTAGGAGTTTTCCGGAGGTCAGAATACACGAGCTGTATGCAAAGTTGGAGCTTGGTGTCGATAGTTCTGGGGCATCAGCTCCAGTTCATAGCTCGATTGCCGCAGGCGGTGCGTCTAGTTTGATGCATGCGGCCGGACCATCTGTTCTGTAGGTCACATCCCCTTCCTTCGCGGATGATTTAGATCGAACGGAGGCAATTGGTTCTGTACCGTTGGAGAATCCTGGGGTCTGGCATCAGGCATTTGAGGCGGATACCAATGGTGGCATAATTCATGAAGTTCAAGGCTTCGAGGAACCTGATCGAGTAGAGAATGCAATGCGGGATGATGACTCTGACCAGGAGCCTGTAGAGATCATTGGGGACAGTGATGATGACATAGGTGCCAATCCACATGCACAGCATGGGCCTTCAAGTTCTGGCACACAGCAGTACCCTACGCACTTCTCCACTCTAAACTTGGAGGCTCTAGGTCAACAGGCAGACGGAGGTTCTACAATTGCGGGTTCTTCTACAGAATTTTAGATTGGGCAATCATTCCAGAATAAAGATGAAGCTGTTTTGAGTGTGAAGGACTATAGCATCCGTCGAGGTGTTGAGTACAGAGTCTTGGAATCGGATCATCTGAAGTATCATGAAAAATGCTAGGAGTTCGGCAAGAGTTGTAGTTAGTTGATTCGCATATCGCTTCGTGCACGAAAGGGCACTTGGGAGGTTAGGAGGTACAACGGTCCGCACACTTGCTTGGCCACCTCCTTTTCCAGTTATCACCGTCAGCTTAATTACCACGTTATCTGTGTGAGGATTTTTTCGTTGGTTAGGGCGGATGCTGCGGTTACGATAAAGGTCTTGCAACAAGCAACAGAAGCTGATTATGGGTTCAGGCCTAGTTACAGGAAGGTTTGGATGGCAAAACAGAAGGCAGTAGCACAAATATATGGAGATTGAGAAGAGTTGTATGCCGAGTTGCCACGTTGGATGCTAGGGTTACAATCGACCATGGCTGGGATAGTCACTATGTTGAAGACCTCTCCTGTTCACATTGGGGATCAGGTGGATGAGTCAACGGTGTATTTTCATCGTCATTTCTGGACATTTCCGCCCTGCTTAGAGGCCTTCCGGCATTGCAAGTCCATCGTGAGTATTGACGGTACCCACTTGTATGGCAAGTATGAAGGCACGTTACTATTGGCGATTGCGCAAGATGGAAACTCGAACATCCTTCCGATAGCCTTCACCATTGTGGAGGGAGAAAATGCGGAGTCATGGTCATTCTTCTTGTCCAACCTACGATCGCATGTGACGCCACAGGAAGGTATCCTTGTTATCTCTAACTGGCATAATGGCATCAAGGCTGAACTTGAGGCCCCCGAGAATGCTTGGCTGCCTCCACGTGCTTTTCGAGTGTACTGTATTCGTCATGTGGCAGCGAATTTTAGCCTTAGCTTCAAAGGTAAAGATGCAAGGAGGATGCTGGTGAATGCTGCCTATGCAAAAACTAAAGCAGAGTTTTATTACTGGTTTGACATCATGTGAACTGAGAATCTGGCCATGTGTGACTGGGCCAACCGGATGGAGTATGACAAGTGAACCCAACACGAGGATAGCGGTATGACTAAATCTGTGACGAGCCTCCTCGGTCAAAACAATCGGCCTCGGATAATGAAATGTAACATTTGGGGATAGGAATTTGTGGACCACACGGCCCCACCAGTCCAAGTACTCAGCTGATGGACCGGGGTCAGCTACTCGATCGACCGGTATGACTAAATCAACCCGGTTCTCCCAATGCTGATGCCACTCCTGATAGTATCTGGAGAACCATCGGTCTCCACCCCTTCCATCCTTCGCATGGAGCCAATCTATGTTCAGAGCCAACTGAAGGAGATGCTGAACACTGCCGAACTGCGGTACCACCCTATCCACCTGATGCCACTCAATCGCAGCAAAATATATCAGGCGAGTGACCACCGTCCATAGCTTACGGTGCTCGTTAACTAGTATCTCCAGATGAACAACAGTAGCAACCTCAGGAGAAGAATAAGGCTCCCACATAAACTGTATCGAACAAGTTAAAGTTAGGTAAGACCAGAAGATTAAACATGAACCAGTGCTTGTAAGAGCAACCACTAAACGACTCACATCGTGGACATGTAATCTATCCAAAGAAAGGTGTGCAGATACCACTCTTTGATCCCCTGCATCGTTTCTCGGTAGATATTCGCTCCACCTACAATTTTCATTGAAAGCATGTCATAACAAACAAGAACACATGAAATTGAACAAGTTATGCACCGAAAATAATAAAGCGAACCTGGATGCAAGCGAAAATCCAAACACATCAAAACCACTAGGTCTCAAACTGGGAAACCTCTAGAAAATCCAAGACTGTAGAAGCTGTAGTGGCCCGGCCAAGTTAACAATGTTTCTATTTGTCCCACGATAAAGACATTTATACAACCAGGCCAGTGCAGCTGAGCCCCAGCTATATCTACCCAAATCATCCAGCGATGCCAAATAAGGCAACCAGTAAAGGTAAACCCTGTTTGCGTTCTTGTCCGCAAACAGCTGAGATGACAATAACATCAGAATATAAGCACGCGGGTATATACGCACCGTCTCCTCACTCGCGTCTGTTGGGAGAACCCGAAACCTCTCATGGAACCATGTGTAGCACACCGTCATCTGCTTGATTTTATTCTGTGGCGGTAACTCCCCAAACAACTCCCGAAACCACAGTCATGCGGGTCTTTCGTTCTCCATCAGATTCTCAAAGTCAGTCAGACAACCACTAACGGCGTCCCCATCGATTAGCAAACCCAGCTAATATGCTACGTCTTGCAAAGTGATGGTGCACTCCCCAAACGGCATGTGAAAGGTGTGGGTTTCAAGACGCTACCTCTCAACAAATGCGCTAAGTAGAGGCTCATCAACCGATAACCACTCACTGTTTAGCCTAGCGAGGTGATACAACCCAGCGGTCTCCAGATATGGTATAATTCGGTCGTGTAAAGGCATATTTTGTTGTCTCCTTACACCGCTAATAACCCTAATAGGTTGCAAAATGTGGGTAAGAAAATCCTCAACATACGACCAATACTAATAACATCAAATATAATTTAAAAAAATCATTAGATACCCACATTGGTTTTCTATTTTCTCTAATGATAATAATAACAATAATGAAACAATGAGAATAATAACAATACCAACATGAATAATTGTACTAACAATAACAATAATAATAATACTAACAGCTCCCAATACTAATAAAAATAAAATTAATAATAATAATAACAATTATTATAAAAGTAGTAATAATAATAATAATAATAATAATAATAATAACAACTCAAAATAATAATAAAAATAAAAAAATAATAATAATAACTAACCTCTTGATCGATGTATCCAGCCACGTGTGCAACGCCATTTAGCCGGTACATGCGAGTTTCGTCTTCCATGGCTCCACCATCTAAATGTCACCAAAACCTTCAAACCTTTTCCTCAAACTCTCTCAACCACCAAGCTGTAACAATTTTGGTTTGGCACAAATGATATCCGTGATGACTATCCACGAATTATGTATTTCTCATTGTTCTGAAAACCGGACCGGACCGACCGGTTCGACCGGATTAACCGAGAACTGGTCAGTTAACCGGTCCGGTCAACGTCTAAAATCGGCCTGCAAAAAATTGGTGAAAAAACTGGCCAAACCGGTGGTTAACCGGTGAACCGAACGAATTGGTCGATTTTTTTTTGTTGAAATCCGATTTTCGCCTTAAACACCAAACGACGTCGTTTTGGTTTAATTAAAAAAAAACAATACGCGTAGCCCAAATGCCCCCAATCCCCTCTCCCTTCTCTCACTCTCAGTGTCACCAACACCAAAATCAAAATCTCTAATTCAAAGGTTCTTTGGAGAGTAGCAGAAAAATGAGGCTTGTCGGAGCACGGTAGCGGCGGAGGAAGGAGGCGGTGGAGCTGTGGTTGATGTGCATGGCTTATCGAGCTTCTCCGCTTCTCTCTTCCCTCTTCTCTTTCACTCTCAGTCTCACCAAAATGGCAAAATTTCCTAATCTATCTCGCTCTTAGTCTCAGACGCTGCCAGTCTTCTCTGTCGTCCCCGTCGTCGACTGCCTCTTTCTCGTCATCAAAAATGCCTCTGTCTCCGAGACATCTCTCCTCTGTCTGTGTCGAGCACCTCTCTGTCTGAAGTGCGAATGTACCTGTGCCGACGTGGGCTCTTCGCCATCGCCCGTGAGTTCTTCAATTTTCATCGTCCCTCAACATCTTCGTGGTCTTGTTTATTTTCACTAATTTTTCTTCCCTTTTTCACTTTAGTTTTTTATTTGTTTCCTCTGTTGTGTTTGTTAATTTTATTTATTCTGATTTCTGAGTTGCTTCACTTGTTTGTTGTTAATTTGTTTGATTCTCAGTTGATGGTGTTATGATGGATTGCTTCACTACATTGTTTATGTTAAAAATTTTTCTGGTTTTTGTTTTTTTTTTCAATTAATTTTTTACTCAGTGAGGAATTTAGGGCAGATTTGAATTCATAACTTCAGATGCAGAGTATTTGTTTTGAGTTCTTCTGCTTTTCAAATTTTTTTATTTTGTTAATTATATGGATTAATCATTTTGTAATTTTGAATTTTACCGAATATAAATTTTGATAAAAGTTCAATTTTGGGACTCTGATTTTTTAATAACTTCATTGCCGTATCATCTGAATTTATCAAGTTTGAATTTTATCTAATTTTGGTGTATTTTATGTGCTTGATTTTTGTTATATTGTGTTAGTGGTGAAAGTATCTGAAAGGGATGCTTCTGAACCTGCCAGGAGGATGTCCCTCATGCATCTCCACCTGAAGATTGTAGAGAGAATGCCAGAATGGTGAATGTGAAAATGGGAATGGAATGACTCTTGATGAACCGTGCAACACAGCAGAGGAGCAGGTCAAGAGCAATGAAGAATGCAACAGGGCAGGGGAGTCAACGAGTAATGCAGATGGAAAAGTTCACACTTCACAGAGAACTGAAGCCACTAAGAGCTCTAGAGGTTATAGATTATTTTTTAAGTTTGTGTTCCATTTACATAATTCATTTGGTATAGGCATCATCATTGTACATTTAATAGCTATTGGATAATTTCCTCTTCAATGCATTAAGGAACTCGTATTGTGTTTCATGTGTTTATATACTAAATTTTTAATAATTTTATTTAATATTTAATTAAACTGGTTGAACCCCGGTTGAACCTGTAAACCAGTAAACCAGTCACTTCACCGGTTCATTGACCGGTCCGGTTCTCGCAACCTTGGTATTTATACTACTTTGTACTCTCAATGTAAACCGTGGTAGCTAGGAGGGGTTTATGTTTAGAGCTTTTTCTTCACACACCGTGGTGACCAAGTACGGTTTACGGTTAGCTATTTTCCTTCATAAATCGTGGTGAGCAGCCACGGTTTATGCTCAAACTTTTCCAATTGAAATCCGTTCAAGCCTCCCATAGTTTATGAATAATTTTAAAACCGTGGTTAGCTCCCACGGTTTACATAATAAACAAAACTAGACACTCACGTAAGGACTTTCCAAATGTTATATATAGATAAAGGTTTCTCTCATTTAATTTATTTAAGTACATTACCCCAAATTTTGATTTTGGTTTAGCCTACAACTAATTAATAAAAAATTGGATATATAGATAATTCGTTGTAGCTTGCAACAAATTAATAGGCAGAAATAGATAAATTGAAATTCATTAGATCCTTCAACTATTTCAGTATTTCTGCATCTCATTTTCTATTGTTTGAAAGTTACTGAATTTGTTTTCCTCATTTAAATTATTAAACAAATCTTTTTATTGTATAAACATTTTTATTTTGACACCGTACATAAGAGGTATTCATGGATCAGATCTATTTAGCATATTTACAGTGTTATTCGAATTCGATGCAAAAACTACAGATAGAGATTTGACTCATAAGGCTGTCGAATCGGATTCTATCCGCACACTAATAGAATCAAATTGCAGGTCTTGTATATCCGCAGATCCACAAAATAAATAAATAAATAAATAAATATTGTTTTTATGTTTTATTTTAACTAATAATTATCATATATATTGCATTATTTTATTTTTATTATTTAAAAAAGATATGCTTAATAATATTTTAAAAGTAAATATATTTAAAAAATAGAAAAAAGAATTTTATTAATATTTTTTAAAAAATTAAAATATTTTATGTTTTGCAAATATATATGAAATTTGATCCGATGTATAAATGTGTGGATCGAATCTGATTCGATTTGATGATTTTAGTACAAATTAGATCGAAATTTCGACCATATCTAATCCAATATGCATTTACCCCTATATACAAATTAATTAAATTTAAAATAAATTTAAAATATTTACTATGTTATAAAAATATTAATACGTACAATAAAAATGTGTAAACTTTAAAATGTTTATAGTAGTATATAACTGATTTTTGTTTTGGAAAAACTACCATTTGTACCCAAGAATTTTATGAACGCTGACAAAACTACCCATGGAAGAAGAAAAGTGACTTTTTACCCATGAAAGACTGGATCCGTCTGTCGATAGTATCCGAACGTCAATAAAACGTTAGCTCCATTAAGTTAAAAGCCAACATAGCACGTTAACTGCTTACCTGGCTTTGAATCAGCAGTCTAACGTGTCCAAGCATAAATATACCGTTATAACATCACCCATTTCCCTAATTTATCCTCAACTGTTTCCCCAATTTCAATTTCAAAACCCTAGAATGTCTAGGAGAAGCAGAGGTAACCAATGTTCTTCGAATGGAAGCATCAGCGAAGAAGGGACTTCGTCTTCCAAGAGGGGTGACGAGAAGACTTTGTCTGGGAGATGCTTTTGTGGACAGGGTGTGGTGTTGCTACAATCTGAAACCTTAACAAATCTTAGGAGATGGTTCGTAAGGTGTCCTCTATGAAAGGTAAGTCTTTTTATTTTTGTGCTTCTGATCAGATTAACTTATTGTGAATGAATCCTTATTCCTCCCTTTCACACTACAGACGATGGATTGCAAATATTTTGTATGGGTAGATGAGATTGCCGGAGGATGGGAGGGACTGGCAAGAGCCCTTGTTAGAAAAAATCAAGATAGCTCCTGTAGTAACCATGAGGTCAATCTCACTGGGCAAAGAAAAGAGATTCAAGAGAATAGTGTGAAGATCTTGTTAAAGATAGGGAAGCTCCAGGGTGAAATTAGAACTATTAGGTCATGGGTTATAACTATTTTTTTTTGAGTTTACTGATTTGTGTAGGGCTGAATCTACTCCAATTAATCAATATGTAACTGTGCTTATGGTGTATGTTGTCCTGGGATCTTTTTGTGCAGCTTTTTGGTTTCAATGATGATGAACTTAGAAGCTAGTTGGTCTCGATGATGATGAACTTCGAAATTCTGTTACTATCTTCACTTGTTGTGGAAAAAGTCAAGTTGTGTTATGACATTAATGTCCATGATTGTTAATGTATTTGATATCTGTTAAATTGGAGTTAACTCAATTTTGACAAAAAAAGAAATATAGATGTCGTGATTTGTCTTAAACTAGCCAGAAACATGGTATTGTAAAATAAATAGCAAAGTTGTAACCTGGAAATGGAACTAGTAATTCATTCCATAAGCTATAATAAACCTTGAAGTAATTTACTCATATGCAGTTATCAACAAAAGCCTCAAAACGAGGGTATGAGTTTGATGTAGCTGTAGCAAATCAAATGTACCTAATAGAACCAATACAAACCATGAACATGAAAGTATCAAGTTGTATGCTGTTTTTACTAGGCATAAGTTACAAAAAGACCATAATATAAGAGTTCATGGAGCTCTCATTACAGCAAGTACTTCATCAAAAAACAAATTCAGACTAAAAAATCCTATTTGTTGGGTGTGGAGTTACTGCTGCCACTAGAAATCCCGTTGTTGTTGCCACTTGAAGATGCTCCTGTTGGTGGACGGAACCCAGGTACTGACCATGTGCCTGGTGTTTGAATTGTGGATGGTGGAGTTGGCATGAATCGCATAAATCGTGTAGTGGTCCCTCGACTTGCACCATGCATTGTTTGTCTGGTAACTCTTGGAGGCGGTTGGTTAGTTGGTGATGTAGGCCTAACAACAGAAAGTTGTGGTGTGGTAGGCGTTATGGTAGTAGGTTGTGGTGGGGTAGGTCTGAGGGGAGAAGGTTATGACAGTGGTGACCTCTTAATATTTCTCCTCCTAATTGGTCTCTTGGACATGGTTGGCTTTATGATAGGTCTAGGTGGCACATATGCAGTAAAGGAGTTAGAAGGTGGAGGTCTTACTGCCATAGGTTCTTCAGAAGGATTCACACAGTTCAGATCATCAACATTCACCTATAAATGTTGATAATTGCATTAGCTCAAATTTTTAATGCAAGATAAAATTATCTTCATGCCAATAAGTAGAAGAAGATAGTGGATATAAATAACTTACACTGGGTGAATCTGAAGCTGATGCTTCAGCATCTGCTGCCTCCAAAGTCTTTTCCCAATACATCTCTTGCTCTCTGACAGCATCCTCATCAAGATTATCAACACCCATACCTTCAGTTGTTGCTGCTGCACCCTGATGCTGATTACCACTACCTGATGCAGCTCCTCCACTAGCCATAGCTTCTTTTTTCTTGTCACATCCTCTGCTGTTATGATCAGTCTGAGAAAACAGTAGCAATAATTACAATTTTAATTTCTTTACAATACAACCAATATGCAAAAGTAAACAAATGAGACATGGAATGTTAGGTTATACCTTCAAACAATATGTACATTTAATGGGGCCATATCTCCTCTTTGCTCTATGGGGATCAGGATTCTCTCTAGGACCATCTATACGAGCGTCTCTCTTTTTTGTAGGTCTCCCAATAGGTTTTCTATACACATGAGGCAACAATGGATAGTGGTTTCCCTTCTCCCAGTACTCCTGGCTTGGGACAGGTTGAACTGTCCACTGATATGTTAGGTTGTATGCTCCCATAGTAAGCCAGTTGTGAAGGGAGTCCTCGGCCCTGCGATTTTGGTATGCAATGGCAGCACATGCATGCCTACATGGAAGTCCAGTAAGCTGCCATAACCTGCATGAACAAGTCCTTCTCCCCAAGTCAACACTCACCTTCACAGGTAGCCTTTGAACCTCATAGACATTTCCATCTTCATCACCGGATGGGAAGGGCCTCCAATAGTTGCTCTCTTTTTTCTTCCTTTCCAAACGGCTTTGGTGTAGCAGATTCTTCAGATACATGAACTGTCTTTGGTGTAGCTGGAACTGATGGATTTGGGCTGGCATCTGGTTGGGCCTTTTCTGTACCATGGGTCTCCTCTGTAATGTGGGCTTCAGTATGTACCCCTTCCAGGTGAAGAATTCTTCTATGACCTATTGCCTTCTTTGGGGTTGGAGTCCTCATGACACAAACTCTCCTCCTCCTCCTTGATGGAGTTACATTAACCTGATCAGGTGCTTCTACACCAGCTTCTTCATTCGTATCTACAACATCTGCTTGACTAATTGGGTGCTCTGTGTATAATTCAATCTTATACCCATTCTCCACAGCAGCTTCATACATCTTAACGACATCCATGTCAAGTCGCAGAAGCCTCAAACCACCTTTAATTTCTATTCTAGGCTGTCGCTAGTAGAAATCGGAGATGATTGGATACCCAATGTCTTTCAGTAGGTCACTAATGAAGAAGCCATTCAGAGTATCCACATTAGCTCTCTCCACCTCAATAATTTCACCTTCTGCATAACACAACTTGCCATCCGATCCCCTTTCAAGTCTACCTCTATGGTGTATTATTAATGTGATATGCGTCGTGGTAGCCATTTCTGTCAATAAAAAAAGAATGAACATTCCATATCAATACACCTACTATTTCAACAAGGACATTCAACTAGCGCATAACCAAAGTTTAATCACAATCATCATCAAAAAGTTCAGAAAACAGTTGCACTTTATTTGAGACAAGCAATAAGAGAAGCTAAACTGCAATAGATAAAAATATTTAACATAAAATAGATAAAAATATTTTAGTTAGCCAATAGATAAAAATTTAAAATATTAACATGATAATTAGTTTCTTAAAATATTATTATTCATGTAAATCTTATTAATTATATACGTATGTCTATTACCACTAAATGAACAAATCCTGGTTCATGGAAAACTTAATTGTCTATTTTCACTAAATTTGACTCACGAAAAAATTTGGACTATGTTTATGACTTTTCTAATTATTAAATTATAAAATATGATTCACTCAATAATTAAATGACTATTGTTTCTATAAATTTATTACACAATAAAAAAGATATGATTTAAATTTATTAGAATAATTCAGAATTAGTACAATTTTAGTTATACATTATTTGAAATTTTAGCTAAACTGCATTTATCAGCCCAATACATCCCTTAATCCTTTCCATTATTTATTAAATGAAAAATAGAGTTTCAATTATTGATTTATAGAATAATGATTTGAGATATACATGTTATAATGTTTGGTGAGGAATATGTAATAGGCTATACTTGCTGCCAATCCGTGTAAAATACTGAATATTTTCAGAAAAATGTCCCCTGAAAACTATAATTATCTTATGGTGGTGGTGGTATTATTTTCAACTGTGTAAAATATGAAGAATTTACCAAATTACATTTTGTTAGGTAGGTATCTCTTCATTGAGTGACAACAACATATAGATAACTTGGTGTTCAACAAGGACATTCAACTAGCGCATAACCAAATTTTTAATCACAATCATCATCACGAAGTTCAGAAAACTGCATATTTGTGAATTAAAATGCCTAATGAAAACAAAACTTAAACCCTATTCTAATCAGATATAAGGTTTAAATAAAAAACTTCATTCAGGCGATATATCGAACATGTGGTGTGCAGCAAATTCAGACAGCGTGTTTAGTTCTATGTTGGCATCAAACAACCCACAAAATTTAGCCACAGCAAACACATTCACTCCAAAACATAGAAATCATGTAACTTAACCTACCCAGATAACTAAAACAGAATGAAAAAGCAATAAAAATAAAGAGAAGAAAGACAAGAAAGCAGGAAAAGGGAATTGAACCTGCGCTGATTAAAGGGAAGGACGAAGAAATTGGGCGAGGCGGAGGAGCGGCGGTCGCATCGGCACAAAAGTTCGCCGCCCTTGGTTCCTCACTAGACTGGAAGATGCGAAGCAGGGGCTGTTCATGCTGAGACAGAGTGACTACGCGTAAAGGAGGGAAGAAATAGGAAAATAGAGAAGAAAATGGAAGAAGGATTGGGCGATGCTGGTCGCCGGTGGTGTTTTGGGCAGATGGAGGCGGTTGGGCAGATTGGTTTGTGGCGTCGGGTTCATTACGTGGTTCACGTCTCTCTCTCTGCTAGGGCATGCATAAGGGTGGTGAGGAAGAAGATGGAATGGTGCGAAGTGACTCTAACGTTTCTCTCTCTCTCTTCTATATCCACCTGGAAGGTTATTAAAAAAAATTCAAATTAAAAATTAAAAGTCAGGTAAGCAGTTAACGTGCCATGTTGGCTTTTAACTTAATGGAGCTAACGTTTTATTGACATTCGAGTACTATCGACAGACAGATCCAATCTTTCATAGGTAAAAAGTCACTTTTCTTTTTCTCGAATACTTTTGTCAACGTTCGTAAAGTTCATGGGTACAAATGATAGTTTTTTTTTTTATAAAATAGCATAAAACTGAAATTTTTTATAAAGTATTAGAAGACAATCTACGACAATGAAATTGAAAATCATATCAAATTAGGTATGATTTATATTTGGGCTAAACTAAGAGCTATAATTTGAAACAATCATACTTAAGACATTTTCAGGTAACTTAGGGCTTAGATCTTTTACCATAAAGGGCTAAAATTGAAAAGCAATATAGAATTGATAGAATAATAGTAGTAGTTACTCAAATAAAATCTTGATCAACAAACTACTACAACAATTTTCAACTCATTTCACTAAAGAATGGCTTAGACAGGCCATAGCCATTTAAATAATTTAGCTTCGTATGTTGATTATAAGAAAGCACCAACACCAAATACAACAACAGCTATTGCCCATTACTTGCTGCCTTTCATATTATTAATAAGTTCTCCCAGCGATGTGAAAGAAGACCCACCTTTAAGGACAGCTTTTCTAGCCATATTTTTCATCTCTTTCACCTTCTTATGCACCACATTATCTCTGTCCATCAATTTTTTCAACCCATTTTCTATCTCATCTGCCATTACAACATCACTACCAGTCCTATAATCCAGTCTCATCTCCACTGCTAACCCAAATTCTTTAACCATCCGAAAAGCATTCAACTGTTGTTCCGCATAGATAGGCCATGTCAATATCGGCACCCCAAACCATAAGCTCTCCAAAATAGAGTTCCACCCGCAATGCGACACAAAGCCACCAATGGCCTTATGAGCAAGAACCTCCACCTGTGGTGCCCAACCACATATCATTCCTCTGCCTTCCATCCATTCCAAAAACCCTTCTGGTAAGGTTCTATCTGTATTGTCCGAGTTTGGCGGCAAGCACATAGCCCACAAGAACCTAATTCCACTGTGCTGAAGCGCCGTCGCTATTTCTCTTGTTTGAGAGGGACCAAAGCTTCCCATGCTCCCAAAACATAGAAACACAACAGAAGAATCTGGCTGCTCATCAAGCCATTTCAATATCTTGTCATGCTGCATTTGGTCTAACTTCGGATTCGGATGACCTTTGATATCAATCAAAGGACCAACAGCATAGATAGGAGTTGTTTTTACATCAGACAGCGCATCAATAGCATGCTTTTCTACCTCATAAAAAGAATTAACAATGATCCCTTTGGTGTCTTTGAACCTCTGAGCAAGCTTATAATATGCAGCATATCCATCTCTATTAAATGCAGGACTAGGTAAAACATTTGAAGGAACTGGACTAGATATACCTGGAATCAACAAATCAGTATCAGAATCGGTGAACGGATCATCGATTTTGCGTTCGAGGAGAGCAACATTGAGAGCAGTAAACCCAACATTTGATGTCATGAACATGTAAGAAGGGACACCAAGTTCTTTTGCCACATCAACCATGGGCAAACAGAAGTAATCCATGACCAACCCAATAACAGGGTTTGAATCAGAGTCATGATAAGATGACAACATCTTTTGTATAGTGTTCTTCACATGGGGTTTGAGGCTCTCCATGAAGACTAAGATGTAGTGTTCTACTGATTTCATTAGAACCTCCTGCGGTGGCGGCTCTACTTCAGGGATATCAATGAGTTTGATCTGAGGCCATGAGGATACAACCGATTGGATGTGTGAATCTGCACAGGGAGCGAATGGGAACTTGATGTAGAGGATTGTGATAGAGAGGTCATTGTCATAGTTGATTAAGATCTTTGCAAGTTCAAGAGCTGAAACTAAATGGCCAAATCCTGGAGTGGGAAGGAAGATCAACTCTGCTCTATTGGTCTCCATTATCTCAATTCTGTGTGTGGTGGGAGATGATTTCTTCCGCTTATGTTTCACCTTAGCTTTTATAATCATACATAAAAAGGTGAAACAACGTTACAGATCCCTTTGTCTTATTGTCGGAAAATATTCATTTAACAAACACTACTGAAGAATTTTTCTCCATCACACAAGACAAGTGGGAAATGATGATGACACCTTTCACTTTCACGGTTAGGTTTCATTATTTTTTATGTAAAGCAAGTATGGAGGGTCATTAAGTTGTCAACTAACTTGGAATTTATGGTTAGCGGACCCTGCTTACTGTGCAATCTGTCTCCACATAACCTTATCTTAAGAAGAGGCTACATGCATTCCACGTTTTTTTTAATAATTTAATAGAATATAATTTTTATTAAAATGTGTAATGTGTAGATAAATCACAATTTTAAATACACATTGTACATTTAGGATACACAGCCTAAAAAACCAATACTAACACAAATCGAATACTGTGTATAAGGAATATGATATATTATATAAAAAACAAGAAAATAGTTGCACCTAAAATATGATACAATTGTGTGGTTGTACATAAAGTGGATGATGAGTATTGAAGTATGGTAAGAAAGAAATTTTAGCTAATATAATCGGCATATGTGTATATTTATGTATGAGTCTCTATTCTCTATATCTATCTTACTATTCTCTATTTTTCTCCTTCTTTGTACATATGGTTAGTAATAATTTTTTTTTGGGAAAAACTCTGCATACAAGCGATTAGGGCTTGTAAGTATTACAAGTCAATTAAACTCTAACCCCCCAAAATTCGCTGCAAGTGCTACATCCCTTACACGCGCTACATCCCTTCTTTTTCTCCTTCTTTTTTGATCGTTCTTTTCTCCTCCTTTCTCACTGGTTTGTTCTTCGTCGTTGACGTTAGTTCCTCCACATACTGTTGCGGCACATTTTTATTACACCTTCTTCTTCTTCTTGCTGCACGTTCTTCTTCCTCTTCCTCTTCTTCTTCTTCTTCTTTTCTTTTGTTTCTTGCCTTCTCTTTCTCCTTCTTCATTTACGTGTTTTTCTCTCTGTTTTCTTTTTTCGTTATTCTCGATTTCTATTGTTTTTTGACATCAAGCTCTGAAATCGTTTTTGAAGAAGAAGAAGAAGCAGAAGATGAGGAGGAGAAAGAGAAAGAGTTCTGAATTATGCATGATTTTTGGTGTATTTCTTAAATCCTTTGGGTGTATTTTCTGTAATCTTTTGGGTGTATTTCTATAATCGTTTGGGTGAATTCCTGTAACCGTTTGGGTGTATTTCTGTAATCTCTTAGGTGTATTTTATGTAATCGTTAGGGTGTATTTCTGTAATCTCTTGGGTGTATTTTATGTAATCGTTTGGGTGTATTTCTGTAATGCCTACCATTTTTTCTGAAATGAAAAATACACCCATAGATATCAGTAAGATACACCCATAGATATGAGTCAGATACACCCATAGATATCAGTCAGATAGCACTCAAATACACCCAAATGATTACAGAAATACACCCAAAGATTACAGAAAATACACCCAAACGGTTACAAGAATTCACCCAAACGATTATAGGAATACACCCAAAGGGTTACAGAAAATACACCCAAAGGATTTAAGAAAATACACCCAAATTTTGTTGAAGTACATCTTATGCATAATTCAGAACTCTTTCTCTTTCTCCTCCTCATCTTCTGTTGCTTCTTCTTCTTCAAAAACGATTTTATCATGAAAAATCGAAAAAAACGAGAAAACAGAGAGAAAAGACGTAAATGAAGAAGAAGAAGAAGAGGAAAACGAGGAAGAAGAACGTGCAGAAACGAAAGAAAAGGAGAAGAAGAAGAGTAAGAGGAAGAAGAACGTGCAGCAAGAAGAATAAGAAGAATTTCAGAAACCATGAAAATCGAAAAAAAAAACGAAGAGAAAATCGAAAAAAAACGAAGAAGAAGAAGAAGAAGAAGAAGAAGACGAAGAGGAACCGTTTGAGTGGGGCGCGTGTAGTTACGCTCCATTCAAAATGAGTTAATGCGCGTGTTAATGAAGTTTAGGTTGATAACTTGTAAAACTTGTACGGCCTTTTTACTTGTATGTGTAGCAGGCCCCTTTTTTTTATAGTTTATTCCAAAAGATTTACAAAAAACGGTAAGAAAAGGGTGATATTTGAGTGCAATATAATTTGATGCTACGCATTTATCGTCTTGATCCTTTAGATTCGTCAAAAAATATACTCTTAAACAACATGGAGGCAATAAATTTAAAGAAAGTTGGGAGAGTTGTGTAGAAAACATTTTCAGTCGAAATTGATTAGTATTTTGAGAATTTTTTAATAGGGTATTTTTTTGTCGAAGCTAATCAGCATGTGAGGGTAATATGCAACGTACATACTAAACAACGTAAGTAGTGGTTGTGGGCCGTCCTCTTCAATCTTATAGGAAGTCCCAGTAGCAGCAATACTGATTCACTTTGCCAAACCTCCCAATAGTGTCGAAGAAGACAATAATAAATCTGATTCGAATTATGTTGCTAAAATCGGGTCGTCTAAGAAGAGTGATTCTTCTGAGGAGTATGTGTCAAAAATTCCAGCTGGTAGGGTGCTTGGCTTCTTCTTCCTTTTTCTTTGGCCATTTTGCAATTATCGGATGTTCCAAGTCATTATCATACTTTTAATTTGGATGCAATGCAATTAGATGATCCTTTTAACTTTGACAAAGAACAAGATTACAACACAGATAACGTCGTAAAATTTTGAGTGGGCCATAGATTTAGGAGTAAAGACGCTATTCTCATGACAGTGAAAAATTACAACATTTAAAAGAATGCTAAATACAGAATTTTAAAATCGAATAGAAGAAAATACCATTTTCGAATTAAGCAATTATTTACTGGGTGTTTATAGAATTTTTGTATAGCACTTTGACAAAATTTAAACTACTAATAAATATAATATTTTACAATTTATAAAATTAACAAATAAATATTGATTACATTAACTACTTAAATTGAATTACAACTGATTAATTAAAATAAATTAATCTAACATATTATTATTCTCACACTTTTTTAATTAATTAAATTAAATTATTCTAATATATCAACTAAAATTAAATAAATCAAAATATTTTAATACATCAACTAATTAACTAATTAAAATAAGAGATAGACAAACTAATATCAAAATTTAATGCTTCCGTTACGTGCCACATTACATTTATTCTGTTAATATCCCTTGAGCAAATATAATTCCAGCACTTCATATATACTTTTAGTATTAAAATTAAAGTGTGCCCAAATTTTTCAAAATTTACAAAACCTCTCAAATGAACAAACATCTTGACTATATAGCTTAAGATAGGGGAATAATGGGTCGGGTGAAATCGGATTCATCTTTACCCGAATTCGATCCTAAATAATGACTGAGTCTATTTTTGAGACTCTTACCCATCTTTAAATCCGGTGAAATAATAGTACTTTCAGGTCACACTATAATTAGGTCTAAATCGATAAAGTTCAGACTTCGATAAATTTTATGTCAAAAAATTATGATGTATTTATTTATAAAGAAGAAAAAATATACTTGTTATCAAGAAGTTGATATCCATATTTGAATTTGAATTTGTCTATAAATTCTAATTTCGTGCTTCTTTGATTTATTTTCTAATTCAACTAAGTGTGATTAAAAATAAAATAATAAATTTATAATTAATATAACATAGTATTAGAATTAATTTAAAATATATATACTTTTTTTAGTCTTCTTAGAATGCACATGGGTCGGATGAATTCGAGTTTGCCTTGACCCGGACCCGAACCTAAATAATAATCGGATCTACTTTTGAGATTCTTGTCCGATCCTATATCTGATGAACTCACACTAAATTAGTCCCTAAAGTGTTCGGATCCTGACCGAGCTTTCGAGCCGGACCAGACCATATATACCCTAGCTTAAGATATATGTATCTCGAGGATTGAGATTCGAAAACCACTAAAAATGTATTTTGCGTTCACATTCCTATTTTCGATATTTATTTTATATCTCAAATATACCTAAAATCTGTAGAGTTAATACTTAAATGACCCCCAAAATTTGATCATTGATTCAGTTTGATCCTCTAATTTTTAATTGACCAAATTTATACCCTAAAATTTTAAGGCGTGACTCAAATTGGTCCTTCTGTCCAATTCTATCAACAGAGTGATGACATGGCACCCAAACCTCACCACATGCCTCTCCTTCTTCCTCTTACCATCGCCATCACCACCTCCCCTCTACCAACACCCTCCCTCTTCCAACAAACAACAGCATTCACAACCTACTAACACCCACACATTTTCACTGCCACTTAAGAAGGGTCTTTCTATTATCTGATCCTTCTCTTTCTCACCATCAGTATCACCATCTTTCCTCTATCAACGTCCTCCCTTCCCAACAAATAATATTAACAATCACTAACATTAACAAATTGAAGAGAAATAAAAAAAACATAATACTACACTTTAGTCTCTCTTAATAAGAACACAAAGATGAGTGCAATGGGTAAAGGTGTTTCTGAGGGTGCTTCGAATTTGGGACAATGGGTGGTGTGACCTTGTGATTGATGGTAATATTGGGAATGAATTGCTCAACATATATGCTAAGTGTGGTTACATGAAAATGGGGTTCAAGATTTTCAACATGATTGTGCGTAAGGATGTTATTTCTTGGGGTGTCGTTATTTGCGGCATAGCGATGAATGGTCACGGTAAGCAAGCATTACAGCTCTTTTCATAAATGGTGGTTTATGGTGTTGCCTCTAACGATGTCATGTTCATTGATTTGCTGTCTATTTGCAATAATAAAAAATGGTGAATGTACGTGTTATACTCTTAAAAACTATGGCGGTGAAAATGTGTGGATGTTGGTGAGTTGTGAATGTTATTGTTTGTGGGAGGAGAGAGAATATTGATAAAGGGGAGGTGGTGAGGCGATGATAAGAAGAAGAAGGAGAGACATGTGGTAAGATTTGGATGACACGTCATCATTCCACATGGAATTGAAATCTTGTTTATTTATTTGTTTGGCTAGATACAAAAGTATAATCCTACCTGGCTAGATACTTATTGTTGGAAAATATTCTTCTTTGTGACGGCAATTTTTTTCCCCGTTCTTTTTATATCTTGGCTTAATAACAAGTATTAAATTATAATTATAAAAATAAGGTAAATTAATAAATAATTAATTATAAGTTAAAAAGATTAAAAAATTAAATCTTATAATTTAAAAAAATAAAAATATTTAAAATACAAATTAAAACGTTAATTTTAAAGATTTTGACTCAAAATTGGATTAACGGACTAAATCGAACGAATCGGATCTAAATAGGCCCAAACCTACTCACCTAGCTCCATATATAGTCTCCATCAACCTTTTTTCCGCCTTCTTTTTCATTATTCCCGCTGAGAAAGAGAAGAGAAGAGCAATAACCTAATTTCTTTTTACCTCCAATTTTATTTTCACATAACTTTTAATTTGGAGTTCCGATTAACGAGATGTTTGTGGCCATGCAATCGTCTCGAGGTCCTCTTCAATTTTATCCAAACAAAATGGTAAGAAACTTTATATTTTGTTTTCAATTTTCTCTTCCATTCAGAATTTGCATTTTGGTTAAGGGTATTAAGTGATTCTCATTATTTTGGTGAAATCTATCCTTAGATAATTGTTGAATTTTACCCAATCATCAATAGGTAAGGTAAGGATACTCTAAACCCTTGTGAATTGATGAATTGGTAAACTCTAGCATTGATAAGATAAAATTATATGAAATTAGGGTGAATATTATGTTGATTGAAACCAAATTGGTGAATTGGAGTACTTCGAACAAAGCTTTGGTGGCTGGAACTTATGGAAGTTGTTTGAGAGTTTTGGAAGCTTGAAGTTTGGTGTTTTGTGCTTTGGGAGAAATCGGCCAAGATATAATTTTGGTTTCTTGTAGATGATATATAATGTTGCGTGAAAACTTAGGCTAGTTGTCATAGGATAGGATTGAATACTCTAAATTGTAGAAAACCAGAATTTCTAGTTTGGGTGCCCATGTACCCTATCATATGCATGCACAGAACAAGACATGTGACGAGACTTGTGCGTACACACACCCTGGAAATTTACAAGTTGTGCGTACGCATAGCAATAATGCTTACGCACAGGCTGGAAATTCATTCTGGTGCGTGCGTATGCATAGCAATGATGCATACACACAAGACCTATTTTTCACACAAAACTCTATTTTTTAAATGTTTGACCTTTTAGAAAAACTTGTAAATTTTCATAATCCCTGTTTAAGGTCTGATAGCTAGTTTTTTTTAGGTTTCGGAATAAGAGCGAATCTATATTGAGCGAGTTAAATTGAGATTGAAGGAGATTGTGAAGTAATGAATTGAGTTAAAAATGAGATGATGAACGAGTTATGTGATGAAGACAATTATGATATTGTTGAATGAGGTGATGATGATGAGAATTATGTGTGTGAGCATATCTATGAATATTGAGATGTTGAGTTATGAAAGGGATAAATATGATAATGAGAATGATTGATTATGATTATGAGGATAATGTGAATGGTTATGAGATTGAGATGTGATGATGAACGTGATTATTATTATGAATGAAGTTGATTGAGTGATAAGGAATTAAGGTTAATGATTGAAATATCTTGGCAGTACGCAAGGGTTGTGTCTCGTCCCACTTGCTTCGGGTTAATGTCTGAGACGCCTGGGCAGTATGTAAGGGTTGTGGTTCGTCCCACTTGCTCTATATTAGTAACTGAGATACTTGGACAGTAACAAAGGTTATGGTTCATCCCACTTGCTCTAGGTTAGCTATTGAGATGCCTGGATAGTATGCAAGATTCTGGTTTGTTCCACTTGATCCGGGTTGAGTTTGTAAACACCCGCTTGAGTAGTATACAGGAGTAGTGGTTCGTTCCACTTGCTCTAAATTAAGCAGGTAGTATGCAAGGGTTGTGGCTTAGTTTCACTTGCTCCACGAGGTGGTGTTTCTGTCCAAGGTTCGCTACCAAACATGTCGGGTTTGGTTGTATAACCGACAGATGATATCATCGGCCATAGAGCAGTCATGCATCATATGCACTTGTACATTTTGTTTGAGTATGCATTTATTTGGCTTGCCTAATTGCTTATCTATAACTAACTACTATTTGATCTATTTGCCATATCTATTTCTATATTTGTGTTTTTCTTGTTTGTCTTGTTTGTGTTTGTTTCTGAGAGATCCCTAATGCTGGTGGAGAAAACGCTGAGGGTTATTCCACGTGGTAAAATGGAGGTTTGAAGAGAATGGAAAGTGAAGAGTTAGATTAGATTCCTTAGTTATAGTTACCTTATTCTGGTTTAGTGAAAATTTTAGGATCAATATGAGTGGTTGGAGTTTTGGAATGCCTCTGGCTTTTCGGGACATCATTTATTATTTATGCGGGTACTTTGACCATATTGAGAACCTCTGATTCTCATTCTATATATGTTTTGTTGTTTTTAGATGCAAGAGATGACGCACCTTACTGAGCGTGCTGGATTTGTTCTCTTGGAAGCGAAGACTTATCTTTTGGGTCTTATATTCTGTTTTAGTTTATGTATTTTATTCTTCAATTTTGTACCTTATGTTGTATATCATCTCTTTTAGAGGATTATTTTGGAAAAACAGGACTTTTCTGTTATTGCTATTTTGAGGGCTGTGTGTGTGTGTGTGTGTGTGTGTGTGTGTGTGTGTGTGTGTGTGTGTGTGTGTGTGTGGGAACATTAGCTTTTCCTGGATGGTAATTCAGTTCGAAATCATAGGTCTTCAGCAGTTCCATCCACTTTCTCTGACGCTGATAGGCAAAATTTTGATTTCTGATAATGGCATTCATGTTCGTTCTCTCCCTGGTAATGGCGCCAAAAACTTGGTGCATGATACCATGGTCCAAACATAACTTCACAACTTCGCACAACTAACCAGCAAGTGCACTGGGTCGTCTAAGTAATAAACCTTACGTGAGTAAGGGTCGATCCCACGGAGATTATTGGTATGAAGCAAGCTATGGTCATTTTATAAATCTTAGTTAGGCGGATAATAATTGGTTATGGAGTTTTCGAATAATAATAATAAATAAACAGGAAATAAAGATAGAAATACTTATGTAAATCATTGATGGGAATTTCAGATAGGCGTATGAAGATGCTGTGCTCCTTCTGAATCTCTGCTTTCCTACTGCCTTCATCCAATCCTTCTTACTCCTTTCCATGGCAAGCTGTATGTAGGGCATCACCGTTGTCAATGGCTACATCCCATCCTCTCAGTGAAAAAGGTCCAAATGCTCTGTCACGGCACGGCTAATCATCTGTCGGTTCTCGATCATGCCGGAATAGAATCCATTGATTCTTTTGTGTTTGTTATCACACCCAACAATCGCGAGTTTGAAGCTTGTCACAGTCATTCAATCCCTGAATCCTACTCGAAATACCACAGACAAGGTTTAGACTTTTCAGATTCTCATGAATGCTGCCATTTATTCTAGCTTATACCACGAAGATTCTGATTAAGGAATCTAAGAGATATGCGTTCGGTCTAAGGTAGAACGGAGGTGGTTGTCAGTCACGTGTTCATAGGTGAGAATGCTGATGAGTGTCACAGATTATCACATTCATCATGGTGAAGTGCAACGAATATCTTAGAATAGGAATAAACTGAATTGAATAGAAAATAGTAGTAATTGCATTAAAACTTGAGGTGCAGCAGAGCTCCACACCCTTAATCTATGTTGTGTAGAAACTTCACCGTTGAAAATACATAAGTGATGAAGGTCCAGGCATGGCCGAATGGCTAGCCCCCAAAACGTGATCAATAGTCTCCTAAGATGAATAATGGAATAAAACCGAGACCAAAGATGTTTAATACAATAGTAAAATGTCCTATTTATACTAGACTAGTTACTAGGGTTTACAGAAGTAAGTAATTGATGCAGAAATCTACTTCTGGGGCCCACTTGGTGTGTGCTTGGGTTGAGCTTGAGCTTTACACGTGCAGAGACTTCTTTTGGAGTTCAACGCCAAGTTGTAACATGTTTTTGGCATTCAACTCTGGTTCGTGACGTGTTTCTGGCGTTTGACTCTAGAATGCAGCATGGAACTGGCGTTGAGCGCCAGTTTATGTCATCTAATCACGAATAAAATATGGACTATTATATATTGCTAGAAATCTCTGGATATCTACTTTCCAACGCCATTGAGAGCGCGTCATTTGGAGTTCTATAGCTCCAGAAAATCCATTTCGAGTGCAGGGAGGTCAGAATCCAACAGCATCAGCAGTCCTTTGTCAGCCTTTTATCAGAGTTTTGCTTAGGTCCCTCAATTTCAGCCAGAAAATACCTAAAATCACAAAAAAATACACAAACTCATAGTAAAGTCCAGAAATGTGAATTTATCATAAAAACTAATGAAAACATCCCTAAAAGTAGCTAGATCCTACTAAAAACTACCTAAAAACAATGCCAAAAAGCGTATAAATTATCCGCTCATCACAACACCAAACTTAAATTGTTGCTTGTCCCCAAGCAACTGAAAATTAATTAGGATAAAAAGAAGAGAATATACTATAAATATCAGAATATTAATGAATATTAATTCTAATTAGATGAGCGGGACTTGTAGTTTTTTGCTTCTGAACAGTTTTGGCATCTCACTTTATCCTTTGAAGTTTAAAATGATTGACATCTCTAGGAACTTAGAATTTCAGATAGTGTTATTGATTCTCCTAGTTAAATTTGTTGATTCTTGAACACAGCTAGTTTCATGAGTCTTGGCCGTGGCCCTAAGCACTATGTTTTCCAGTATTACCACCGGATACATAAATGCCACAGACACATGACTGGGTGAACCTTTTCAGATTGTGACTCAGCTTTGCTAAAGTCCCCAGTTAGAGATGTCCAGAGCTCTTAAGCACACTCTTTTGCTTTGGATCACGACTTTAACCACTCAGTCTCAAGCTTTTCACTTGGACTTGCA
Organism: Arachis duranensis; assembly: GCF_000817695.3. Taxonomy (NCBI): domain Eukaryota; kingdom Viridiplantae; phylum Streptophyta; class Magnoliopsida; order Fabales; family Fabaceae; genus Arachis; species Arachis duranensis. The sequence continues at coordinate 29,132,449 of NC_029778.3, read as the reverse complement.
TGCCACAAGCACATGGTTAGGGACAGCTTGATTTAGCCGCTTAGGCCTGGATTTTATTTCCTTCGGCCCTCCTATCCATTGATGCTCAAAGCCTTAGATCCTTTTTACCCTTGCCTTTTGGTTTTAAGGGCTATTGGCTTTTTCTGCTTGCTTTTTCTTTTTCTTTCTATATTTTTTTTCACAAAAATTTTTTTTCGCAAGCTTTGTTCTTCACTGCTTTTTCTTGCTTCAAGAATCAATTTCATGATTTTTCAGATTATCAATAATATTTCTCTTTTTTCATCATTCTTTCAAGAGCCAACAATTTTAACATTCATAAACAACAAGATAAAAAATATGCACTGTTCAAGCATTCATTCAGAAAACAAAAAGTATTGTCACCACATCAATATAATTAAATTAATTTCAAGGATAAATTCGAAACTCATGTACTTCTTGTTCTTTTGAATTAGGAACATTTTTCATTTAAGAAAGGTGAAGGATTCATGGAATTATTCATAGCTTCAAGACATAGTTACTACATACTAATGATCATGTAATAAAGACACAAACATAGATAACATAAAGCTTAAAAATCGAAAAATAGAGAAATAAGAACAAGGAATGAGTCCACCTTAGTGATGGTGGCG
>NC_029778.3:29129713-29131236 GCF_000817695.3 Arachis duranensis | reverse complement strand
TGACCCTTCTAGTGTAGGGGCGTTCATCTTCTTGCATCATGGGCAAGTGAAACGCCAACCTCACATTTTCCGGACTAAAATCTAAGTATTTCCCCCAAACCATTGTAAGATAATTCTTTGGATTCGGGTTCACACTTTGATCATGGTTCCTAGTGATCCATGCATTGGCATAGAACTCTTGAACCATTAAGATTCCGACTTGTTGAATGGGGTTGGTAAGAACTTCCCAACATCTTCTTTGGATCTCATGTTGGATCTCCGGATACTCATTTTTCTTGAACATGAAAGGGACCTCAGGGATCACCTTCTTCTTGGCCACAACTTCGTAGAAGTGGTCTTGATGGGCTTTTGAGATGAATCTCTCCATCTCCCATGACTCAGAGGTGGAAGCTTTTGTCTTCCTTTTCTCTTTTCTAGAGGTTTCTCCAGCCTTAGGTGCCATCAATGGTTATGGAAAAATAAAAAAAAAAGCTATGCTTTTACCACACCAAACTTAGAATATTGCTCGCCCTCGAGCAAGAGAAGAAATAATAGATGAAGAAGAAGAAGATATGGAGGAGAGGGAAAAAGGGTTGTGTTTCGGCCAAGGAGGAGAAGAGAGGGTTGTGTTGTGTGAAAATGAAGAAGAATGGAGGGGTTTATATAGTGGAGGGAGAGGGGTTAAGGTTCGGCTATTTAGGATGGGTTTGGGTGGGAAAGAGATTTTGAATTTTGAAGGTAGGTGGGGTTTATGGGGAAGAGTGGAAGGATGTGAGTGGTAAAGAGGTGATGGAAAAGAAAGATTGAGGTGATTGTTGAAGGGTTTTGGGGAAGAGTGTTATTGGATTGTGTGAAGAGGATAGAAGGTGAGTTGAGGTAGGTGGAGATCCTGTGGGGTCCAGAGATCCTGATATGATCATGTGGGGACCACAGATCCTGTGGTGTCAAGGATTTAACAACCCTACACTAATTAGGCGTGTGAAATGCCTTGCATGCAATTCTGGCATTTGAACGCCGGATTAATGCTTGTTTTGGGCGTTCAACGCCCATCTGTAGCATGTTTCTGGCGTTGAACGCCAGCCAGATGCTTCTTACTGGTGTTCAAACGCCAGTAAGCCCTTCCTCTAGGGTGTGCTTTTTCTTCTGCTGTTTTTGATCATGTTTTTAATTTTAATATTTATTTTGTGACTCTACATGATCATGAACCTAATAAAACATAAAAGAACAATAAAAGAAAAATAAAATAAGATAAATAAAAATTGGGTTGCCTCCCAATAAGCGCTCCTTTAATGTCACTAGCTTGACAGTGGGCTCTCATGGAGCCTCAAAGGTGATTAGGTCAATGTTGTGGACTCCCAACACCAAACTTAGAGTTTGAATGTGGGGATTCAACACCAAACTTAGAGTTTGGCTGTGGCCTCCCAACACCAAACTTAGAGTTTGATTGTGGGGGCTCTGTTTGACTCTGTACTGAGAGAAGTTTTTCATGCTTCCTCTCCATTGTTAAAGAAGAACACCCTTGGGTCTTAAACACAAGGTAGTCC
>NC_029778.3:29127241-29128717 GCF_000817695.3 Arachis duranensis | reverse complement strand
TGATCAGGTCAATGTTGTAGACTCCCAACACCAAACTTAGAGTTTGAATGTGGGGATTCAACACCAAACTTAGAGTTTGGTTGTGGCCTCCCAATACCAAACTTAGAGTTTGATTGTGGGGGCTCTGTTTGACTCTTTACTGAGAGAAGTTTTTCATGCTTCCTCTCCATTGTTAAAGAAGAACACCCTTGGGTCTTAAACACAAGGTAATCCCCATTCAATTGAAGGACTAATTCTACTCTGTTAACATATATCACAGCTCCTGCTGTGGCTAGGAAAGGTCTTCCAAGGATGATGCATTCATCCTCCTCCTTTCTAGTGTCTAAGATTATGAAATCAGCAGGGATGTAAAGGCCTTCAACCTTTACCAACACGTCCTCTACCAATCCATAAGCTTGTCTTACTGACTTGTCTGCCATTTACAATGAGAATATGATAGGTTGTACTTTAATGATCCCCAGCTTCTCCATTACAGAGAGTGGCATAAGATTTATGCCTGACTCTAAGTCAAACAGAGCCTTTTCAAAGGTCATGGTGCCTATGGTACAGGGTATTAAGAATTTACCAGGATCTTGTTTCTTTTGAGGTAAAGTTTGCTGAACCCATGTATCTAGTTCACTAATGAGCAAGGGAGGTTTACCTTCCCAAGTCTCATTACCAAACAACTTGGCATTCAGCTTCATGATAGCTCCTAGATATTGAGCAACTTACTCTCCAGTTACATCTTCATCCTCTTCAGAGGAAGAATAGTTTTCAGAGCTCATGAATGGCAGAAGGATGTTTAATGGGATCTCTATGGTCTCTATATGAGCCTCCCTCTAAATTTTGATGGACGACCTTGTTTCACTCATGAAGCTTAAAGTGGCCTTAGACAGATCAGAGACTATATTTGCTATGTTAGAGGTGCTCTACTCAGAATTCTCTGTCTGTTGCTGAGAAGATGATGGAAAAGGCTTGCTATTGCTAAACCTGTTTCTTCCACCATTATTAAAGCCTTGTTGAGGCTTTTGTTGATCCTTCCATGAGAAATTTAGATGATTTCTCCATGAAAAATTATAGGTGTTTCCATAGGGTTCACCCATGTAATTTACCTCTGCCATCGCAGGGTTTTCAGGATCATAAGCTTCTTCTTCAGAAGATGCCTCTTTAGTACTGTTGGATGCATTTTGCCATCCATTCAAACTTTGAGAAATCATGTTGACTTGCTGAGTCAACATTTTGTTCTGAGCCAATATGGCATTCAGAGCATCAATTTCAAAAACTTCCTTCCTCTGAGGCGTCCCATTATTCACGGAATTACTCTCAGAAGTGTACATGAATTGGTTATTTGCAACCATTTCAATAAGTTCCTGAGCTTCTGCAGGCGTTTTCTTTAGGTGAATGGATCCACCTACAGAATGGTCTAGTGACATCTTAGAGAACTCAGACAGACCATAATAGAATATATCTATCATGGTCCACTCTGAAAACATGTCA
>NC_029778.3:29123405-29127074 GCF_000817695.3 Arachis duranensis | reverse complement strand
ATGACCAGCTTATCCCAAGAGTCTAGGCTATCCTTAGGTTGTGAGTCCAACTATGTTCTAGCTCTATCTCTTACAGCAAAAGGGAAAAGCATGAGCCTGTAGACTTCAGGATCTACTCTATTAGTCTTAACAGTCTCATAGATCTGTAAGAACTCAGTTAAAAATTGGTAGGGATCTTCTGATGGAAGTCCATAAAACTTGCAGTTTTGTTGCATTAGAGCAACTAGTTAAGGTTTCAGCTCAAAATTGTTTGCTCCAATTGCAGGAATTGAGATGCTTCTTCCATCAAACTTGGAAGTAGGTGTAGTATAATCACCAAGCATCCTCTTTGCATTATTGTTGTTGGGTTCGGCTGCCATATCCTTTTCTTGTTCGAAAATTTCAGTAAGGTTGTCTCTGGATTGTTGTAGTTTAGCTTCTCTTAGTTTTCTCTTCAGAGTCCTTTCAGGTTCAGGATCAGCTTCAACAAGAATGTATTTTTCCTTATTCCTGCTCATATGAGAAAGAAGAGAACAAAAAAGGAAGAGGAATCCTCTATGTCACAGTATAGATATTCCTTTATGTTAGTAGAAGAAGAAAGGGAATAAGAGTGAAGAAGAATGAATAATCCAAACACAAGGGTGAGGATAGGAGCAGAGATTTGAGATGAAGAGAAGTGTTAGTAAATGAATAAATAAATAGACTAAGATGAGAGAGAAAAGTTTTCAAAAATAATTTTTGAAAAGGAGTTAATGATTTTCGAAAATTAAAGGTGAAATAAAATTAAAATTAAAATTTAAAACAATTAATTAATTAAAAAGAATTTTGAAAAGGAAGAGATATTTTCGAAAAATTGATAGGAAAAATTAGTTAGGTGGTTTTGAAAAAGATAAGAAACAAATAAAAAGTCAATTAGTTAGTTGAAAAAGATTTGAAAATCAAATTTGAAAAGATAAGAAGATAAGAAGATATTTTGAAATCAAATTTTTGAAAAAGATAAAATTTACATTACTTGTTAGTTAAGTTTCGAAAATTTGAAATAAAATAAGAAAAAGATTTTGAAAAATAGTTTTAAATTTTCGAAAATCATAAGATAAAAGTAAAAGGGATTTGATTTTTGAAAAAGATTTTGAAAAGATAAGATTTTTTTAAATTGAAAATTTGACTTGACTTATAAGAACTAACTAATTTTAAAAATTTTTGACTAAGTCAACTCAAATTTTCGAAATTTTGAGAGAAATAAGGAGAAGATATTTTTTTTATTTTTTGAATTTTTTAATTTTTAATGATGAGAGAGAAAAACAACAAAAATGACTCACAACATGAACATTATGAATCAAAACTCATGATGCATGAAAGAACACTATGAATGTCAAGATGAACACCAAGAACACTTTGAAGATCATGATGAACATCAAGAACATATTTTTGAAAAAACTTTTGATGCAAAGAAAACATGCAAGACACCAAACTTAGAAATCTTTAATGCCTAGACACTATGAATGCAAGAATGCACATGAAAAACAACAAAAAAAACACAAAACAAGAAAATATCAAGATCAAACAAGAAGACTTACCAATAACAACTTGAAGATCATGAAGAACACATGTATGAATTTTCAAAAAATGCATAAATTTTAAAAACATGTAAATTGACACCAAACTTAAAATTGACTCTAGACTCAAACAAGAAACACAAAATATTTTTTATTTTTATGATTTTGTAATTTTTTTTTGGATTTTTGTATATTTTTTTCGAAAACATATAGGAAAAATAAAATAAGAAATTCAAAATTTTTAATAAGAATTCCAGGAATCTTTTAATGTTAGTCTAAAGCTCCGGTCCAGAAATTGGTCATGGCTTAATAGCCAGCCAAGCTTTAGCATACATAGTTCAAGCATGTGAAGAGGAAGCCTTAGTTCAAAAGAATTTAGACATGGCTTTACAGTCAACCAGGCTACAACATGCTTCATGAAATACTAGAATTCATTCTTAAAAATTTAGAATAATTTTTTCGAAAACAGAAGTAAAATTTTTTTGAAAGATTTTTGAAATTTTTTTTGAAAATAAAACAAAAAGAAAATTACCTAATCTGAGCAACAAGATGAACCGTCAGTTGTCCAAACTCGAACAATCCCCGGCAACGGCGCCAAAAACTTGGTGCTGTTGCCAGATCAGAAAAACTTGGCGCTGTTGTTGCACGTAATTGTGATTCAAACAATCCTCGGTAACGGCGCCAAAAACTTGGTGCACGAAATTGTGATCTCTAATAATGGCACTCAACTTGGTATGCGCGTTTATAACTCAACACTTTCTTCACAACTTCGCACAACTAACCAGCAAGTGCATTGGGTCGTCCAAGTAATAAACCTTATGTGAGTAAGGGTCGATCCCACGGAGATTGTTGGTATGAAGCAAGCTATGGTCATCTTATAAATCTCAGTTAGGTGGATAATAATTGGTTATGGAGTTTTCGAATAATAATAATAAATAAACAGGAAATAAAGATAGAAATACTTATGTAAATCATTGATGGGAATTTCAGATAGGCGTATGAAGATGCTATGCTCCTTCTGAATCTCTGCTTTTCTACTACCTTCATCCAATCCTTCTTACTCCTTTTCATGGCAAGCTGTATGTAGGGTATCACCGTTGTCAATGGCTACATCCCATCCTCTCAGTGAAAAAGGTTCAAATGCTCTATCACAGCACGGCTAATCATCTGTCGGTTCTCGATCATACCATCACGCCCAACAATCGCGAGTTTGAAGCTCGTCATAGTCATTCAATCCCTGAATCCTACTCGGAATACCACAGACAAGGTTTAGACTTTTCGGATTCTCATGAATGCCGCCATCAATTCTAGCTTATACCACGAAGATTCTGATTAAGGAATCTAAGAGATATGCGTTCGGTCTAAGGTAGAACGGAGGTGGTTGTCAGTCACGTGTTCATAGGTGAGAATGCTGATGAGTGTCACGGATCATCACATTCATCATGGTGAAGTGCAACGAATATCTTACAATAGGAATAAACTGAATTGAATAGAAAATAGTAGTAATTGCATTAAAACTTGAGGTACAGCAGAGCTCCACACCCTTAATCTATGGTGTGTAGAAACTCCACCGCTGAAAATACATAAGTGATGAAGGTCCAGGCATGGCCGAATGGCCAGCCCCCAAAACATGATCAATAGTCTCCTAAGATGAATAATGGAATAAAACCGAGACCAAAGATGTCTAATACAATAGTAAAATGTCCTATTTATATTAGACTAGCTACTAGGGTTTACAGAAGTAAGTAATTGATGCAGAAATCTACTTCCGGAGCCCACTTGGTGTGTGCTTGGGCTGAGCTTGAGCTTTACACGTGCAGAGGCTTCTTTTGGAGTTGAACGCCAAGTTGTAACGTGTTTTTGGCGTTCAACTCTGGTTCGTGACGTGTTTCTGGCGTTTGACTCCAGAATGCAGCATGGAACTGGCGTTGAGCGCCAGTTTACGTCGTCTAATCACAAATAAAGTTTAGACTATTATATATTGCTGGAAAGCTCTGGATGTCTACTTTCCAACGCTGTTGAGAGCATGCCATTTGAAATTCTGTAGCTCCAAAAAATTTATTTCGAGTTCAGGGAGGTTAGAATCCAACAACATCAGCAGTCCTTTGTCAGCCTTTTATCAGAGTTTTGCTCA
>NC_029778.3:29118844-29123253 GCF_000817695.3 Arachis duranensis | reverse complement strand
ACTACTAAAAACTACCTAAAAATAATGCCAAAAAGCATATAAATTATCCGCTCATCAGTGTGTCTTTTGATTTTCTGTATAAGCTTTTGTCTTATCATTTTTCGTTAGTGATGCATCTTCGGTTTTGTTTTGATCGTACCTTTTTCTTTTAAGGCTCCTAGCTATTTTATCCTTGTTATGTATGTATGTATTTTACTTTTAGAGGTCGTAGCACCTCGTCACTTTTAATTTACGTCCTAGGCATAAAGCTCTGTGTGGTAGGGTGTTACAATAATCATACTAAAATTAGTCACTAAAATAATCATTGGCTATAAAATAAAGGTACTTTATTAGATAGTTGTATTTATATGTCAGACACATTTCAAATACAATATTTATCAACACTCTTTTTTGTGTCTAACCGTGTCTTGATAAAAAAATAAATTTTTCTTACTAGATACGCTTAGACACACCTTAATACCATCAATACTCACTTTTTATATCCAACTGTATCTTGATAAAAAAAATAAACTTTTTTTACTAGACACACTTAGACACACCTTAATACCATTACATATTAGCGTGTTTAATCATATTCTTAATATAAAATTTGTGTCTGACTCATGTCGTGTCGTGTCCCGTGTTTGTATTAGTATTAGTATTTGTGCATCATAGGCCACTAATATGAAACATATGTTGACATACAAAATACACATTGAAAATAAATTAAATAATACATGTGCTTATACACAAATACATAATAATTGATTTTGTGACTAATTTTAGCATACATGTAACCTTTAATTTTTTATTAAATTAAGAATAAAACTCATAAATTTTATATTTCGCTAATTTTTATCTAAGATTCGAATTTTTTTATATAAAAATTTTGAGTTTAATTTTAATATCTTACAGAGTCATATAATAATAATTGTTATTTTAGATGATTTATTTATGCAATCAATATAAAATTAATGATGTGGCTTTAGATAATTGTGATGATCAAAATTAAATTCAAAACTTAATTCTTACACACTCGTACATATAAAACTTTTATATTGTGATGATCAAAATTAAATTCAAAAATTATTTTAAAAGAAAGACACTGAATGCATTGAATCATTGAATAGTTGAAGTATCTCCATTTCAACCTTCTTAACTGTTACGATGGGTAACCCGGAGATTAATGGATTGGATGACGTTGGTTGGCCCAATCGTGGGAAAGAGGAGGCCTTCGTGTGGATCGGCACCTAGGGGGCCTCCGTCCGACTTGTGCGCGTGAAAGAATGGGGGGTGGTATCTACAAAGACACTCCAACGCCTAAGTCAGCAAGAGCGTGAGCAGGTCTAGAGAGTATTGGGACTTAGAGATACCTGAAGAATGTCAGTGTATTTATAGTGGTGAACCAATAACCACCATTGAGGTAGTGCCACTTTTTTAGGGTGTTAACCGTCCCTTTATCTTGGGGAGGTTAAGATATGGATACTGAAAGTGGTTAGAGAGATTTTAGGGGCAATTACTCATTCGAATGAGTGCTTATCTGCCAGCTAACCCCCGTCCCCGACTTCTTTAGAACAAGTCGTGGTGAGCACCGACTTCGTAAGACGAAGGTCGGTGCCGAGTGAGGCCCAATCCGTAGAATTAGCCTTTTGTTTGGACCTGAGCCTTTACTGTTGGGTCAGGGTATGAACATTAACCTATACTGCAAAGATAGGACGCTAGCTAGGAAAATTTAATAACTTTTATTACTCCTATATTAAACATAGAGAAAGAAAAAAAAGGACATTTATTTAATAGTAATTTTATTGCTTAAATAATTATGGAGTGTTCCAATAATAACATTTCTCAACAACTAAGAAACTATTGTTTGGAGTTCTCCCCTCTTTCTTCTTTAACTAGTAACTAGTAACTAGTAATAGTCTTATGATTCATACAGGCTGATAGTATTTGATAGTCTATGGATACTGAAAATAAACATTTTGAGGTTCTTTATTCACTGATTCTAAGCAAGGAACACGTATATCAATGAAATACCATAGTCATCGTCAGTTGCTACCTGCTTATGATATCACATTAGAAATTATTTTTATACTAGTTTTTTTTTTTTTTTTCCGGACATTGAGCCAGCTTACTTTTATTCTACTACACAATATAGCAAAGAAAAGTGAATCAACTGAGTGTACAAGAAATTTTGACTTTTGAGTGCATGTAACACAAGCTCATATACTATCAACGAACTCTCCAATAGAATTGAAAGATGATCCACCATCAAGGACAGCATTCCTAGCCATATCTTTCATCTCTTGCAACTTCTTGTGCACAATACTATCTTTCTCCATCAATTTTTTCAGTCCTTTCTCTATCTCATCTGCCATTACAACATCACTTCCAGTTCTATATTCCAGTTTTAACTCCAATGCTAATCCAAACTCTTTCACCATCCTAAAAGCATTCAGTTGCTGTTCTGCATAGATAGGCCATGTCAATATTGGTACCCCAAACCACAAGCTCTCCAAAATAGAGTTCCAACCACAATGCGACACGAAGCCACAAACAGCTTTGTGTGCAAGAATCTCAATTTGTGGCACCCATTCGCAAATCATTCCCATGCCTTCCATCCATTCTAAGAACCCTTCTGGCAAGGCACTCTCATCATCATTGGCTTTGTTCGGTGGTGAACGCATAGCCCACAAGAACCTAACTCCACTACGCTGAAGCGCCGTAGCTATTTCCCTTGTTTGGGATGGACTAAAGCTTCCCCTACTCCCAAAACACAGAAAAACAACAGAAGAAGTTTCTTGGTTATCAAGAAATCTCAATATCATATCATATTGGGTTTGTTCTAACTTTGAGTTTGGATGAGATTTTGGATTAATCAAAGGACCAATAGCATATATAGGAGGATTTTTCCCATCAGATAATGCATCAATAGCATACTTCTCTATCTCCATAAAAGTGTTAACAATGGTACCTTTGGTGTCTATGAACTTCTGCGCTAGCTTGTGACATGGAACGTATCCATCTTTGCTTAAAAGAGCATCAGGTAAAACCATTGAAGGAACAAGATTTGAGATACCTGGAATCAGTATATCAGGATCAGAATCATTGAAAACATCCTCCATTCGACGATTGCGGAGAGAAAGCATGAGACTTAGAAATCCTGCATTTGATGGCATGTATAAATAAGAAGGGATGCTCAGTTCTCTTCCCACATCAATCAGCGAAGCAAAAACGAAATCTACAACCAACGCAACAGCTGGTTCCGACCCAGAATTCGGATAGGATGATAAAATGCTTTGCACAGTTTCTTTGACGTGCGGCGCAAGGTTCTGCAAAAAGGTCAAGACATAGTATAGTGGAGCTTTCAATAGCAGCTCTGGTGGAAGTGGTTCTATTTCAGGGACGTTGACAAGTTCGATTTGTGATTGTGATGATAAATCTGATTTTATATATGAATCAGAAATGGAGGTGGTAGTGAGCTTGATGCAGAGGATTGTGATGGAAAGGTGGTTATAACGGTTGATTAGAAGTTTTGCAAATTCAAGAGCTGAAGACAAGTGACCAATTCCTGGTGAAGGAATGAAGATCAATTTTGCTTTGTTATTCAGCTCAGTGTCATCCATGTTCTTTGTTCTTCTTAGTCTTTTAGGCTTCTGCAACAATTAAAAGGCATGAGGAATTTAAAAACAATAATTACAAAGTTCTCAACAAGAACACGGAACTAGATGAGGCTATGGATGATGCGGTGGCCTTGTTTTTCAATAATCTTCTAGATGCCGAGTGTATCAATGTAGGGTCTAATTCATAATGGAAATATAAAATTAAATTGCAGGCTGCAGGGACTCAAACATTACACTTTCAAAAATGATTTATTTATAGGTAGTTGTTTATTGTTTAAGATAGATATATATCAATCACACGATAACCTACCAGGATTTTTTTTTCTTAAGAAAATAGTGCATATCAAAAGTCTGACCCTGGTAGCAATTTGCATACTTGATAACATTGTACTATCTGTTTGTTTATTTATTTATAATATATTAAATCTTAATATATACCAAGTCAAACCAATAATACTATAGATGCGATTGGCTCTCAACAACTCAATAGTTAATAGCAAAATACAAAAGGGCACATTGTAATTTGTAATTTTCCACTAATGCTAATAGCATCATTATCATAGAGGTTTAATCAACATTAAAATAGAGCATATGGGAATAGAAAGATCTGGCAACAGTTTAAGAAAAATTGATAGACCAACTACAATAATTTAATTTTCTAACTTATATTATATTAGTCAGAAAATTCTCTACCACACTAATTTATTCATTGGTTCTAAGAAAGGAAAACTATATTCATGAAACACTACAGAATAGTTATAAATTGCTACCTACAATATCCTAAATTAGTTCTTAAAAAGAATTCAAAGA
>NC_029778.3:29104688-29118667 GCF_000817695.3 Arachis duranensis | reverse complement strand
TGGTCAGTTGTGGAGAGCGCATAGCCCACATTGGCGCAGAACACATAGTCCACAAGAACCTATCTCCACAATGCTGAAGTGCCAGTGCTATTTCTCTTGTTTGATATGGACCAAAGCTTCCTCTACTCCCAAAACAGAAAAATAACAGAACATGATGGCTGCTCATCAAGCCATTTCAGTATACTACCACATTGTGCTTGGTCTACATTTGAGTTAGGATGACCTTTGAGATCAATCAAAGGACCAATGGCATAGATAGGAGGGGTTTGACTTTTAGATAATGCATCAATAGAATGCTGCTCGATCTCGGAAAAAGTGTTAATGATCCCTTTGGAGCCTTTGAAACTTTGAGCAAGCTTATAACATGCAACATATCCACCATCTTTGTTTAAAAGAGCATCAGTTAAAACCGCTGAAGGAACTAGTTTGGAGATACCTGGAATCAACAAATCAGGATCAGAATCGTTGAACACATCCTCGACTCAACAGGTTTGGAGGGAAATCACGAGACTGAGAAATCCTGCATTTGTTGGCATGAGCAAATAAGAAGGGATGCTAAACTCTTTTCCTACATCAATCATGGAAGTGCATATAAAATCTACGAACAAAGCAACCACTGGTTTCGAATTAGAGTTTGGATAGGAAGATAGAATGCTCTGCACTGTGTCTTTGACTTGTGGCACAAGGCTTTACATGAATGTCCAGAGTCCAGCCATAATATAATGGAGATTTCAGAAGTAGCTCATGTGGAGGTAGTTCTACTTCGGGGGCATCAATGTGTTTGATATGTTGTTGTGATGAAAAAACTGATTTGATGTATGAATCAGAAGAGGGAGTTGATGAGAGCTTCATGGAAAGGACTGTAATGGAAAGGTGATTATAATGGTTGATTAGGAGTTTTGCAAATTCAAGAGCCAAGGATAATTGGTGAATACCCGGTGAGGGAATGAAGATTGGCTTATCTTGCTTGTTCATCTCAGTTTCCACCATTTTCTTTGTTCGTTTGATGGGGGTCAACTAGGACTTCTGTAAGCTGCAAGGACATAAGTAATAAAAAAAATGAAGTTATTTTCAATACTGAGAACATAATTAAACCAGTATTATTATGAGTGATCATTTTTTAAGAACATTTCTTGATGCTTTGCATGTGATCTGAAGTTATAATTGAAGCACTGATAATATAAAATCAACTGGCAGCTTGCTAAGAACTAAATTTTATTTTTAAAATATGATTTATTTGAAGGCATATCGTTTAGAATAGTTATCAATCACATGAAAAAGAACAAGAATGAGAGACACGAAGAAATAGGCACCCACGAATTCAGGGAATTTGTGGTTTTTGCTTGAAATCTAAGTGAGTACATTTCAATTAAAAAATGTTGATCAGTATTTTGTATGACTTATGCCAATCTCAATTTTTCCATTAATTGAGGTTGATAATGTGAATAAATGAGTTCGATATTACAAGAAAAAGAAAAATTTGGAAAGAAAAGTCAGAGTTCTTTAAGCAAACATTGAAAAAGAAACTGATAGAATTTCACATTTCAATATAAAACTTGTCAACATCTCTCTATTCACGATTCTAAGGAAGCGCAATATTTCACCTATGAAATGCAACAATTGTTTTCAGTAGCTACCTAACATATTATCAATTAGTTCTCCAGCAGAATTAAAAGAAGATCCACCATTGAGGATAGCCTTCCTAGCCATCTCTTTCATCTCTTTCACCTTCTTGTGCACAACATTATCTCTGTCCATCAATTGTTTCAACCCATTCTCTATCTCATTTGCCGTTACAACATCATTACTACCAAATCTATAATCCAATGTTAGCTCAATTGCTAATCCAAATTCCTTAACCATCCTAAAAGCATTAAGATGTTGTTCTGCATAAATAGGCCATGTCAATATTGGCACCCCAAACCACAAGCTCTCCAAAATAGAGTTCCAACCACAATGTGAAACAAACCCACCAATTGCTTTGTGAGCAAGAACCTCCACCTGTGGCGCCCACTCGCAAATCATTCCCTTCCCTTCCATCCATTCCAAGAACCCTTCCGGCAAGGTGCTCTCCTCGTCGATAACTTTGTCCGGTGGCGAACGCATAGCCCACAAGAACCTAACTCCGGTATGACGAAGCGCCATCCCTATTTCCCTTGTTTGGGATGGACCAAAGCTTCCTCTACTCCCAAAACACAAAAACACAACAGAACAATCTGGCTGCAGATCAAGCCATTTCATAATCTTTTCATGGAGATTTTGATCTAAATTCGGGTTTTGCTGTCCTTTGAGATTAATCAAAGGACCAACAGCAAAAATAGGAGGATTTCTTTTTCTTCCTCCATCTGATAATAATGCATCAATAGCATAATTCTCCAACTCTGAAAAAGTATTAACAATAATTCCTTTGGTGTCTCTGAACCTCTGAGCACACTTATAATACCCAACAAATCCACCATCACTGTTAAAAGAAGCATCAGGTAAAACCCTAGAAGGAGCTGGAATTGAAATACCTTGAATCAACAAATCAGGATCAGAATAATTGAAAACATCATCAATTTGACGTTCAAGAATGGAAAACATGTACCCTAAGAACCCAGCATTTGAAGTCATGTAGATATAAGAAGGTATGCCAAGTTCAATTCCCACATCAACCATTGAAACACAGAAGAAATCAAGAACCAAAGTAAAGAGTGGCTTTGATTCATCAGAGTTGGAAGAATATGAAGAGAGAATGGTTTGGATTGCTGACTTGACGTGGGGTATGAGGGAGTCGATGAAGGTCACGACGTAGAGTTCACGCGCCTTCAGTAGGAGTTGCTGTGATGATGGAGGTTCTGGAGTTTCAGGGAGAGGAATGAGTTGGATTTGAGGGTGCGAAGAGGTGAGTGAAGGTGGCGAGGGAGAAAATGGGAATTTACTAGTGAAAACGGTTATGGAAATGTTGTTGAAACGGTTGACAAGGAGGTTGGCGAATTCGAGGATAGAAGGTAAGTGGCCAGCACCAGGAACAGGAATGAACATAAGATGTGCCATCTTCCTCTTCTTCATCTTGATGTCCTCTGCCATTTCTTTCTTTTCTTTTTCTTCTGTTTTTTTTAACCAATTCTTTCTTAAAGATAAGAGGGGAAGGGGAAGGGGAAGGGGAAGGCGAGGGATTCTATTGAATAATTCTCTATGATCTACAAAACAAGTGTTTGTGTGGAAAATGGATCTTTTCTAATTTTTTTGTTATTGGAGAGAATAAAGTGTAATCTCCTACCTTTAATTTTACAAGTGGGACCAGAAATAAATAAGAGAGAGAATACAATAAAAAATGAAATCTTTCACTGAATACCATCCAATTTTTTTTCACTGGAGAGGATCCACTTCCTCAGTCACCACTACTTTAAAATTGTGCCTGACATCAATTTCATCATAATAAAAATATTTTATTTTTTAATTTATCTATTTCTATATAATTTGTAGTATTTTTACGAATTTATCATATTTCTTATCTCGTTTACAAAATTAAGAATACACGTATTTCATTTATATCATAAACGAGATAAGGCACAAAATGGGAGATGTGCATATTTCGTTTACCGTGTAAACGAGATACGTGTATTTTTATTATATTTACAATGCAAACGAGATACGTGAAGATCTATGACGTTTATAGTATAAACGAGATATGTTCCAACAAATTGTTCAACAGGTATAAAAGGATGCGCAACCTTTTGTATTCTCCACAAATATTTTACTTCTTCTCTTCTATTTTTCTTCTGAAAAATAAGCCAAAATGTCTAGTAGTAGTGGATATATGATTGTAAGTGTGTATCCTAATTGCCATATGAGAAACAGTGATACTGGCGGTGATATTTGAGTGTGAGAATCTCATTCTGTTATGCACCCAGCGAGTAAATTTTTTTGTATGAGCTGAAGAGTCTAATATTGAGTAGTGTTTGTGGTAGCGGGAGAAAAGAGATCAGAAGGGTAGGGTATAGGTTGCTAGCACCGATGAAAAATTGAGTTTTTTCGGTTTCGTCTATTTTGACTCAATAGCGACAAGCATGTGTGCTTCATGTTTGATATCCATGGGAGAACCATAGCAGAACAAGTGATGGAGTTTTCTGCGGAGGTAAGTGATGTTGGTGGCGGTGGATCTGGCCACTCAAATTTTGTATAGGATGACCCACCTCTTGCACCACCACCACAACAAGTTGCTAGTCCAATGGAAGATATGGACGTTGATGGTGATGACTCCGACGAGGAGTATGTTGTGGATAGCAACGATTGTGGTTCTTCTAAAGATGATGAGAAGGAGGAGTTTGTACTAGAGACGTCGGTTGAGGCATCAATTCAGTATCTTCTACTTGCCCCTCACCCAATTTTAGCCTTATCAGTTGTATCCAGTCACTATCATACATTGGATCTAGATGCGATGTACGAGAAAATTCCATTTTCCAACACTGATGAAGATGATTACAACTTAGACAATGGTGTAGAGTTTCGGGTTGGCCACAGATTCAAAAACAGAGATGTAGTAATGTAGGGTGTGAAGAATTATAGTATTCGCAGAAGTACTGAGTACCGAGTTGTGGAGTCGGATCGATTAAAGTACCATGTGCAATCCCAATGGCTAATAGCTGCTATTGAGAAGAACAAAGAGAGAATCTCGAAGATACGTATTACTCATTGCGAAAGATGGGATTCAGTATTTGTGGTTGATGAGTTAAAGCCTTTTCAGGGTTGGTCGCAAAGTTCATTCCGTGCTCGATTGATGACGGGCACATGTGACTGTGGCCTTTTCCCGTCACTCCATTTTCCATGTCGCCATGAACTTGCCGCCTGTGCCACCGCAAGTGTTGAATGGGGTCTTTACGTGCATCCGGTGTACAGGTAGGAGACTATGTTCAAGGTGTATGAGGCAGAGTTTTCACTTATACCAAGCGAGAAGCTTTTGCCAGAGTGGTATGGGACATGACTGCGTCCTAATCCAGCCATGCACAGGAAGTCTACTGAAAAATCTATTTTCACCAGATTTCGTAAGAGAGAGATAAGGGTGAGCACCAAGAGAAGAGGTGTGATCTATGGAGACAAACCGGGCATATCCGGAGAGGCTGTCCAAACCAACCTACAAATGAGGTTTAGCTTAGTGTTGCCACTTTGTTTGTCGTTATTTGCGGTTGTTGTTTGTGTAGTTTCTTTGATTGTTCACTTTGTTCTATTTTTACTTAGCCTATTTTGTACTTGAATGTTATGTGATGTGTGTTTAGTTTGATTATTTTGTACGTGAATACTATTTTCTTTGTTTATGTCGTTTATATTGTACAAGAATTTTCTAAAATTTAAAATTCAATACAATAACACATTTACATAAAACATCCATACATAAAACATAAATAGTGTGTCACAACTAAATACCAGAGATAGCACAAGTTACATCAACGATGCATACAAACTTAAATAGCGTTCTAAAATACAACACTAATAACATATGAAATAATAAAATACAACACTAATAGCAACACCATCGGTGCTGATCACCCAGGTAATGCAGGCGATGTCCGATGCCACATGATGGAGGCGGTGCTTGTCGGTGAGGTCTGCTAGGACGTGGGTCTAAAGGAGGCTATGGGTGATGAGAGGGATCGTGTAACGGAGGTGGTGGCTATGATGGCAGTGGATGTTGAGGGACAACGTAACTATTCAAGTAAGGCACATAGGCATACGGATGGGGCTGATACTGAGGCTGACCAGATGGACAGCATGGTGGTGTCGGCATCATCTAGGATGCCGTCATCAAGAGACCATAGTCCATCGATGGCAATATCGCATATTGAGCACCGGGTCAAAGATGTGTGCCGTATGAAGAGTCAGACCCTGGTGAAATGTATAGTACCCACACTGAGGTAGACATAGGAGCAGACGAATGCTGATGTATATGCCTATGTTCTGCTCCTTGCTTGTACGGAATTGCTCCGCAATGCGTTGCATCATATGCTGGTCGGTGGTATGAATCTGGAATATATCCTCAAACTGGATCTCCTCGACCATCGATGCCTCGTGATGACTGTTAGATGCCCTGAGGTCATGCCATCTAGGCAGGGCAGTATCCCAATCATCCCGACTTTCTTGTGAATGTGACCTCGATGGTAGTGGTGGTGGAGGTGGAGGAGAGTGGTGGTGGTGGTGGAGGTGGTGAGTCATCCTGGTCTAATGGCATATCACTGTGCTCCTCCTGTTGGTGATACTCAGCCTCCTCCTTAGACTCCACGTCGAAGCGCTCCACCAACTCCCAACTCTCGGTCCCGTACCATGTGTAGAAATCACGGAAGCACCTACCCACTAGCCCTCTGTGCGCGCGTAGCCCGAGGTGGTACGCAACGTCCTACAGAGTGATGGTGCACTTACCCTATGGCAGGTGAAAAGTGTAGGTCTTAGGATGCCAGCGCTCAACGAATTCCATAATTAGAGAGTTGTCAAACACAAAGTTCCTGAGTAGCACTGTATCGCCGAATTCAACCTCCATCAAGTAGAGAATAATGGCATCTAGTGGTAAGGATGTGTGACTCACTCGCCTAAGGAGAAGCAGGTTAGGCCTCTGATAAAAAATAAAAACCTTAATAAGAATCTCTAAAGCTATCAAAGTTAACAAAAACAAAACTTCCAATAAACATTTACATAACAAATTAATTTATATAACTTATAAGTAAATTAATTTAACATAAAACTAAAAACATTTTACTTAATAAACTAATTTAAATAAAAATATTTACTTAAATAATTAGTAACTAAATTAATAAATATCTAATTAATAAATTAATTTAAATAAAAACATTGTATTAAATAATTAATAACTAAATTAATGAACAACGAGTTAATAAGCTAATTTAAATAAAGATATTTATTAATAACAAAATTAATAAACATCTAGTTAACAACTTAATTTAAATAAAAATTAAATTAAATTAAATTAATATTTACTCAACAAATTATTTTTACTAATATCTAAAATCATACCATATCAATTAACACTTGCTATCAATACATTCATCTACCTAATATATATTGTATACTAATTCTATAAAAGTACTCTAAGATATTACATAACACGTGTATAAACGCGTGATACGACCACATGTTTTATGCTTTATCTCGTTTATAGTGTAAACGAGATATGTGTATTCTTATTACATTTATACCATAAACGAGATAAGACATATAATGAATTTTCGTAAAAATACTACAAATTATATATTTTGATAAATAAAACATTTGTTATTTATTTTAAAAAAATCAATGGTGTAGTGTGTATAATTTATTTTAATAAATAATATAAATAAATGAGATATTCATCTATCAAAAAATATCTCTAATTATCTATAAAAATGAATCTTCATTTTCTTATTATTTTTCTTCTTCGTTATAACATAGTCTTTGTCTATTTACAAAATTTGTTGTTCTTTACCATGAGTTTTAAATATTACTAATTTTTTTCTTTTAAATGAGTGCATCTGAAAGAAAGAAAATACAGTAAGTTGGAGGATTTGATGGTACCAGAATATTTGGACCATTAAATGGTCTCATAATAAAATATATTTTAAAAGTTTTTTTTAACAACTGCTACATAATTCTTTAACTAATTTTAATTATAAATTAATCCTATATATTTTATTTAATTATAAAAGCTATTTTTTTATAAATTATTATTTTATCATAAATCTATCATGTTTATTAACAATCAAGAATATCAATCATCTATTATGTTTATTAACAATAAAAAACAAAAACAATAACGAATTATATCTTCCATTGATCGTAATAAAGATTTTGGCCATTCCAATGGATTAAAAGTTTATATTTGATCGTGACGTTCGTCCGAGCTGCGAAATCGTGTTTCCTTAAAAACCAATTGATTAGATTATCAAAACAATCGATTGAATTATAACTCAATCGATTGGATTACAGTGTATCACAAAACAATCGATTGAAAATTGCAAGGCAGCAAGGTTTTCGCATAAATCAATGAAATTTTTTATAATCAAAGAGATTGATACACCATTCCAATGGTGGGATTGAATAATTGGTGATAGATTATTCATCAATTTATAATGTTAATATTAAGGAAAAGATAAGATTAGAGTATCTAAATCAAAATAAAACCTTATAAATTGAAGATAGAATTTTAAAGATAAGATAGATGAATAATAAGATAATTATTTTTTTTTAACGATAAGAAAGTTTAAAACGGAGTTTAAAACGGCGTAGTACATAATTCAATCGATTGAATTGGAATTCACGTACATAACCAATCGATTGAATTTGGTCAATCCATATTGTTTTGGTGAATTCAATCGATTGAGTAACAAAAACAATCGATTGAATTGTGAGACCTCAGGTTGTTTTCAAGCATTCAATCGATTGGAGAGTATAAACAATCGATTGAATTACAAAAATCCACTTTTTATTCATCCTTCAATCGATTGGGTCATATCACCAATCGATTGATTTATGCGAAAACCATGCTGCCTTGCAATTTTCAATCGATTGTTTTGTGATACACTGTAATCCAATCGATTGAGTTATAATTCAATCGATTGGTTTTCAAGGAAACACGATTTCGCAGCCCGAGACGAGCGTCACGGATCAAATATAAACTTTTAATCCATTGGAATGGCGAAAAGCTTTATTACAATCAATGGAAGATATAATTCGTTTTCGGGCCTGCTACACATACAAGCCTACAAGCAAACAAGTTGGCCCAGCCCAAACAGAAATCACGCGCATGAAGAGAGATAAGATGGCGCGTGAAAATCACGCGCTCAACATTCGAACGGTTACGTATGGCAGACTCTTCCACTTCTTCCACTTCTTCCATTTCTCAAGGCGCTTTCAAAACAACGAAACCCTCTCATTTTCGAGCGAAAATCAAGTTTCAAAATATAGAAATCGTAGTTCGAAAACTGCATCAAAACACCATCAACCTCTCTGTGAAGAATCTGAAGAAAAAACAAACCAAGAATACTCAACGTAAGTCCATTAAAATACTGTATATTTTACTTTTCTTCTACGTCGTTCTTCTAGGGTTTACTATTACTCTTGCTTCTTTGTTACACTGTTCTAAGTTATACGTCGTTCTTCTAAGTTCTACGTCGTTCTACATTGTTATTCTAAGTTCTCCTGCTATTTTTGTTGATTTTTGGGGGTTTATTCCGTAGATTCGGGGGTGTAAACTGCTTAACCTTGTAATGTGGCTTGATATTGAAGCATGGTTGAGTGATATCTGACTGATATCTATACGGATGTATCTGAATAATATCTATGGGTGTATCTCACTGTAATCAATGGGTGTATCTTGTTTGACATCTTTGGGTGTATCTGAATAATATCTATGGGTTTATCTCACTGTTATCAATGGGTGTATCTTGCGAATATCTTTGGGTGTATCTGACTCATATATATGGGTAGGGAGCTGGCAAACAACTTCAAACTTGGGGAGAACAAACTGAAGACAGGATATGGTTCTTTCCAAATAACCCCCAAAAAAAATAGGTGATGTGTTTGGCATCAATGCAACAGGTAATTAGCTCAAAATTATAGATGTATATTAAGTTGTTGCTTGGGTGTATATTAACCTGATGCTTGGGTGTATTTGAACCGACTTGGATGATTTGTTGTCTTCCTTTTTGTAAGAGATCTATTTCCTGAGAAAGTTGACTATAAGAAACTTTCTGATGATGACAAAATAATTTATAGAAGATTCCAGGGTAAGACCCTCAAAAGTCTTACCGATGAAATGATGGAAATCGGCTTGGCAACGAAGAGGAACGCCTGATGTTCAAGAGAATATTCATCCTCTACATACAGATGGCGTTCCTTTTGCCAACGACGATAAACAAAATATCGCCCGTACACCTGGTCCCGATTTTTAAGATGGACGGCATAGAGGAGAGAAATCCCAATTTTTAAGATGGACGGCATAGAGGAGAGAAACTGGGGGGGCATGTTTTGACCTTCATGATCAAGGGCATAACAGACTATCAAGAGAAGAAGAAGAAGGCAATCAATGGCTGCCTCTTCGCCCTGATGATAATCTACTTTCATCTTTCAAAAAACAAAGGCAAGAACAGGGCTGAAAGACCACAAAAGCCATGGATTGCCAACTGGACTAAGGAGCAGTTGGTGGAAAGAATGAATGCAGAAAGAGAGGAAATTTTGGTGAGTAATCATAATAAGTTGGTGTATTTTATTTACCCGAATGGTGCTAACTAAAATATCTCATGTTTCAGGGGATTCTGAATTTGGCAGAGACAAGAGAAAAAATGAGAAAAAAAGAAAAAAAAACAAAAAAACAAGAAATAAAAAAAACAAAAAAAGGAAGGCGAGCTCAACATCGTTTTTGGAGACAGAAACTACTGACAGTGACACTTCTACCTCTGAGTCTGAGGCTCAAGAAGACTCAGAGGATTCGGGAAGAAAACACCCCGGCAAAAAGGGGAAAAAGTAAGTACCATACTTGGGTGTAATTTCTTTTTCGATTTGGGTGTATTTTGTTTGTCCACGTTGGGTGTATGTAGCTTATTAAGCAGGGTGTGTTTCGTTTGCTGTTTTGGGTGTATATTATATATTTAGTTGGGTGTATCTCGTGAATCCAATTGGGTATATTTTTAGTATGTTCTAAATGACAATTGTTTGCCTTCCAGAATGGACTCAAGAAAAAGAAAGCAGAGGCAAGAGGAGTCAGATTCTGATTCAGAATCTGAATCTGAACCAAGTGATGAGTAATGTCCTGAAATTAATACTCCTTTCTTTTGGCTATTTTATAAAGATTTCGTGTATTAACTGAAGTGTCTATTATTAACTTATAGGAGCGAAGAATCATCACCTGCGGAGAAGGAGAAGAAAAAGAAAAAAACAAAAACAACTCCAAAAAAGTAAGCAATTCTTTGGATAAAATTTTGTGATAAAATTAATTTTTTATTTCTGATTGGTACTGTTTTTTTTTCCACCCAGAACACCACAAAAAAAGAAAAAAGTAGTTGTGGAGGATTCACCTCCTGAAGAAGATCAATACTTTTACGGGTACAGTACCTCATAAGCTATACTACGGTCTATCATCGTAATTATTTTTGTTAACGTCTTATTTTATGAATGTAGTGAGACATATGAAATATCGAGTGACGAACTTGATGAATTGCTAGGGCTGTGCTGTGTATTTGAGATTTTGGTGTCTTTTGTTTGCTAATAATTGTATCTTGTTTCGCAGGGACAACCAAGCTGACCTGCGATCGACAGAAGGTCGCTATGTGTCCTCTGAAACGTAAGAAGCTTTATTATTTAATAAAATCTTGTTATCATGATTTGGATGTATTCTGTGAAACAATTTGGGTGTATTTTGTGGATCAAGTTGGGTGTATCTTGTTTACTAAGTTGGATGTATATTTCGTTTGAATAACATGAAATCTGTTTAGACTACCGGTTGTGAACTTGGGAAGTGATGATCCTTCCTCTCAAGGACGCACAGAACAGAGTAGTGTAAACCAGCCGTCTCAGAGCATGTAATTTCTCTTTCAAATAACCGTTACTTTTGTTCATCTATTACCTTCTACTTCTAATTCAGTATATATTTTTTTTTAGAAAAAAAAGCCCTTTATTATTTTATTCGAGAAAAAAAAGGCAGCAAAAAAAAGCAAAAACTGCAAGTATATAAGTTCTCAAAAAACAAAGCTCGTCTTCTTTTTGAATTATTCGGGTGTATTTTTTGATCTTCTTTGGGTGTATTTTAGGTTGACTCCGACTGATTCAAATATGATGGTTGTTAGGGAACAAACACCGTCGGAAGCGCTTGTAATGTGAGTTTTCCAAGAATATTTCAACCTTATAACCTTATTATTTTCAAATACGTTGTTAACCTTTTATTTTTATTCTTGTTTAGAGTCCCGATCCAGTTTTTTGTGCCGGCATCCCAACAAACAACCACTGACGCAGATTTCGAACCAACCCCTATGCTACAGATTGAAGGGGCTAGAGAAACGTAAGAAAATACTATTGGGTGTATATTTATTTATGGTTTGGGTGTATATTTGATAACAGTTTGGGTGTATATTCTTCCTGATTAATTTTGTGTAACTGTGCAGCACTCCTGAAACCCCCCAAACAACTTCAAGAAACAACACCCAAGCTTCCCCCAGCTCCAACAAAAATGTAAGTTCATTAGACTAGAATCAATCTTTGCTTATCATCCGTATATTCTTATTCTTACTCTTATTCTTATACATAATGACGCAGTCATCCAGACGCAAAGGACGCTGCTGCCCTGTTGATGATGGCACGGACAGCAAGCTATGTTCCTAAAACAGATCCGGGGATGCCATCATTCAGCCTCGGATTGACAGATTCAAGCCAGGAGTGGGCGTCGACGCAGGAGACAGAAAGGGAAAAATCTCCAGAAACTGCAACTATGCTAGAACAATTGGACAGTTTGGTCCAAAAATTAGCAAGCAGTGCGTCAAAGGGAAAAGACAAAAGTCCACAAATTCAGAGGGAGACTGGGGGAGAAAGTTCTGCAAAGTTTGAAACTCCTGGGGGAATAAATCAAATTCCGGATGATATGAAACAAAAGTGCTACATCTGAGGGACGAGACTGAAGGAAGATGCAAAGGGCAATACTGACGAGTATGAGGAGATATGCACTCTGATTGGCCAAGGAGAATACATTTTGATGAGAACGCACCTTGCATCCCTCCAGGCAAAAAGTGATATAGAATCTCAAGTAATTTTAGACTAACATTAATGTTTTTACACCAAAGTCAACTGCAATGTTTATTAATTTAAAATTGATTTCTAGATTGTATCTGCCATCTGCCTCATCCTAAACCAGAAAAAGGAAAAGAGGTTTCAGGCACAAATATACTGTCTCCCCCCCCCGATATTGTGGTAAGTGTTACTTCTACGAACTTTGGGTGTATTTTATGCATTGATTTGGGTGTATTTTTTAGCTTAGATTGGGTGTAAGTTGTGTATTTTCATGTTTTCATTTCTTGTATTGCAATTCTTGCAGAGCATGGCACTTTCGGATCACCCAAGGGGGAAATTCATATCCCCGAAAACGAACAAAGAATTCAGGGTGGAAGCCTACCCGAGTTTCATTCACTTCATAGATAGAAAAAATTAAGTTCGCATCCATATGTAAAGTTTTTGTTTCGTAAATTTGTTAGTACGCTTATTTACTTATATGCCAAATAAAATAACAGACTGTTGAAATGTGGCAATCCTTCAGATTTTTGCTCCTGTTTGCCACTCGGGACATTGGTGGTTATGGCTGATAAATACAAGAAAGCGGAAATGTCAAATACTTGACCCGCTACACAAAAAAGCTCCAAACGATGAGAGAAAGGACATTAAAAATTCACTGTAAGTTGCCTCTGTCTTCTTTACTTTAATATATAGGTCTATTTTGAAAGTTGAGTTGGGTGTATATTCCATATTCAATTGGGTGTATATTCCATATTCAGTTGGGTGTATCTTGTTCATTCATTCGGGTGTATTACTGACTTCTTTTGGTATTTAAGGGATATGTATTTTCAAGATTGATAACATATGCTGGCGGGAAACCTCTCGAGAAAGGCGAGAAGGAGAAGGAAATTAAAGCACCATATGTTAAAATTTCAGGCCAAAAAACAAGGTATAAATTTGTGACTCTGAACATTAAACTTTCCTAAATAAGATTTGTAATTTATTTTCTTCGTTTTCAGCTATGACTGCGCTATCTATGTAATGAAGTGGCTTGAGTTAATTGAGCCGGAAAACATTAAAAAGGGGAAGTATGAATGGGATAATTGGACACAGGTAACTGTCTTTAGAACTATATAACTCTGTATTACTTTACTGAATTAATATTTCTGTTTAAACATAACATACTTTTTAATTGTAAGAGGAGGTGGACCACTATAGAGTGGAGTATGCTTCCCGGATACTATTCAGTGAGATGAATA
>NC_029778.3:29100686-29104514 GCF_000817695.3 Arachis duranensis | reverse complement strand
AAAAGAACAGTGCTTTTACACCCATATGCTTTATAACTATACACCCAAAGAGTTATCCCCTGCTGCTGGTACCCTGAACTGATAATTTATAACTTGTCCCTGATATTGGCTGCAACTTGAATGCGCCATTGATGCTGCAACTTGAATGCGCCACTGATGCAGCATCAAACAGGTTTATCTGAATATAACACTCACGCATTAGCTAAACTATTAACTAGAAAAATAAACTCAATCGCCACAAATTTAAAGAACATTACATTTACCTCGCTTAAAACTTTCGTCTTCTTCTTCTTTGTGGCATTTGCAATCTGTTTCTCCAACTTTGAACCTAGCCTGTTTTTTGGACGTCCTCTTGTTCGAATCCTTGGCGGGCTTTGAAGCTCGTTAACGGATTCCAAGTTGGCGTCTTCGTGGGATAAAGAAGATGTCCCCTTCCTTTTGCCTTTTAATGCTTCCATCTCGGCCATGACGTTATCGTACGCACGGTGCAGAATTGCAGTCAGCTCCTCCGATTCGGAGGCAAATTCGCAAATATTTTGCGAACGAAAAACCAATTGGTCGAACTTCTTGCTTCTTGGCTCCATTAGTGGCTCGTCGTGGCTGCTCTTGATGTGTGTGTGTTGCCTCTTTACCTTCTTGCTCCATCGTTCCAGTATGTATCTAGGGGACACTTGGCTTACTTGTTCGAAACTTAACACGCTTAGTGCGTGACGGCACAGTATCCCTTTCGACTCGAATAATAAGCGTTGGCATTTTACCTCGGCTGCAACTGAGTCGTAGGTAACCGCGAACTTGTCGAATATTGAGCTGGAAACTTGTTCTCCGACTTCGTATACTGAATAGCCTAGAGCGGAATTCTTTAATCTGGTGATGCAATTCGCCTTTCCTCTGAATTGGGCTTGGACTTCCCTAAACTTTGTGTGGGTATACGCATCTTGAAACTGAGCTTCGATGGAGGATTTGGTTGCACACGGTATGACTGTATGAAAATCTGCAGCATCTGATTCTCTCTCTGCTTGCTCCCTGCTTCCGAGGCAATTATCGTACTGTTTGACGAACTGAATGAGCGAGCTGTTCCGGGTGATGTACTTGTTAAAAAATGAATGCATGCTCTCGCTCCTTTGTGTGCTTCTCATCCCTGCCCAGAAGTGGTGGTCCAGATAGATAGGAACCCATATGTGACGGTCTTCGTACAGATCTGCATAATATACCCAAAGATAGACTGTAAAATACACCCGAGAGAACGTACAATTTACACCTCTGCTGTAGATTTTAAAAACACATTACCTGAAAGCCACTTGTTGTCCGCAAGACCAAAATTCACCAGAAAATCGTTCCAATTCCTATCGAATGAGTCTTTGCTGTGAGAGTTCCAAACAACATGGCTCATTTGTTGTTCGATATCGGCATGTCCCTTGTACCCGTTTAATTTGCTTGGAATCTTCTTCATGATGTGCCAAATACACCAGCGGTGAACTGTTGTTGGCATACAGGCCTCTAAAGCCCTTTTCATTGATGTGCACTGATCAGTGAGAAATCCTTTCGGAGCGTTTGCTCCCATGCAACGAAGCCAGCATTGAAATAACCATTTGAATGATTCAATTTCTTCGTTCTTCATCAAAGAGCATCCGAGAAGTGTTGACTGACTGTGGTTATTCACCCCGACAAAAGAACCACAGACCAAATTATACCTGAAACGAATTACCATGGTCCAGAATGCAAAATCATTAGGTACACCCCAACAAATGCTTAGAATACACCCAATGAAACGGCCAGTATACACCTCTGCCACGGATTCATAGAAATAAATTAATTTAGTATCATAAACAGGGACAGTTTGTTACCTGTTTGTATTGTAGGTGGTGTCGAATGAAATGACGTCTCCGAAATACTCAAAGGCGGCTCTGCTTCTTGCGTCGGCCCAAAAAGCCAACTTAATCGATTGATCCTCCTCGAGTTCGAGCTCAAAAAAGAAATTCGGATTCTTCTCTTTCATTCTTAACAAATATTTCCCGAATTCCTTTGCATCTTCTTGTTCGGAAACATTCCACACTTCCCTGGTAATGTAATTCCTCACGTCCTTTTCGATAAAATTTAACTCGCGGTGACCCCCGGCAGCCGCAACAAATGATTGGTAGGTTTTGCTTGGTCTGATATCGGCCTCGTCGTTATTCTCTATCGTACGACGAATGGACATGCTTAGTTCCCTGTGCTGTTTGAGCATCTCTGCTTTGCTTGGACAGCAGGGGTGTGAATGATCCAGCACAACCTTTGAAATGATCCAAGCACCGACATCCTTCAATGTGTGTATATAAATTCTTGCAGGACAGTTTAAACCGGCTGTCGGATTGGTCTTCTCGGTTGGAGATATTTTAGATTTCCATTTTCCCTCTCTGCTACATGTAATCAGTTGATTCTTAATCTCGTTTCCCTTCCTATTTGTGCACCAAACTCTTGTAGAGAAACCTGCAGCCTTGGCGTAGTTCCTGTAAAATTTTTTGGCATCTTCAAGGGTAGTAAAGGTCATTCCGACCTTCGGAACAAGCTCGTCATCAACAACCGAGAGAGGCTGCACAATACACCGTGTCAGAACTGTGCAACAGAGAGAGGCTGCATAATAAACCGTGTCAGAACTGTGAATACACCCATAGATATGATACAAATACACCCAATCATGTCTAATATGATACACCCGAACCGAAACAACTCAACTACAGAATGACCTTTAAAGCCATAAACTGTCAATACACAGGCTGCAGAATACACCATGTCAAAAACTAAAAACACACCCAATCATGTCTGATATAATACACCTGAACAACAACAACTCAATTAAAAATAACAAAAAACCAGTAAAGTGTATATACACCCATACTTCTAGCTAAAATACACCCAAAGTAGAATTGATCTACACCCGAGCGTCTGCTATAAATTCCAGGTAATTAAACAATGTTGAGCAATTTTTAAACTACACAATGCTATACAAATTACTGTAAATCAAACCTCAGGAACTTCGTTAGATCCATAATCCACTTCGCCTGGATTCAGCACACAATCTGAGCTTGAAGGATCCATTATCTTCAAAACGAGTTCAAACTTTGATTTCAGAAAACAACAAATCAAAAGAGAAAACGAAGCTCGAGTTGCAGAGAGAGAAAAAGATAACGTAAACGAAGAATATACCAGTGAGAAAAGGCAGAGGAAAAGATCGATGGAGAAGAATGAGGGAAGACGCGCGAGAAGAAGAACAAGCAAATCTCAAAATAACGAAAACGAAGAAGGAAACAAATATTTTAAATTTGGAAGTTAGATATACGTGGGATATTATATAGCGCGTGTAGTCAACGTACGTGGAGGGGCGCGTATTTTAACTTTATTGTTTAATAAATTTGTAAAGCATACAAGCCCTAATGGCTTGTATGCAGAGCTTTTCCGAATTCGTTATTGTTTTTATTTTTGATTGTTAATAAACATAATAGATGATTAATAAAATAATAATTTATAAAATAAAAAATAGTTTTTATAATTAAATAAAATATATGGGATTAATTTGTAATTAAAATTAGTTAAAGGACTATGTAGCAGTTGTTAAAAAAATTTTAAAATCATGTTTTATTATGGGACCATTTAATGGTCCAAACGTTTTGGGACCATCGAATCCGATGCCCAATAAGTTTCAAAAAGTTTTTAATACTAATATTATATATAATTTTTTGTATACTTTTTTATATATTTTTATATAAAAATAAAAAATAAAAATATCATCTTTTATAATATTAAAAATGTAAGAAAATAGAAAAAATATAAATATTATTTTATTTTTTATTT